>NC_139513.1:112611859-112969359 GCF_947247035.1 Vipera ursinii
AAAATAAAAGTAAGAAATCCATGAAATCAAAAAAGTAGAAGTATTTATTTAGTTGACATATTAAAATACAGATAGCTGTTGACATACAACACAACAGTTCAAACTTATGCCAGGCTTGCTAGGGTACTTTATGTCCTCCAACCATGATAAAACATCACACACACACACACACACAAAGTTTCCCTGGAAAGTAAATAATTTTTAAAAGTTTGGCATTAATAGTATTTCTATTTTGTTATGTACTATCTTACATTTTTAAAAGATTTTATTTTAGCTGCAAATAGACTATGGATCAAATCAAATCCTAATCTACATCTGAGATCTGAAATTATCCTGGTTGGGAGAATTCCAGGTGATTTCTTTTGCTTAGGAATCCTTTGCATATACCCTTCTCCCTTCTATATACAGTTTACACAAATGACACAGGAAGTGGAAGTATATGTTCCTTGACAAAAGATTGCAACAAATGACCCTTGTCCTCACTTAAACATATCTTTTTCTTTCCAATTTTCAGGCATCTGTTCAGTTTTACACAGTAAATGGACTAGTCAGTAAAGGTTTTCACACAATATCACCAAGACATTTTTTTCCCTTTTAATGAAGGGAATAGCAATTCCTCTAATATACTTTAATCTTAGGAATGTGATCTCCTGCCAAATAGATTATATTTAATGGTAAATAAATTAGCCATCATTGATTATTCTCAATTTCTCCTTTTTCTCATATTAGGTTGTTCCATCCTACATTTTTATGTTTCATGAAAATATTTGTCTATTGTCATGTTTTTCCTGTATGGATATGCATTTTACCTAATTCATAATTTTGTTAGGAATTCACATTTATAGAAAGATTTTCTACATATTTTTCTACATGTCAGGATAGAATCCAGGGAAATAACAAATAACAAAAAATCAAAAGGCAAGGTATCTGGCTTTTTTCTGGATAAATGAAATAATTAGCATGAGCACTGTAGATGTAAGGCTCCTGAAAAATTGATATTGAACCAAAGAAACATAACTTTTGTTGTGATGGCTGCTCCTCAAACTGTCTTCCTCCCAATCCCACAACCCAGTCTTCTTTTATACATTCTTATCTTTCACAACACTACTGCTTGTTAAACTTGAATGGATCATTTCCAAAACCTACCTAGTTACAAACATGTGAAAAATCTGACTTGCACTTTGGAAGTATGGAACCCTACATCCAGGGAGTGGGGGGAAAAGAAGCTAATTTCTACTTAGTTCTATCTGGAAAAAATCAGACAACATAGCAGACAACAACTAACAAATGGGAGCAATTAATGTATCTGTGTGTGTGTGTGTGTGTGTGTGTGTGTGTGTGTGTGTGTATACACCTTGCCAGATAAGTCCCCTTTGCATTCCCTTCCTTTACTTTTAAGAAGCTTGATCTTTAGTCCCTTCAAATAGCATCCTGCATGTTGGTTTCTTATCATTTTCTTTCTCTCAGAAACTATTACACAAATTTGAAGACTCTTCTTTTATTAATCTAAAATAAAAAGCTGCTCAAATCACACTTCTGATTTATTATTTGTATGTCTCCTTTAATTATTACATAAGGCAGTACATCCAGTGTAACATTGTTTTCCATATCATTTTTGTAACCTGACATTTTAAAATCCATCTGCAGATCCACATCCAAATCCTTAATAACTCATTTTAAGCACTCTCTCTTTTTTTGCTGACTATACAGAAGCATGTGAAAGAGTAATTAATTAACTTTTGCTCACTGAACCCTCTTTCTTTTTCTTTCACTGGGTTGCCACAGTCCTGAATTCAGTATAAGATCATAAATAAGTACAATGTTGTCATGACCTTTAACTGGGCGAAATGGTGGTAGAAGCCTCTGTTCTCAGTTCTGTTCCTCTTACTACAATAAAGCAATGTTCCTGTTTGAACCCTCTCGTCTCACCTCCTGCTTCCAAAAAACCCACTACACAACACTGGTGATGAGGGTGGGATTTTGCTTCTTCGGAAGAGCTGAAAGTCACTAGGGGATGAGGCCAGCAAAGCACCTGGCAGGGAACTCATTCCCCCCCTCTTGATCAGCCTAGCAAGCCATGCTAGCGACCACCCGCCCTGCGGACCAGTCCCAGGGCCTACGGAAAAAGCAGGACAAGGCAACGAGAGGCCCAAGCCGCAAAGACTTCCCGAAGATGGCGAAAGTCGGAAAGCTTGGGGAGTTTAATGTTACCCAGAGAGATGGGAATCCTACATCTCGAGAGTTGAAAACTACCTCCACACCAACCAAGTCACCAAAGATGGCCTGAAGTCTGCAACACTTGTCTGTGTCTACAGGCCTGCAACCTTCGATATCGAGGAGAACTTGGTTGCACCGGCGCAGCTGGAGTCCATTACTTACATGGACCTGGAGAAGCAGCTCGGCGACCATTTCCAGCCCAAATTGTCAGTGGTAGCATGGAGGCATGCCTTTGAACAACGGCTTTAACTACCCGGAGAGATGGCAATGGAATTCATCACAGTATTGAGACAAGCTTCACACCTGTGCCAATTTTCAGACTTAGAAGAAAGGCTCAGAGAGTGACTCATCTGTGGACTTTGGAGCAGAGAGCTACAACAGAAACTCTTTGCAAAAGAGACTCTCTCGCTCCAGGAAGCTTTGAAAGAAACCATGGCAGACAAAACCGCCACCGGAGCCGTGAAGGCCTTGTGGCCTGCCAAAAGCACTCAGCATGAGGAAGCCATCCACCACGAGGACAACAAACTTCCAGAAGACATTGACTTCGACCATGAAGTTGACAAGATCTAATGGCACCATGACAAGGAACAGAAGACTCCTTACAAAGCGGTTCCTTTCCTTCAGTGTCCAAGCTGTGGTGGCCACCACCAACGAGCAGACTGCAGGATCCGGACAGCCACATGTCAAGCCTGTGGAAAGACCGGCCACATCACATCAGTCTGCAGAGGTTGTCATAGCCCAGTGGGTAAGCTGGTAGACCGGGAGTTGCCTGGATCCCCTAGGCAATCTGCAAGGTTTCGCAGACCACTACCATATTTACAAGACTTTATTCTCATATAATTTTAATAATGTTTGTACATTCTAGGGGGGAGGGGTATAATGTATTGGGCCTTTTACTTGAACTGTTTTCACATGTTTTTGAATGCTGCTTGAGATTGTGAAACGGTTGCTGACATGCAGTCTCCAGGACAATAATTGGTTGGCTCTGGGGCGGGAATAGGTTCTTTTAAACCTATTGGCCCGCTGCCTAGTGGCCAACTGTATAAGTAGCTGCGTAGAAACCTCTGTTCTCAGTTCTGTTCCTGTTACTACAATAAAGCAATGTTCCTGGTTGAACCCTCTCATCTCGCCTCCTGCTTCCAAGAAACACACTACACAACAGTGGCCAAATCAATTACAGGTGAAAAAGTCCTTTTGGCCATCATTACAACGTGGGCTCATCCAAACATTGAACGTGACTATAGGAGATACAGGTGATGTTATCCTGGGACACATATATTTGCCTTCATTTACAAAAAATATTGCCCCATGATGGACCATTTCGCCCAGTTAAAGGTCATGACAACATTGTACTTATTTATGATCTATACTGAATTCAGGACTGTGACAACCCAGTGAAAGAAAAAGAAACATGGTTCAATGAGCAAAAGTTAATTAATTACTGTTTCACATGCTTAAAATGAGTTATTTAGCCTTCGTTGTGCACAATCCAAATATAAGAGTGTTGATAAGTATCTCTTCTATACTAATAGAGGGGAAAGAATTGTTTGAGCTGAATATAGACAAGAAGGTATGTAAAGGTTAGAGAAAGTGAAGAATTTAGATGTGATTGAGGATTCAGTTGGTCTCCTTCTTTCAATCTTCTCTCCTTTAAACAGCTTATTGGATTTTTGAAGAGGAAAACAACTCAGGAGAGGATGGAACTGACATGGGCAGGAGTTCTGCTTCTTCTCTGTATACTTTTCACCCTTTTATCATCTTTCCAAATGTACAAGAAAAAAGGGCAGCTGCCCCCTGGCCCTACTCCATGGCCGATTTTGGGGAACCTCTTGCAGCAAGATGTACTACCTCTGTATAAAACCTATAAAAAGGTAAGATTAGGTACCTATTGTACTTCTTTGCTTTTTCAGGTGATTATTTTGAAAGATATATCCACATTTCCCTAGTTTAAGGAGTATGATTTTCCTCTATAAGAGTCCAATTTTGTTAGGGGCTCTTGTGCATCTTCAGTAGGAATTTTAATTTAAAGTCACAGTTACAGTCTGATAAACACACAGTGGAGGTTAAAAAGTTCATTAAAATATGTGGTTACAAGAAAAACTTGCTATCATATGTTTTCCAGTACCAAATTACTTGCAGAAATCTATTATACAGTCAAAATTGTGATTATCTCATTCCCATCATCTCACCAGCCAGGATATACATGCAATTTATCCAATCATATTGATGTACCCTGTAGATATTAAGAATTATTAAAGCTTAGATTTAATAATGGTGAATTTAAGAACTATTTCAAACATGCTTTAGAATAATTTCACCAAAAAATGCTTTATCGTTTAATTAACTTGCTTTTCATCTAATTTTACCTTTAGCTTATGAAGAAGTATGGACCTATATTTACTGTCTGGATTGGATCAAAACCAATGATTGTTCTTTGTGGATATGAGGTGGTAAAAGATGCTTTGATAAATCAAGCAGAAGAATTTGGTGGGCGAACTCATATGACCTTTCACAGACGAATGATCCAAAATAAAGGTTGATTTTATTTTATTTCCTTATTTGTTATTGCTCTTTTTAATTTACTGTAAGTAATTTTAAATTATTTTAATGCTCTTAATATTATTGATAGTTATGAAAGTTTCACTTGAAATGAAGTTTTGTAAAGAGGTTGATCTGTCATGCTTTTTGAAGAGGAACGAACATCTTTTTTTCACCATTTCGCTACCACTGATCACTTCTGAAATCTGCTTTGGTTGTTCCTTACATGCAAAAAAAAAGTAATCTCACCTCTAAACTTTGGGAAGGCAGAAAAAATGCTTCTCAAAGAGGATACTTTGGGAATTTGGACTTTATTTATTTATTTATTTATTTATTTATTTATTTATTTATTTATTTATTTATTTATTCAAACAGGATAGAAAGAATATTGAAAGAATATAGTTTTGATATTGGACAAGATCTCTGAGAATATTGTGGACAGCCAAGAATAAGAAACAAATACCTCATTGAGCAAATCAGCTCAGTGTTTCCACTCAAAGCATAAATGACCAGACTAAAATTATCATTCTTGGGTTGTGGTTCAAAAGTCTAGCTCTCTAGAGAAGGCTATAATGGTGAGAAAGATAAAAGGAAGAGGATGGCCATCTGCAATGTCAATGAACTCGGTTAAAATGATGATAAATGTATCCTTACAAGTCCTGAAGAATTAGGTTAGGGATAGATTGTGTTGGAGGAAATCTAAAGATAGCTAAGAGTTGAGAGTAACTTGTTAGCACACAATCAAGCAAGCTAGTACATAAGTAATTGGAAGTGACTTATTTTTATCAGTAAAGCTCTACGGCAAATAATAATAATAATAAAATAAAATCCACAACTCAAAATGACTCCAATTTTCTTCTGCTTACTGAAAATGGTGGCCACATGACCACGAAGATGTCCTCGGACAAGCGCTGGCTCTTCAGCTTTGAAACAGAGATGAGCACCAGCCCCTAGAGTTGGAAACGACTAGCACGCATGTGTGGGGGAACCTTTACCTTTACCTTTTTAGCCTCTTTCAACTATGATTGAAACAAAGATTTGAAAAAGGAAAGTGCCTGATATATTGTATCTAAACATGCTCTTCCACAAAAGCTGAGAATTGACCAACATTATGATCCTTTTGGTGTCTTTTGTTTCAGGATTTGGTACAAATGATATGAAGAAATTGAGGGAGCTGCGACAGTTCACACTGTCCACCTTGCGAGATTTTGGGATGGGGAAGAAAAGAATGTCTGAGAGGGTGCAGGAGGAAGCCCTTTGTCTGGTGGAGGAAATAGCTGCCAAAAAAGGTCCTCTAAAGAAACTGAGACCTGTTCTCCAACACAAGAATCATGTCAGGATGACTATTATCTTTTAAAACATGAAACTGTTAGTTGTATTATGTGAAGTTACAGGAAAATTCTAAACTGAAACTCAAGTCCTCTCTGCTTTACATAAAATAAAGAAAAACTTACATACACGCACACACACACACACGTGTGTGTCTGTCTGTGTGTGTGTAAACTAAATGAGGTAAGGAAAATATGGATAAGAATCAACTGCATGAGTGATGGAGATCTGTGAGGTGACATGGATTTGAATTATGGCTATTGTAGGAGATGACCAGGCTGACCCCAAGGGAGGGATCAAACAAATAATCAGTCATGAGTCCCTTCGTGCCCATAAGAGATCTATGCCCAGCCTACCTTGAATCCTTCTACTCTTATCTCCTGATAATTTCCTTTGACCATTAGTAGTTCGGATTCTTGTAGAGAGCTTAAGCTTACAATAAATCTTTATACCCATTTGAAATGCCTGGATCATTTGAACATGATTATATATCAGGCAAATTCAACAGCCAGCAAAAGAAGTTATGGATGAATGACATAGATAATCTAAGGCTAGAAAGGAAACATGGATAACATCTTGCTTTTATAGGTATGACGAGAGAATAGGCAGTTTGCATGAGGGTGGAGATCTGAAAGTCACTGTGGATCTGGACTGAATCGTCATAAATAGCATTCCTCTAAGATTTGTGCCTCTTTTGAATATAATCATTAATGGACTTAATAGACAAATCTCTGGAATCAGAAGGGAAAAGAAATGGAAAGAAAAGAATAGGATTATTTTTAATAAAGAAAGAATATATAGAGAAAAAAGAAATTAGAAGAGACAGTCGGGAGAGTTAAAACTGGAAGTAGAAACTTCTAAGGGAAGGGACAGGGAGGAAAACCCCCCACCATGAACAGAAAATGGCAGAGAAAGGAGTGAGAGAACAATTATTGACAGAAGACAGCAAGACTTTGAAGAAACTCTAGTGGTAATAAGGTTTATGTTTTCATTTAATTATGTATAGGCTCTTCTATTTAATATTATTTATTAAAAAATACCAATAAAATCTTTGAATTACTTCTTTGACCCAAATCATTTTTTGTTGCAGTTCTGTGGTGAGAACTGTGGAAGGGAAGATCCCATTCTTTGATCCCTCCCATAAATGTCTGTGGCCTTTGTTGCAGGGCAGCCTTTTGACCCAAGAAGAAATTTTGCAAGTGCTATTTCTAATGTGATCTGTGCAGTTGTCTTTGGCAATCGATTTGATTACAAAGATCAAATCTTCATAGAGAATCAACAGATTGTGGAGTCTCAACAAAGAATTCCGACTGGTTTCCTAGGACTGGTATGTTTTTCCTCTCTGATGCTCTTCCTACCATAAACACTCATTTTTATTTATTTTTATTTTATTTATTTTATTGGATTTATATACTGCCCTTTCCCGAAGGACTCAGGGCAGTTTACAGGGTACTTAAAACATTGATACAAAAATTAAAAAGAATGAAAAAGAATTAAATTTAATCCCTGAAAAAATATAAAAACCCCAATTAAAAACTCTCAGCCTGGGCCGGAGAGCTCGAAGAGCCAGGTCTTCAGGTCCCAGCGAAATGAACGAAGGTCGGGGGCGGTCCTAAGCTCCGCGGGCAGCTAGTTCCAGAGGGCAGGCGCACCCACAGAGAAGGCCCTCCCCCTAGGTGTTACCCGCCGTCAATCTTTAACCGGCGGCACCCTGAGAAGGCCCTCACTGTGGGAGCGCACTGGACGAAAGGAACTTGATGCCCGCAGCAGGTGTACTAGTGGATCTTTCACATCCCAAATAAGGAACGTGAAAATTACTGTAGATGTGATGAGCTACTAAGCTGGAGAAGTCAAATGTATACATCCAGCAAGACTGAGCCATCAAAATATAAATTGGTTTTCAGCAAACCTTCTTTTCTGGCTGGACTTATTTCCCATGGGATCATTTCATTCTCTTATAACTGCTTTGGTCTCTGACCTGCTTATTTCTAGGACTTGCCTATTTCTTAACTAGTCAGGAAGGGCCAAACATGGAATTTCACTGGAGGGGTTGATTCCGCCTAATTGTAATGTTTCACTTAATTTTTTCATCTCTTGACTGAAAAGTTAACTTTAGTTCTCAAGCGTATTTCCATTACAATAGCATTACCCCCCAAGCCATTAGGTTTGTGATATAAGAGGAATATCAATATTATGATCAAACTGAAAGGTATATTATTATAATATTTTTAAAAGTACAATGTTACATATTTAACTATAAATAATATTAGCAGTACTAATCATCATATCAAATTATGCACAGGTGCCTCTCTTCTAATCATGGTATTTTTAGACATTTCCCCTATTCTTATGTCCTTCTTTCCTCCCTGCTTCAAGAACTATCACCATTTTCATCAGTATTCCTTCATGGGATAGCTGGGGTGAGGCTAGAAAAATGGTGGGCAAGTCCCTTGACAGAATATATCCTGTGTGGAAATCAGCCTAGGTGAGGAAAGATCTGAGGAAAAGACTTTTCAAAAATACTCCTTTTTAATCAATTTATTATAAATAAAAATTCCTACCATGCAGTAGTTCCCAAGACACTGTATTTACTCAACACTAAACTTAAAGATAGCTTACTGAAATTCTTGTGGAACTTGTCTTCTTGGTTTTGGCACCTAGCTGAGCTTTGATAATTAGCAATGTCCAAGTAAAAGCTACTCTCTGAATATTTGGGGCATTAAGCCTTCACCATTATGGTCCAAAAACATATACTGATTAATGTCAACTCTGCACAGGTGTACAATTCTTTTCCAAAAACAATCGGATACTTTTTGGGACGACATCTCAAGTCTTTTGGTGAGACTGAAAAAGTCTGTGATTATATCCGTGAGAAGGTGGAATTTCACAAGGAGACACTGGATCCCCAGAACCCACGTGACTATATTGATTGCTTCCTTCATAGAATGGAAAAAGTAGGCATAGATACCATTTCTGCATAACTGTCTGAATATCTCCAATATGTATCTAAGATGAAACTAGTTCACCTCGTATGAAAGAATATGAAAATATTTATTCCCCCTTCTTTAATTTCTTACTTTAATTTGCCATTTGTTAACATGTACTCCTATGCCCGACATAATTAAAATTAATAAGTATAGACATTTGCTTTAAATGCTAATTTACATATCTTATACACTCTTAATAGGTGATATAAAGATAATCATCTTCCAGAAGCAATTTCTATTAGAATTAGTCTCTCAGATATAACATTCAAGCTTCTATGCTCAGATCTAATCCTGTTTTCCCACCATACAGCTTAAGAGTTGCTTTTGTCCAGCTCTAAATAACAACCTTAGTCAAAGGTTGTGTATTATATCTGTAAACAGTGTATATATATATATATAAGTTAACAAGTTATTCAGGTTATACGATGAGGGAAACAATTCTGACAGGAGAACACGCGGGAACTTTGACAGCTGTCAAAGTTCCCCGCTCGGCGCAGGCGCAACCACTGACAGCTCGCGGCTGTCAAAACACCGAGCCATGCGGAAGCCTGAACTGTCAAGAGCAGACGACGCGGATTGGTCCGGATAGACGCGGCGCCAAAATGAACGTTCCTGATTGGCCCTCACTGACAGTTGCCGGCTATAAAAGCCGGGCAAGTTATTCTGTTTGTGTCTTTTGCCCTAAATAAACTTCTAGTTAAGTAGCCTGTTGTCCCGAGTGGTCCTTCGGCTACTTCACTGGTGACGAGGGTGGGATCGCTCCTGAGCTGAAGTCACGGCCGAGGAAGAGAGTTCCCGGCCAGAGCTGTCACTGGAAGTTTTAACTTCCAACGGAGCGAGATCCAGGACCGGACGATATGGCTAACTTCGGCCGTGTGAGGGAATTTGATACCCGCCATCCCGAGAGATGGCAATCACACCTGGGACAAGTCGAGGGGTTTCTCCTCGTCAGCAAAATCACCGACGACAGAGCAAAGGCCGCCGCTCTCCTATACATCAGCGGGCCCCCAGTGTACGATGCTGCCGTCGGGCTGTTCAGCCCGGTGCCCATCACAGAGGTCTCCTACGTGGACCTGGTAGACCGGCTGAATAAGCATTATATGCCGGCCCGCTCAGAACTGTACTGGCGGGTACAATTCGCACAGAAGAGACAGCGACCAGACGAACCCGCAAACAATTTCATCGCTGGGGTCAGACATGCCGCGCGGAACTGCTGCTCCCCCGACCTAGAGGACCGCATCCGAGACCAGGTGGTGATCGGTTTGAGGGATGAGCGTCTACAGAAGAAGCTGACATCCAAACCCGACATGAGCCTGGCAGAATTGACCAGAGAGATCATGGCCTACGAGTATAACCACAAGAAGAAACCGACGACCATGACCCCGGAGAGCCCAGTGACGGTATACCAAGAGAGCGCAACGCTCAGCGACAGCGACGAGTCAGTGGACTTCACCGACGGGGAAGCCCTCCAGCGCAGAATGGAACGCAGACAACAGAGAAGAAGCGACACCGCGGATCGCCGAAGAACCAGGAACCCCCTTCCGACACCGCCACGTTACGAGCAACGGGCCGCCTGCGCCAGCTGCGGGGGCAATCATGCCCGAGGAAGCTGCCGGTTCAGGAACGCTAAGTGCCACAATTGCAGGAAGACCGGCCACATCAAACCGGTGTGCCGCAGCCGGGGCTGCGACAACATCAATGATCTGGAGGCCAATTCCCCAGGTAGGCCAGCTACCCGGGCCAACAGAGAAAAAACGCCAGGGGCCCTTGTAGAAACAATTGACAGGGTACACAGCCTAAGCTCAAAGGTGAGGATCAGGGTAAAAATTCAGGGAGTGCCCTGCCTCATGGAGGTGGATTCAGGGTCAGCAGTCTCCTTAATTTCATTTGAAACATATCAGGAGATCTGCCGACATAGCAAGGGAAAAATTCCCCTGAGGCAAACCCAGGTCCACCTAGCTGATTTCCAAAAAACCCCTATACCTTTAGAAGGGAGGGCTAAGGTTGCCGTGGAGTACAAAAAATTCAAGGGTCCCTTAGAAGTCTTAGTGACGCCAGGGAACCGCACCAACCTGATAGGGCTGAACTGGTTCGGGCCTTTAGGGATCGCCATAACGGGGGTAAATACAGTCCAATCACCCAGCCTAGAAGCCGTTTGCAACAAGTATGCAGACGTCTTCGATGGCACGCTAGGAAAATACACCGGACCCCCCATCTCCTTACAATTAAACCCAGCCATCCAACCCATAAAAATAAGAGCTAGGAGAGTACCCTTTGCCCTTAAAGAAAAAATAGAGAATGAACTGGAACGCCTCGTAGGTCTCGGGGTGCTCGAACCGACGGAGGGGGGAAGCTGGGAAACCCCAATAGTCACCCCTGTTAAACCTAACGGGGAAATAAGATTATGCGCGGACTATAAGGCGACCCTCAACTTAGCTCTCAGCCCCCATGCTTACCCGGTGCCAGCGGTAAGGGACGTGTTTGCTTCCATCCGCTCAGGCGCCATTTTTGCCAAGCTCGATCTTACGCAGGCGTATTTGCAACTGCCTGTCACAAATGACACCGCGGAAGCCCAGACAATTGTCACCCACCGCGGTGCCTTTAAAGTAAAAAGGCTACAATTCGGCATATCGGCAGCCCCGGGTATCTTCCAGGGTATCATGGAAAAAACCCTGAAGGGAATACCCAGGGTCTGCCCCTATTTCGACGATGTTCTCATCGCCGGAGAAAATGAAGCAAACTTAGCTGACAGACTGTCAGCTGTGCTGAGCCGGCTCAGAGAAGCCGGTCTCAAGCTTAAGCGGGAAAAGTGCTCCATCGGAGTCACATCCACAGAATTCCTAGGGTACAAAATAGATGGCCAAGGCATCCACCCCACCACAGAGAAACTAAGGGCTATTCAAACAGCACCAAGCCCATGGAATAAACAAGAACTCCAAGCCTTTTTAGGATTATTAAACTTTTATCATGCCTTCCTTCCCCACAAAGCCACTATCGCAGAGCCTCTGCATAGGCTCCTGGACAAGGGAACTGCCTGGTCCTGGACCAAAATACATGAAAATAGTTTTCAATCATTAAAAAAGATTATTTGTAACAGTTCAACGATCACCCTTTTCAGAGAAGACGTACCAATATGCATCGCTTGCGATGCATCTCCCTATGGAATTGGGGCAGTGTTAAGCCATTTATACAAGGACGGCACCCAAAGACCAATAGCCTTCTACTCACGCACCCTGTCAAAACCAGAAAGGAATTACGCGCAAATAGACAGAGAAGCCCTAGCAATAGTCGCAGGGGTTAAAAAATTTCATGACTACCTCTATGGGAGACCCTTTACCATATTCACAGATCACAAACCCCTACTGGGAATATTCACGTGGAATAAAACACCCCAGATTCTCTCACCGAGAATACTACGGTGGTCCACATTCTTATCTGCCTATTCTTATCAGTTAATACATAAACCAGGGAAAGAATTAGGACACGCAGACTGCCTCAGCAGACTGCCAATTCAAAGCAAGGACTCAGACCCAGCCCCAGCTGGACTGATTCTAGCAATCTCTCAACTGCCAGACTGTCCCCTTTCTGCTAGGATTATAGCTAACAATTCAGCTAAGGACAAAATAATCAGCAGAATTCTCAGATGGGCCACAACAGGGTGGCCAGCACAAAACCCACACTCCCAATTCCAGCCATATTTTAGCAGGAAAAATGAGATATCTACACATAGGGGATGCCTGCTTTGGGGAAATCGAGTTATAATACCAAATAAGAACATAAATCAAACATTAGACATCTTACACGAAGGACATCCAGGCATTGTCAAGATGAAAGCTATGGCCAGAAGTTATGTCTGGTGGCCTGGCATAGATAAAGAGATAGAAAAATATGTGGGCGGATGCTACACCTGTCAAGCAACACGAAACGAGCCACCCCAAGCACCAATTCACAAATGGGAAACTACAAAAAACCCATGGTCACGCATACATTTAGATTTCGCAGGACCTATCCAGGGACAGAGTTTCCTAATTGTTGTGGACAGCTATTCTAAATGGTTAGAAGTCACTCCCCTTAGAAAAACAACGTCAGGAGCCACTATACAAGCCCTAAGGAAAATATTCGCCACACACGGCCTCCCAGACACTATAGTTTCAGACAATGGACCTCAATTCACCTCTCGTGAATTTCAGATATTCGCTATGATGAATTGTATTAGGCTGATCACGTCTGCACCGTTCCACCCATCGACGAACGGGATGGCTGAAATTATGGTGCGGTCCACAAAAGAAGCTTTGAAAAAATTCGTCAAGGGGAACTGGCAGCGGCGACTCAGCCAGTTCCTAATGTCACAACACGCAACTCCATGCACAACAACGGGCAAATCCCCTGCGGAACTAAGATGGGGGAGGAGGCTGATAACGAGGCTCGACAGACTACATCCTGACACATACCCGGAAGAAAATGAGCACCCCCACCCAAACCGCACATTCAAACCAGGGCAAATGATATGGGCACGGTCATACACTAATAAAAACAAATGGGTCCAAGGGACAGTTCTTAAACAAACAGGACCCATTTCCTACCTAATATCCACACAAACTCACGGCAATTTACGCCGCCATATCGACCAACTCAGACCCAGACAACTGCCACACAACCCAGAACCCCAGCCAGAGGAACACGATCTGCAACCCCCCCCAGAAATACTACCAATACCAAACCAAGAGGACGAGGAGCAGAGGAACGTACTACCGGCAGAACCCGACATCGCCCCACTTCCACGTCGCTCCCACAGGAACCGAAGAGCCCCCACCTACCTTAAGGACTACCAATGGGCAGGTTCCAACGACCAAGGGGGAGGAAACGCTCCAGGGGAGGGGTAAGGGGTGTATTATATCTGTAAACAGTGTAAATATATATATAAGTTAACAAGTTATTCAGGTTATACGATGAGGGAAACAATTCTGACAGGAGAACACGCGGGAACTTTGACAGCTGTCAAAGTTCCCCGCTCGGTGCAGGCGCAACCACTGACAGCTCGCGGCTGTCAAAACACCGAGCCATGCGGAAGCCTGAACTGTCAAGAGCAGATGACGCGGATTGGTCCGGATAGACGCGGCGCCAAAATGAACGTTCCTGATTGGCCCTCACTGACAGTTGCCGGCTATAAAAGCCGGGCAAGTTATTCTGTTTGTGTCTTTTGCCCTAAATAAACTTCTAGTTAAGTAGCCTGTCGTCCCGAGTGGTCCTTCGGCTACTTCAGGTTGACACTTTAATTCTGGTAATTTCTTGTGGTAAATATTTGATAGGTACATCAGACAGACAAGTTGTTTCCTCTTTGCATCAAATGGTGATTGCATAAATGCTTTACAATTGAAAAATTCTCCTATGTATTCTAAAGTTAGTCAGGTCTAATTAAGTTTCCTTTAACTGAGAGACACTATGAAGAGTTTCATGAATTACTTTAAATCAACCCCATTTTCATCCTTCTGTTTTCCTTTCTATTTTCTTTTCAGGAGCAGAACTCATCTGAGGGAATCTACACTCTTGAAGATCTTGTGATTACTGTGCTTGGTCTCTTTACTGCTGGGACAATAACCACAAGCCATGCTTTGCTCTCCAGCATCCTAGCAATGGCTAAATTGCCACACATTCAAGGTACAGAAATAACCACAAATATATAAAGGTGTCAACTCTTTAGGGCAGGGCTCTTCAAAGTTGGCCCTTTTATGACTTGTAGACTTCAACTCCCAGAATTCCTCAGCCAGGCATGCTGGCTGAGGAATGGAATTGAAGTCCACAAGTCATAAAAGGGCCATGTTTGAAGAGCCCTGCTTTAGGGCTTCCAGTATTAATCCTGGAAAAAATAAAGTAAGGATGCTGTTGAATAAAGTAAACTCATTGCAGCTGCATTTCTGCAGTTTTCCTGGGAAGTTTTGGGAAGTGTTTGCCAAGATCTTCTTACAGAATGTTTTGGGTTTTTTTATTTCCCAGCTAAACTAACAAGCCCTTGGAACACCCGGGCTTCCATCAAATCTTGAGATTACATGAAGAGAATTCTAGTAAAATAATATCCACTAGATCAGGGGTCGGCAACCGGAAAAAGGCAAAGAGCCACTCAGAACCGGTTCCGTCACAAACACAAAAAAGTGGGAGCCGCAAAATGTGCGTGCGCGTGCATGCACGCACGCGCATGCGCAAAACAAGGCAAAACGTGCACCAGCCCTGCCCCCCATCCACCTCCAGTATGGATGGCTCTGCCAAAAGAAAAGCAGCCGAAGCAAGCCTCCCATTGAGAGAATGGGGCGGCGGAGGCTTGCAAAACGGCGGATCCAGCCTCTGCCGGCGGCTTGCAAAACGGCGGATTGAGCCTCTGCCGGCAGACACGCTTGCAGAATGGCGGATCGAGCCTCCGCCGTTCTGCAAGCCTCCGCCGCCGGCAGAGGCTCGATCCGCCGTTTTGCAAGCCTCCGCCGCCCCATTCTCTCAATGGGAGGCTTGCTTCGGCTGCTTTTCTTTTGGCAGAGCCATCCATACTGGAGGTGGATGGGGGCAGGGCTGTGCGCGCTTCCCCCCCTTCCCTCTCGTCGCCGGGGCTGTGCGCGCTTCCCCCCCTTCCCTCTCGTCGCCGGGGCTGTGCGCGCTTCCCCACCTTCCCTCTCGTCGCCGGGGCTGTTCGCGCTTCCCCCCCTTCCCTCTCGTCGCCGGGGCTGTGCGCGCTTCCCCACCTTCCCTCTCGTCGCCGGGGCTTGCAAAACGGCGGATCGAGCCTCTGCCGGCAGACACGCTTGCAGAACGGCGGATCGAGCCTCTGCCTTCTATTCAGCTCTGGGAAGTGAGGGGGAGGGAGGGGGAGTTTGGGGGGGAGGGGGAGCTCCACGGTGCAAAAATAAAGCCCTGCCGCTCTTTGCGTTGCTTGCCCGACTGGCTGTCACGGGACCACACGGATCGCCTCGCTCCCACCGGCAGCTGATTCCTTCGAGTTTGGTCTCGAGCGATTTTGCATTTTCTCCAGTGCTGAAAGCCACTCGGGGAACTTGAGTTACCAGCTCCCCGATCGCTCCACCCTCATCTTCTCTTCGTTCCCGCTTCCCCTTCCGAAGGTTCCTCTCGCCGTCCGTGACTAAAGTCCCACTCCCACGCCCCGCGGCAGGTTGGATCCCCCCCAACTATCTTGAGTACCTACAGCCCCGCGCTGCCCTCCCCCGGGCCACCGCAGCTGGAGAGGATGGCTCTGAAGTTAGATATTTCGCCCGTAAGTCGCAGAGGGACCCCGGGTGTTCATAATTGATCCATAAAAACCTAATACCAAATAAAAGTAGGATACATCAATAAAAAGATCCAATTTGATTTTCCCCCCGCCACACACACACACACACACACACACACGTTGGAGATCCTCCGGCGTGGCTTGGGCACCCAGAGGCTCCCGCTGCCCCCTTTTCTCCACCGGGCGAGAGAGGCAAAACGTGCACCAGCGGATCCAGCCTCTGCCGGCGGCTTGCAAAACGGCGGATCGAGCCTCTGCCGGCAGACACGCTTGGAGAATGGCGGATCGAGCCTCTGCTGGCGGCAGAGGCTCGATCCGCCGTTCTGCAAGCGTGTCTGCCGGCAGAGGCTGGATCCGCCGTTTTGCAAGCCGCCGGCAGAGGCTGGATCCACCGTTTTGCAAGCCGCCGGCAGAGGCTGGATCCGCCGTTTTGCAAGCCCCGGCGACGAGAGGGAAGGTGGGGAAGCGCGCACAGCCCCGGCGACGAGGAGCCAACGGGGAGGGCGGGCGGGCGAAGTGCGGCTTTCGCTCGGCGGGGCTCTCAGCCCCGGCGACGAGGAGCCAACGGGGAGGGCGGGCGGGCGAAATGCGGCTTTCGCTCGGCGGGGCTCTCAGCCCCGGCAACGAGGAGCCAAAGGGGGAGGCGGGCGGGCGAAGCGCGGCTTTCGCTTGCTGGGGCTCTCAGCCCCGGCGACGAGGAGCCAACGGGGAGGGCAGGCGGGCGAAGTGCGGCTTTCGCTCGGCGGGGCTCTCAGCCCCGGCGACGAGGAGCCAAAGGGGGAGGCGGGCGGGCAGGCGAAGTGTGGCTTTCGCTTGCCGGGGCTCTCAGCCCCGGCGACGAGGAGCCAAAGGGGGAGGCGGGCGGGCGGGCGAAGTGTGGCTTTCGCTCGGCGGGGCTCTCAGCCCTGGCGACGAGGAGACAACGGGGAGGGCGGGCGGGCGAAGTGCGGCTTTCGCTCGGCGGGGCTCTCAGCCCCGGCGACGAGGAGCCAACGGGGAGGGCGGGCGGGCGAAATGCGGCTTTCGCTCGGCGGGGCTCTCAGCCCCGGCGACGAGGAGCCAACGGGGAGGGCGGGCGGGCGAAGTGCGGCTTTCGCTCGGCGGGGCTCTCAGCCCCGGCGACGAGGAGCCAAAGGGGGAGGCGGGCGGGCGGGCGGGCGAAGTGTGGCTTTCGCTTGCCGGGGCTCTCAGCCCCGGCGACGAGGAGCCAAAGGGGGAGGCGGGCGGGCGGGCGAAGTGTGGCTTTCGCTCGGCGGGGCTCTCAGCCCCGGCGACGAGGAGCCAACGGGGAGGGCGGGCGGGCGAAATGCGGCTTTCGCTCGGCGGGGCTCTCAGCCCCGGCGACGAGGAGCCAACGGGGGAGGCGGGCGGGCGGGCGAAGCGCGGCTTTCGCTCGGCGGGGCTCTCAGCCCCGGCGACGAGGAGCCAACGGGGAGGGCGGGCGGGCGAAATGCGGCTTTCGCTCGGCGGGGCTCTCAGCCCCGGCAACGAGGAGCCAAAGGGGGAGGCGGGCGGGCGGGCGAAGTGCGGCTTTCGCTTGCCGGGGCTCTCAGCCCCGGCGACGAGGAGCCAACGGGGGGGTGGGCGGGCGAAGCGTGCCTTCTTGCTCGTCGGGGCTGCTAGCCCCGGCGACGAGAGGGAACGGGGGGGGGAAGAAGCAGATCTACTTACGTTTTACTTCTTCCTCTCTTCCTCCACTCTGCCAGTAAAAAAACAAAGGTTTGTGGGCGGTCCCACAAACCAACCAATCAATTTAAACTTTTCAAGTTTTTTTGTGAGAAGTTTAAATTGATTAAGTTTTTTTAGTACCATTTTTTTTTTCAAGAGGGAGGAGGCCTGGGAGCCGCATGGGCCGGCTCAAAGAGCCGCATGCGGCTCCGGAGCCGCGGGTTGCCGACCTGTGCACTAGATCAAGGGTCCCCAATGCTGACTCCTTGGACTAGTATTGTTGGGAACCAGGCCGTGCAAGCAGGGTGTGAGTGCTTGAGGCTTCACTTGAGCATGGAGCCAGAGAGGTTGGGGACCACTCCATTAGATCATGAAGAGGCAAGATGTGACTGAATGCTTTAACAACAGCAGTCTTTTCCCTCATACAGCCTTAAGGAGGATCAATTAATTAACTGAGTACTTACTTTATAGAGTCCTAGTATGAATGATAAATTTAATATCATATAGTTTTTCTTAAGGATCATCTTTGTATCAGTATAAATCCACATCCTTTTAACTCAAGATAGCATCCTTAACATTTGAACCATACTGCTATAAGCAGTGACAATATATTAATCTTAATCTACAATACCCCCGTAAAATTGATTGACAGCTATATCCTGAAGCATTCCTTCTTTGGAAATGAACCTTGAGGTTTTTGAAGGAATAAATTGTTTGTACTCTGCTGGCACATAATATTCATTCTCATCATCATTTTTACCATTCTCTATCCACTGCAGGATGAAGTTCAAGTTTATTACAGTCAAACACCCATACAGTCCTGCCAATTGGGCCCACAAAACTTGCTGATGTTGTTGATCCGTCTTGTTTTAGGTCTCTTTCATGGACACTTTTTATCAAGTGGGATCCATTCTATGACTGCCTTGGTCCACCTGCCATCAGTTCTTTTTGCTATGTGACTGGCCTATTTCCATTTCAGTTCTTTTACTCTTCTTGATGATATCATATACTTTTGTTTGTTCTCTAATCCACATGCAGGTCTTTCTATCTTGTCTTATAATGCTGAGCATGTATCTTTCCATGGCTCCTTGCACCACTTGTAGCTTTTGTATCAATTGTGAGGTTAGTGTTCATGTTACACTAGCGTATGTTAGAGCAGGTAGTACATATTGATCAAAAACTGTTCTCTTTAGGCATAGGTGGAGGTTGTTCTTGAAAATTATACTTAGCTTGCTGAATGCCTACCAACCACATTTAACATGTTGATCAATTTCCTTTATTGTATCACTGTCCATTGACATCCGTTGGCCAAGGTATATGCAATGGTCTACTATATCTAGTTCTTCATCAGATGTGTGTGTGTGTGTGTGTGTGTGTGTGTGTATCCAAATGCTTCTCCTGCTTTGTGCAGCTCTCATATGTCTCTTTGTAGCTCTTCTGGATCTTGTGAGAAGAGAACAATATCATTTGCAAATCTTAAGTGATTTAAATAAGCACCACTGATTTTTATTCCATTTTTTGCCCAGTCTAGTTTGCAAAATACTTCTTAAAGGCAGGCTGAGACAAGAATAGGGATTTTGTATCGCCTTGTCCTACACTTTGTTCTATGTTGATTTCCACTTTAAGATCGTTAAGACAAATTGTTGCCATTGTTTTTCATATATCGATTGTAGTAATTTATGTAAGAGGTATCTATGCCTTGGTTGAGCAATGCCCTAATTATTGACTTCTGGAATTCTGAGTTGCAGTCAATGAAATTGTAGTCAATGAAAGCCATGCACAGAGGCATGGTGTATTTGTTGTACTTTTCATTGACTTGATGATCAACTTGGATGTGATCCATTGTGCTGTAACCACTTCTGAATCCTGCATGCTGCACATCACTTAATGTGCTCAATATTCTTTTTGCTATTATCTTGGTGAAAACCTTGTCAATGAGTGAAAGAAGGCTTATTGGGCAAGTTCTTTAAATCATCTTGGGCCCTTTTCCTGTGTATAAGAATCACTTCAGCATTTTTCCATGCATCGGTTATTTTTTCTTTTCTGAGGCATCTCAAGTATAGTTTTGCTAGTATTTTGTGTAAACTGTGATCACCAGTTTATCACAATACAATAAAAGGTTGTCAATCTCATCTCAATATGTTTTTTTTCACAGCTAAGGTGCAACAAGAGATTGATGAGGTAGTGGGTACAAATCACACTCCAAGCATGGAAGACCGGTTGAAGATGCCTTTCACAAATGCTGTGATCTATGAGGTTCAACGTATTCAGACTGGGAGCTTTGAGAGCCTTCCACGGGCAACAACTTGTGATGTAAAATTCCATGGTTACAACATTCCCAAGGTGTGGCAATAATAATTACTGGTAAAGATATTCTGCAGAAGAAGAAAAAATAGGTGGCTGTATATAGTCAAAGATCCTTCATATTCAAGACAGTTTGAATAAGTATGTATTAATATGCATTATTTATGGCATTGTGAATAGCCTAGCGTCATCTTGGATACTGACATGGGGAGTATACAAATTTAATAAATTAATTAATTAAACCAAATCTCTCTCCCTTTATTCCATTTCAGAATGTTTTCAGATTGCTCCCTGCTGGGCTATTTTATTTGACACAAGTGAGGCTCTTTATTCTCTGGATGAAGTAGCACCAATTAATGTCATTTTTTTGTTTACGTCCTTATTCTAGAACATGGCTGTTGTGCCAGTCCTCTGCTCAGTACACTGTGATCTTCTCCATTGGGAGACTCCAGAGAAGTTCAACCCAGATCATTTTTTGAATGAAAAGGGCCAGTTCAGGAAAAGAGATGCTTTCATGCCATTCTCAGCAGGTATAGTCCTCTGGGACAGATAGTATTACCAATTCATATGCTTGCCTGATCCATGTTATCCTTTGATCAGCTTTGAATAAGCTTTGTTTTCTTGTTTGCTATTTCAGGGATGAGGGCTTGTCCAGGAGAGGCTCTGGCTAGGACGGAGTTCTTCCTGTTCTTCACCACTTTGCTCCAGAAGTTCACCTTCTATTTGGTTAAGGACTCCAAAGACACAGATGTAATGTCTTCTTTTAAGGACTTCCAAAATAAGAATCAATACCCACTCATACGAGCTGTTAAACGTTCAGTGGACACTTGTGTTCAATAATTAAGACGAGGAAAGAAGCCAAGATCACGATGAGTGACAACTCCTCTCTCTCTCTCTCTCTCTCTCTTTCTTTCTTTCTTTCTTTCTTTCTTTCTTTCTTTCTTTCTTTCTTTCTTTCTTTCTTTCTTTCTTTCTCTTTCTTCCCCCCCCATTTTCATCTTCCCCCTCCCCTTTTTTCCTGGCACTTATTGTATCCTATAAATTGTTCCTACAGATTAGATTTGCTGATCTATATTAATAAATAAATAAAGCTTATGAGACCCTGGACTCCAGCTATTGCTGCTGATTGCCAAGTCAGTCTGCAATATATCTGTCTTCGTCCAAAATTTGAGTGTCGATGTGGCAACAGAGTTGGCTGGCCTTACTATGTTCTGAATGGCCCTAGAGTGGGCAGTTATCTTGGAATTTAGCTCAAACTTTAGGGGAGGGGAAAAAAGGCTGGCCGTTATCATCTGTAAATTGTTGAGGGTTTGGAGGCCTGTGGTGCAAACTGGATGTGAGGTTCTTGGTGTTGTGATTCAGGGTCAGCCTGTGGGTTCGGCAGTTGAGTCGGACGACTCAGAGGAGGAGCAGGGGGGTGTTGAAGAGCTTGCTGATGATGGCTTTGAGGCTCCGCAGAGCCCTCAGCCAGGCCCCTCCCACCTGGTCATGACGGAGACCCAGCTGTGTGAGCCTGACAGCGTGGATGAAGATGACCCACAGCTGGCCCTGTTCAAGGACGCCCGACGCAGGAGGCAGTCAATCAGGAGTAAACAAAGGAACACAATGGGGCACCTCGGAAGGAGGCAGAGAGAGGCCACGCTCTGAACTGTATTTAAGGGGAATGTGTGGGAGGGCTGGTTTGCTGAAGGCAACCGCTTGGATAGTTCCTGTTTCATAGCTCCTGTTTCATGGTTGGTGTCTTGTCTTGGTCTGTTTTATGTTAATAAATTTGGCAGGCTTTATTCCAGCCTCTTGCCATTTGTAAAGGGGTTGTCCCTGCTTTTGCTGCAGGGCCGGTAGCAGGTGGTACAGAACACTTGGTTAAATTTCGGCTGTAGGAAACAATTGTGATTGCTGCTTGTATATTTTCTGTTGTCCAGTATCAGGGCTTTTTTTCTCATAGAACGCTCAGAACGGCGTTCCGGAACCGTTTTTTTTGCAACCCCCCC
The DNA here is from genome assembly GCF_947247035.1 of Vipera ursinii. Taxonomy (NCBI): domain Eukaryota; kingdom Metazoa; phylum Chordata; class Lepidosauria; order Squamata; family Viperidae; genus Vipera; species Vipera ursinii. The sequence goes on from NC_139513.1 coordinate 112,634,164, forward strand.
CCAAAACCCTCCCTTTATTATTGGCTTTCAAAAGCCTATTGGAGGGGTAAATCTTGGCTCTTTTTTATGACTCGTGGACTTCAGCTCCTAGAAATTCTGAGCCAGCCATGCTGAGGGGAAAGAGAGAGGTTTCCAAGCTGAGCCATGCTCGCTCAGGAATTCTGGGAGTTGAAGTCCTTGAATCATAAAAGAGCCAAGGTTGCCTACCCTGCACTAGAGGATAACATTAAAATTATTTGCAAGGTTACTTCTTTAGGAACTAAACTTTTAGAATCTAAAACAGTTAATTCAAAAAAGCCAACAGGAAAGACTCTCACATTTTTCATCTGCTTCTGTCTTTTGGAAGGTAAAATTAGATAACAAAATAATCTACTTCTTATGTTAACATCTCTGCAATGAAATCAATAAAGGTAAAAGGAAAGAAATGAGAAACATTTTTCTCAATGAAATATGTCTAATTTTGCTGATGCTAGAAAACAAATAGTATCTTTTGTACACTCTTGAAAACTATTTTGAATATAACCATCTATTACAACTAAACCACTTTAAATTAAACAATTCTTAAGAATGAAATATTCTTAATTTGAACTTTACTTTTACTGTTTGGACTGTTGTGTGTTTTGAAAGATTATTTAGAATCTAGTTAAGTTGCACTTCAGTCTTTAAATAATATTCTTAATTTGAACTTTACTTTTACTGTTTGGACTGTTGTGTGTTTTGAAAGATTATTTAGAATCTAGTTAAGTTGCACTTCAGTCTTTAAATAATTAACCTAGTATATACATAACAATATATGATGTTTTCCATGGTGAGCTTAACATCAATAACAACATTTATTAAAAAGGCTAAAATAATTTCTGGTAGTATTATCTGTGGTATTATCTGTACATTAAAATTTTATTTAGTCACAAGTAAGATGTTATTTGCAAATAGGATGGCAATAAACAATTTAGGCTGCATTTACATTAGGGCTTTTCAACCTTTTCAGAAATTGTACCACTTTTAGGACATGACAATATTCAAACACCACCAGTGCTTAACAAGGTGTCAAAAACTTGATGACTAAAAAAAGGGGGGGTATTTTGGGTTTCATTGGTTAGATTCATTTATTGTTATAGAAATGGCTAGTTTATAATATTATAGAAAAGCAAAAGGCTGAGGTTCAATGTTAATGCTTCCTTCTACTTCTGTAACAGAGGAAGTCAGAAGTCAGTGCCTTTTCTTTTTCCCTTCTCCCCCTCACTTTTCCCTTTTTCTCTCACCCTTCGCTCGCAAAAGCCTCCCCCCCCACTCACTCACACTTTACTCACAAAAGCCTCCAGTCACTCTCACTCACTCCTCCGTCTCTTTCAAAGGCCTCTTGCTTGCTCGCTCACTTACTGCCCCATCGCTTCCAAATGCCATTTGCTTGTTCACACACTCACTTACTCCCCTGACACTTCCAAATGCCACTTGCTCGCTCACTCACTTACTGCATTTGGAAGCAACGGGGCAGTAAGTGAACAAGTGTCGGTGCCGGAGGCCATCAATTGTTTGGTGCCAGAGACCACTGCCATGAGGAACAGAGCTCTGGGTCAGGGTTCAGAGCAGCTCTGGGTGGGGGCTCAGCACGGGCCACGGCATGGCAACTGCGGGGAATCTCCACGGCGGCTGTGGGGAGGGGAATCCCCACGGCATGTGGCTCCGAGCTGCAGGGGTGGGGGTGCAAAGGACGGGCGGTGACACCATAGCAAGACACCGGCATCACTCCCAGTGACAGCACCTCTGAGTTCCAGCACTTTTTTTTTTTTAGAAAAAAAGCACTGTCCAGCATCATACCTGCTTGAGGAGCTGAATATGTTGTTGTGCTGACAATAGAGACCTGAGGCTGTTGTTACTTTGAGATTTCAACTTCACTTCTGGTAGCCTTGAGTCTAAGGTAGTAGAGGAGTTTATGGCAACCATGGACATCTCCCAAATCGCTTACACCCAATGCATATCAGGGACCACACTTTAGTTTTTGTTTTGTGGCAGTAGCAACATACCTAGTTTTGGAGAACATCATTATTAGTCCATTGCCATGATGAAATCATTCTCTGGATGTTTTCTGGTTTGCTGGTGTCACCTGACTTCATGGGGAGGCAAGGCCTGTTAGACCAAGCCACCCAAGATTCCTGATAGATCTTGCTGGGTTCAGAGCAGCTTGGGTTTTTCATTTAGGAATTAGTGGGCCATCTGGCTGAGGCCTTAGTTGCAGCTTGGAATGCACAATGGCTATGCCCCTTCTATGGTGTGAGTGCGTTCATATACAGTGCTCATCAAATATATGCAGAAGTAAATAAAAGTCAAACACAATATTAATTTACCCCAGTAACAACAACAACAACAACAACAACAACAACAACAACAACAACAATAATAATAATAATATTTAGGTTCCATAAAATTCTGGCTTCACAAAGGTTCCTCCCCAAGCTGGCCACTTTGACTGAACTGAAGCAGTATGGGTTGTGAGATGCCACCACAATACAGTACCAGAGTTTAGCAGAACAGCCTAAGGGCATATTCTGTTGCCCATGACAGCAGGCAGGTAGATCTTTCTTGGCCCTGCAGTTGTAGCCAATCAGCTTCAGTGAAAGTCATGGCAGGTATTACCCCAGAGCTTTTACTCCCTTCAAAAAATGTTTAATTATTTTATTTTTTATTTGGGGCCAGACAGGATCCATGATAGTTGACAACTTTATAACAAATTTCCAAATTTTCATTGTTCTGATATTTCTCTCTCAAAATTATATGTCTGATTTAAAAACTGCAAAACATTAATTTGCTATCAAATTATTAAAAGTATCATGCATTTTAGCTGAAAAGCTTTTAGATATTTTTTTTAAAATTTGAATGAAAAGATCTTCCCTGATTAAAATGTAAATATATCAAATTCCAGGCAATTTTGAATGAAAACAGAAAAACTCAGTTTTTTATCACTGAACTTTTTGATCTTTACAAAGTAAATAAAAGAGTTTGAAACAAAAGTAGCAGTTTTAGTAAAGAAGATATTCCTGCAGTAATTGCTGCAGTCTTGCCCCATCATGTTTGGTATAACTGTTTCCAAAGAGAATCATAATTAGTTTCACAACATTCATATACGTTGTAATCTATGTATCTAAATAAGGAAATCTTATATCTAATGAGGAAGGGACACGGTGGCTCACGGTGGGTTAGGACGCTGAACTTGTCGATCAGAAGGTCGGCAGTTTGGCGGGTCATCATTTTAATATTTCATATTAGTCCCTTTGTTCACTGTATGTTTTGATTTTAAAAATTAGAGCTTTTTAAAATTTGGAATGTGGATTGCCTTTTTCGACTTGGTTGGCTGCTGGGTTGTTTTCCAGGTTTGCTTGGTAAGAATGTTGACTGGTTTTTCTTCCAAGGCTTGGCATATTTCAGTGGGTATGCCAACAGTTTTTGTAGCCATCTTAGTTGGTAACGATCGTAGGTGCTGATCTAATTTCATCTTCTGCTACTTGACATTCTTTTAAGTAGAGAATGTCTTTTCTAAAGTATCTTGGATGTTGACATCTCCACTGTATAGCTTTCAATATACTCTTTCCACCTTCTTTTTTCTTTTCAATCAGTTACTTTCTATCCATTTGCATCCTTAAAATACTAATTTGAGGTTGGAATATTCTTCAGAAATCTTTTGTATGACTTCCCTTGCTTTTCCATTTCTATTTCTTTCCTTGATGTCTTTACAGATGTTTCAGTAATTCTGCTTCTTGTCTCTTCTAACAGTTTTCTGAAATCCAATAGAGCAGAATGTATGTAGCTCAGGGTTGAGCTGTGGAGTTCTTGGCACTCTCTAATTCTGGTTTTTGGTTGCAGATGTTTCATTATACAACTAGAAAACATTATCAATGCAAGTGCTCCCTGTTTACACACAGTATGGTTCCGTATTTATACAGTATTTTCTGAGACAGGTTTTGTTATCCCTTTGAGATAGTCCACAGGAAAAAAAACAAAAACCATGAGCATTAATGCTACCTTTATTGTAACAGAATCTTGCAAATCTGAAAGCCTCCCTTCCTCAAACTTCCCTTTCCAGAGAACTAGGGATGGTCCCGTCTCAGATGCTGTCCATGCCCTCATTTCTTCTATTGGCTGACATATCTTTTGGCTGACCATTGTCTAGGCTGCAGCACTCCTTCCTGTCTCATAGATCATTACAGTTTGATTGCACTTGTAAATGTGGTGGAGCTGGGATGGAAGTGGTGCATTCATTCTTGTTTCTCAGTGGCTTTTGATATTGTCAACCAGAATATCCTTCTGAGCCAGCTCCAGGGGGGGTGGGGCTTAGGCATCATTTTACTGTGAATGTCTTCCTTTCTACAGCAATGCTTCCAGGTCACCCTCCTTTATTGGATGCCCCTCCTTTCAATATCTACATAAAACCATTAGATTAAATAATTCTCATTCTGTACTAATGAGACTCAGTATCATCATCAGTATACTGATGATATGTAATTTTATCTTTCAACCCTGGGTTCACAGTTCATAGCTACTGCTCAATGAGCAAATGGCAACAAAGGTTCAGGAAGGCCTTTGCACAGCTTCTTCAGGTGTAACTACATTACAGACCAATCATTCTGTAGTAATGTCACAGATTACCACTATTGGAATGTGGTCTACATGGGGCTATTGTTGAAGAACTCCTGGAAGCTTCAAATAATACAGAATGGAGTGGCATGGTGGGGAAAATGGTTATAATATCCAAATTCAATGATGGGAATAGATGTAGATGAAAGTACAGTATTAAAATTTACATTATATTATAACCTTAAGGAGATTTTTTACAAATGTTTCATTGGGTTTCTTTGTCACTGGAAAGTTTTTCTAAAATACTTCATACAGCAAATTTTAACTTTTTTCATGCTTGGTAGACATGTAAAAAAGCTAAAAGAGTTTGGATCCTAATATTTATATTAATTCAGAAAATTTTAAAGATGAATACACAATTGAAGCCAGAGGTGTTTCTTGTGGACTGATTGACAAAAAAACCCCCTGAAAAAATGGAACTTTGTTTCTACATATAACAACCGCAGCAAGACTTTTATATATACAACAATGAAAAGATCTGACATTGCCCACAATGGAGTACTATCTGGTGAAGATGATGGATCTTGCAGAGATGTCTAAACTGACAGCCTTCACTAATTAAGTTTAAAACCACTGGAAGCCACTTTAGGATATTTTTCATGAAACAAAAAAATGAAATTATGATATGTGAATTTGATGGCTAGAAAAAATAGTACATGATAGCAAAATTGAAGGTATATTATAATTGTAGAGTAAGAATTTAATGTAAATTTGTATCTATAACTCTTGTAAAGCAAAATCAGAAGTTATTTATATTTCTTTTTTTTCTTTTTGCTGTAATTTTGGCTTTGATATTTTCTACTTTTTTCTTTGTCCTAAATATTACTTTCTGTAAGTTTTTATCTTTCTTGTTTAAAAATCTAATCAAGAGTGACATCACAAATCCTGTTGATTCACACCTTTGATGGATTTTTTTCCTCAGTTCAGTAAAAACTATGGTCCAGTTTATACTATCTGGCTAGGGCCAAAGCCAATGGTTGTGATTTGTGGAACTGAGGCAGTGAAAGATGTCTTAGTAACTCATAGTGAAGAATTTGGTGGACGACCTCCAGTACCTATCCTTGATCAAGTAACCAAGGGCTATGGTGAGTTCACAGATTATTTTCACTTTGATTTGAGTTGTAGTTTCCAATTTCTAGAGAAAATATAAAAACATTAACTTTTCCAGGAAAATGATGGTGGCCAATGTTTGTTTCAAGAAATAATAATAATAAAAAAAAGAAATTGCTAAGTCTCTTACAAGTATTTGAAAACCTGTTCAGTCAATACTCTGGTTATAAGACAGAAACAGTAGGGCACTGAAATCGCTTGTCCTATATTCAGCAGGTTGGCATGATGGTCCAATAAATATAGTGGTCAGTTAGGTGATCAGGGGGAAATTGTAACCTCTGTCCAATATTCTCTGATGAACAACAGATTTCAGAACAACCATCTCTTCAGTCATGTTTTAGCCAAATTTAAATTAAAACTAGCCCATATCTAAAATTTAAAAATGAAGAACTTTCAATCAGAAACACCTAGCAAAATAAGATAAGATAACCTTTATTGTCATTTTTTTTACTGTGGGCATAATGACACAAATCAAAAATGAAATTTAGTTGCCCACTCTCATAGTGGAACACATACATGACACACACCTAACCATACTATATACACATATGTATAGACCCACACCCTTACATATACATAACAAATAAATATTAAATACTGTCCATCTTGAATATACAATGGAAGGAGGAAGCTTGAGAATTCACAAGGTTAATGCTGTATGGAATGAAACTATGGCTGAATTTGGATGTTCTGCTGAGGATACCATGAAGCCTCCTACCAAAAGGTAACAAGGAAAACAGGTCGTGAAGAAAATGTGTAGTGTCCCAGATAATCTTATGGACCCTTCTCAAGCAACGCTTCTGTGCTATGTCCTGGATGGAAGGGAGGGAACTGCCAATGATCTTTTCGGCCATCCTCACCTCTCTCTGCACTGCCTTCCTGTCTGAAGCAGTGATGCTTCCAAACCAGACTGTGATGCTGTATTACAGGATGCTCTCGATTATCCCCCTATAGAAAGTGGTCAGAACAGGGGAAGGAAGATAAGCTTTTCTCATGTGATGCAGAAAATGTATTGTAGACAATATTTCAAAGTGCCATATACAAAGCTAACTATATTTGTCTCTAGAAGAAATTTCATAGACATTAACTATCAAATTTCAGCTAGTGCCTTCACAGAATTTATTTCCAATAGTTTAAATGGTAAGTGTTAAATACTGGGTTCGTTGCTTCAATGACAAGACAAGGCGAGTGAGTTCAGCAAAGATATGGCTTACTACTGGTACTGGGTATGCATGCTATTTGAGTGCATGGTTAATTGTGCATTTATAATCTGCACAGATTCTGACCTCCCCATTGGCTTTTAGTAGTGTTACGATTGGGGTGTCCCACTCACCCCCATCTACTGGCTGCAGTACGCCCTGTTCAACAAGTTTATCTAGTTCAGCGTCTATCTTGTGTTTAAGAGCAAATGGAACCCTACGAGGTTTAATCCTGACTGGAACTACATTTGGATCTAGTTTAAATACTATTGGCGGGCCTGTGTATGTCCCGAGCTGAATCAAACACATCTGCGAATTCCTCGCAAACTGTCGCTAGACTCGCGACTTGTGTCTGGTTGATCCCGGTTACTTGGATGCCTAGTGCATCAAACCAATCGAGTCCGATCAGCCTCGTTCGCTGACTCCCTACTACGACAACATCGAGGTGCCCTTAAAGCCCCTTAAATTTAATGGCTAGTGTGGCCTCACCCTTGACTGCGACTCTGGCATTCTGAAAATCAGTTAGTACAATATCAGAAGGCCTCAGCTTGGCCCATCTCTTACTGTGACTACAAACAAAATTAAATGTTTCAAGGGAAATAATAGAAACAGTGGGGCCCGTGTCCAGCTCCATCTTGCAGGGGACCTCTTGCAGCTCCACCTGAAGTCTATATTTTGGCTTAATCAGGAAGTGAGCCCCGGTACGGCAAATGCTTCTGCAGTTGGAGCAAAACCCCACACTATACTGTCCCGGGGCCCCGGTAGCTCTCCTGGTCAGATCTTCTGATTGGCAATTCGATGGATGGTTCCTCTGGTGACCTATGCAGACGGACGCAATGTGGCCCGTCTTTCCGCAGGCCCGGTATGTGGCCGTCCGGAACCTACAGTCCAAGCATTGGTGGTGGTCGCCACAACCTGGGCATCTAAGAAAAGGATCTGCCTTGTAAGTGGCCTTATGTTGCTTGTCACTGTGATGCTGCTGGTTGTGGTTTCTGTGTAGCTTGTCGACTTCTGTGTCATCTTCAGGGTCTTCTGTGTATTCGGCATCCTTGTAGTGGACAGCTTCTTCACGTTGTGCAATTTTGGTGGGCCACATGGCTTGTACGGCCCCGCCGGTGGCTTTGTTTACCATGACTTCCTTCAGTGCATCTGGGAACAACAGTCTCTTTGGCAAAGAGCTTTTGCTGTAGCTCTCGGTTGTGGAGACCGCAGACAAGCCAATCTTGTAGCCTCTCCTCATTGTTGGAGAACTAGCACAGGCGTGCGGCCTGCCTCAAGGCTGTGATAAACTCGTACACGGTTTCACCTGGTTGCTGGACTCTTTGCTCAAATGCATAGCACCAAGTGATTACCGACAGCTTGGGCTGGAAGTGGTCTCCGAGCTTCTTCTTCAAGTCCGCGAATGATACAGACTCCAATGGCGGTGCAAACCGGTTCTCTGCTATGTCAAACATTGCTGGTCTGTACACACAGAGGAGCATGGCAGTCTTCAGTCCGTCCTCGGTGACCTGGTTTGCTCGAAGGTAGTTCTTGACCCTGGTCAGCTACGAGGACCACCCTTCTGGCTGAGTTATGTTGAATTCTTCCAGCTTTCTGACCTTGGCCATTTCTGCTGGTCTTCATGGTTGGTGCTCGGCGTCTTCGAATCCTGCTCCTCCGTTGCCCAGGGACTGGTCCTCTGGGCGCATGGTCGCTAGCGTGGCTGTGCTAGCCGACCATAGGGGGGTGGAATTGCTTTTCCCGCCAGGTGTACGCTGCCTCTCCTCTAGTGACTTTTCAGCTCAGTTGGAGGAGCAGGATCCCACCCTTGTCACCAGTGTTAAATACTGGGTTCGTTGCTTCAATGACGAGGAGAGTGAGTTCAGCAAAGATAATTGTTTATTGCTTGCAGGATCTGAACTGAGAAACAGGGCTGCGAATGCAGCAATTTATACCATGGCCTCTAGGTGGCGGTCAATAGGTTTAAAGCAACCTATTGCCGCCCTAGAGGCAACCAATGGTGGCGCTGGAGACGGGTTGTCTGAGGACCTGGGAGCCATTAGCCAGCTTCCCTGCTTAATCAACCTTCCAGCAATTAACCCACGTGGTGTTCCCTTAACAAGACAAAGCCCAATACAAGAAAGAAAGAAAGAAAGAAAGAAAGAAAGAAAGAAAGAAAGAAAGAAAGAAAGAAAGAAAGAAAGAAAGAAAGAAAGAAAGATACTTTACCATTTTTAGAGTATATTTCAATACCAAAGTTCCAACATTGTGTAATACTGAAGCTCTCAAAACTTTAAATCTTTCAAAAGGCTACAAAACACTTTGAAGCCATGAGATATTATTGGCTGGTTGGTGTCAGGACCCCCTTTTCAGGTGCCCTACCATTCTGCTGGAGGTGGGAGCAGGCGTCTCTTTCGGGGAAGCATTCTTTGCATACTTTCACTTGCTGTAACGCTATAGCTGCTTGGGAATTAGGGAGGAGAAGCGTCTTCGGAGATGGAACAGACCTCTTCCCAGCCGGTTCCAGCCTGATTTGAAGGTCGCTGTACACCAAAGTTGAACTGTTATCTACTGTATACTGAACTTCAGTGTTCTCAAAACAACCTTGTGGCACTTCATTGGCTGCTGGTGGACTGGTCAGGGATTTCAATGTGGGAAGAATAGTGTTGCTTTGTGTGGGAATTTTAGATTCCATTTGGCTCTACTGCAACCACTACCTCTCAGTAAAAGTTCTTTTGATTAACCAGATGGTGTCAGGAGCCGTACTTTCCTGAGGGAAAGGTACTTACAGTTGGAATGTTCAATTTGCTAATCTGCAAATCTACTTTGAGGGGATAAATTAATTGAAAACATATTGAACTGAAGCACTCTTTCAAAGCTGGGCATAGCCTTACAAGTTAGACTTTATTTTTTTAAAGCTAAAAGTTTGGAAGTATGTGATGCAGTCAGGTGACCTTTTCAAAACTTTATCCAGTAATCCAATTGTCATCAAGTTCCAAAACTGAAGATGTCAAATTACAGGAAATAGTGAAGCAATGGAGAATAACAAGATTTTTTCCAAGTATGTGCGTGGGAAGCAAGGTGAATAGAAATCTTGAAAAAAAATGAAAGCTCTTCTATCTTTTCAAAATGTTCGTATACTTTGCAACTTTACCTAAGATATAATCTAAATAAGAAGAATCTAAACTCAGAAATAAATTGAGTTTCTTCCCCTTTTGCCAAACTATCAATTACTTCTGAAAGAAGAAATGTAAATTTATTTGAGAAGGGGAGATGCCTTTGGGATGGGGGGAGACAATTGGGCAAGTTTATTTATTTATTTTATTTATTTTATTTATTTTATTACATTTATATACTGCCCTTTCCCGAAGGACTTAGGGTGGTTTACAGGGTGATTAAAAACAAAAATACAAAAGTTAAAAACAATTAAAAAATTATATCCGTCCCTGAACAAATAACCCCAGTTAAAATTAAAATTAAAATTAAAATTCTCAGCCTGGGCCAGAGAGCTCGAAGAGCCAGGTCTTCAGGTCCCAGTGGAATGAACGGAGGTCGGGGGCAGTCCTAAGCTCCACTGGCAGCTGGTTCCAAAGGGCAGGCGCACCCACTGAGAAGGCCCTATCCCTGGGTGTCTTATGCCGGCAATCTCTTACCGGTGGCACCCTGAGAAGACCCTCCCTGTGGGAGCGCACTGGACGAAGGAAGCTTGATGCCGGCAGCAGGTGTTCCCTCAGATATCCCGGACCCAAGCCATTTAGGGCTTTATAGGTCATCACCAGCACCTTGAATCTCACCCGGAGGGCAACCGGGAGCCAATGCAGCTCACGGAGTAGAGGTGTTACATGGGAGTATCGGGAAACCCCCATCACAACTCGCGCGGCCGCATTCTGCACCAGCTGAAGCCTCCAAGTGGTCCTCAAGGGCAGCCCCATGTAGAGAGCGTTGCAGTAGTCTAAACGGGAGGTCACAAGCGCGTGGGTGACTGTGTGTAGGGCATCTCGGTCCAGATAGGGTCGCAACTGGCGCACCAGGCGAACCTGGGCAAAAGCCCCCCTGGTCACGGCTCCTATATGGTCTTCAAAATGGAGTCATGAATCCAGGAGGACGCCCAAGTTGCGAGCCCTATCAACGGGGGGTAACACCTCAAGTTGCTTTTTTATTCTGTAAAAAATGCTGCATTGTCTGTTCTGCCAACTTCTATCCTTCCAGGGCTTATTAGCAAACATGAGAAATTGAAGATTGTGCGTCGCTTTACTATTTCCACTCTACGGAATTTTGGAATGGGAAAAAAGTTAATGTCTAAGCGGATATCGGAAGAGGCTCACTATTTGGTAGAGAAAATAGCAAGCTTTGAAGGTGATATGTTGCAGGAGATGTTATTTTTATATTTATTAATTTATACAACTATATGCCATCTTTATATGTACAACACAAGGCAGTGTACAATGTGTTCTTGCCTCCACTTCACCATAACAACTCTATGAGATAGTTTATTTATACCGTAAGTTCAAAAACAAATACTTGGTTTTTGTTGAATTAATATTATAATTCATCGCAATTGAAAAGTGGCCTCAAACCTACCTGCATGGTTCATTCTGTGCCTTGAATCCAAACTTCTAGAGTCAGCTCATTAGGCTGAAAAATGATCTATCTGCACTTTCATTGTCTTTCAGAGATGAACAGATTATGACCATAATATGATTTAGTAGAATCAAGCTGCACAATGGGAACTTTTCCTGGCAGACCTTATTTGAACCAGGAAGTTCCATAAGTGTTAAACTCCCAACAGAATGTAGTGCAGGTAGCCCTTGATGCTCTATATGACTTTAACGGAGCTTGCCCATTATGGCCATATGTTGTGATGTTCATAAAATGGATCAGTAACAAGGCCAACCTGATTTTACAACCATTTTTGTGGTGATGAAGTGAATGCAGTGATGATTGTTTGCTGTGGCAGTTTTGCCAACAACTGGAGGTAATTTCCAGTTGTTGGCAAAGCCATTATAAAACACAGCCAAGGGACATTACAAATGGCCATTTATGTAGCCATGTTGCTGAGTGCTTGAAGTACAGTGATATAATGGTGTGGGGGGGAGGCAACTTCAAATAGTCACTAGGTGACTAGTTGTTAGTTAAAGATTACCTGTATAAAGAAAATTTATGAAGTCATTACAGAAAAAGATTTGGAAATGCAAAACTTGGTCAAATTGGGAATCGATTCTCTTATGAAGATAAAAAGTTCACCGAACTATTGGAAATCTTGGAGGCATTCATAGATTTATTTCTGAGCATTCCTGGAGTGGTAAGTCAACTTTATGTGCTTCTACAATAAGATTTTCTCTGTTCAGTTCCCTTCAACCTAAAAAAAAACTTTTTGAAGTGGCCTCTCTACTACTTCTACTTCTAAAAGGTGAGTTTGTGAGAATCACATGGCATCTCTTGATCAAGTGACTGTTCCTCTTTCTCTTGGTTAGTTCAGATGTTGCTACTTATCAGTGATTATTTCCAGAGTTATCAAAGATGTAAACAGCTTCAGCCCTGCTTCTTCCCAGCTAAATATTCTAACTACTGCCCATTTCACAGAGGCATAGATAAATAAGTGCTTTTTAAGTATCCCATAACAGATCAGCTTTCATTCTATTACTTAGCATAGTAGCAACTGAGGAAATATAATCAAAGAGAAAAAAATCATAACTAAATAAACTTGGTGTCTATGAGTTTATATTTTATATGTATTTGGTCTGAAGGCATTGCAGAATAAAATGAAAATGTCTCTATTTGATCTTGCATGCAGTTTTTTAAAAAATAGAAATAAGAGGGCACTTTATAAGAGAACTAGTTTTTCTATGCACCCCGAGTGAAAGCAAAAGGTGTAAATTGGCAATGCCTAACTTTTGCTATCACCATGTTTCAGGTATACAGTGCTTTGCCAAATATCATGAACTTCCTTCCTGGACCTCATAATAAAGTCTTCTCTGATTGTAAAAAGGTTTGTAACTTCATTAGGAATGAAGTGGATGCTCACAAGAACACCCTGGATCCAGACAATCCTCGAGATTTTATTGACTCCTTCCTCCTTAAATTAGAAAAGGTACTGTTATGTATGTAGTGATGCCAGGCTGATGTAGACACCATACACCAGGTGGCATCGGTCAGCTGGCCTGATTGGTCAACCTGTCCGGCAGGAAAGATACAACACCAGCTTGGGTGTTACCTGGCCAGCGGGAAAACAGAGCAACCGGGTTGCCTGATTTCAGGGGCATCAGTAGCATAAAAGGGGGCACCAGGGGTTGGGCTAGGCCTTTTTCCATCTTGTAATCAATAAACATCACGTATGATGCTGGCTCGTTACTGTTGCCATGTTGTTTATTACTGGCTTAGACTGGACCCTGATGAAGTCTTTTCCTTCAACAATTAGAACATCAATGTAAACAGAAATTTGAAGACAGTTCTCCTGCTTTGAAAATGGTTAATAAAAAGGACTCGTGTGTGAGAGACTAATTGTGGATTATTTACATGAAAAACTAAAAGGTGGGAAAAAACCATAATGATAATTTTATTAGATATAAAAATAAAGGTGCTTATTCTTAAAAGCATCCAGATACATAATAGATGTCTAGAGGAAAGCTGAAGAAGAACATTTATCATAGATAACGTAAAGCCATAACATATTAATATTTGACTTTTATTGGTAGGAGTTTTAAATGTGACCCATTGTTTTCTGAATGATGTCAGAGATGAAAAACTGGTATTCTAGTGATGGATGGATTTCTGGTTGAATTTTACTTGTGCCCTCCCCTACCAAACACAACTTTTCATAAACTGATACTAGATAGGCTGCTTAGAGTTGAGTTTTTAAGTTAGAATACACCTGTGTGAGCATATTTTACAATCTGTTTCAAATTGATATAAATGTCAAACTTGCGACGTCACGTAACGTCGCACAACGTATCAGAGCTTTTCCCCCATTGCCGGCAATGGGGTGGGCGCGGTTTCGTTGTGACACCCCTGGAGATGTCAGATCAAAAGCAATGGTCAACATGTGGGAGAGAGAGCAGATCCCCAGTTAATTACTGGCATATTTAAGAGGAAGAAAGGGAAGCAAAAGAGAAACTGAGTTAAAATATTGAGAGGCTGATTGTGGGAAAGAAAGCAGGAAGCAAGAAAAGTGTGGATTAAGAACTTGGAAAGAAAGACACTACTACAGCAAGCTCAGTACTATAAACTGTTGGGATGTAGCATGACCTGTTTCTCAGTACCAGATCAAAACTGTGTCAGTTCCAAGAAGGAAGCCTGTCTCTCATTCAGCCAATACTTGCTGCCAGCCAGATTCTCCAAAGGAAAACATCCTTAATTTAACAAAGGATACTCTTAAATGGCCTTGACTTTTCTAATTCATATAATTTTAATGGCTGTATCTTGAATCATTGGCACTATCAAACTAAGTTTGAGACAATTCTGTTTTGTTTCCGATTTGCCCTGGAGGAGACATGAAATTAATCTGACAAAGGGAGAAAAAAATGACTGCCTTCCGTTCATTTATAAAAAATGAATCTATGAATATTACGGACTTTCTAAGACTTCTCCAGCTAGGATTTCAGGATTTCCAAGATAACATTAATCCCAGTTATCTAACATCCAGCTTTTTAGATTTTCAACATCTACCTGATATTTAACAGATAATAAATAGTTAACAGATAATCTGACGGGTGTTAAATTCTGAAGCTGATCGTTAATTCCATTTCCTGCTTTCTATTAAATCCTTGATGCGCTTTGTCTAATGGAATTTACATGGTACGCTTACCGCAAAAGTTTCTACTCAGGCACATTTTACGAGAATTACGGTAGCAACTGGGTCTCCTAGGCGTTTAAAAAAAAACACACGTTCCAACAACAGAAACTACCCGCGATTTCTATCAACAGTCTTGACCTGTTGCCGCTAGGCATCGTGTTAGAGTTAGGCAAGGGAGATTAAGAGGCTAGTTGCATTTTACTAGTTGCTCCAACTAGTGACTTCCTTTTGTGAATCAGAGATTGCTGTCATGAAGACCCCGTCAGTTGCGGAGGTTGAGCCAGAATATAAATTAAAATATACCCCAGAGCTAAGATGCGAGAAGCAAACAGACTTGGTTCCGGTTTGCTATAGCTGCAAATCCTGCATCCTGTCCTGGAAGATTTTTTCCACCCGGGAGTGGTTTGTGCGTGCCAGCCAGGTAACTCAGAGGACGTTCGTGGTGGGGATCATCAACCGATTCGAAAGTCACGACCTCCTGAAATACTCCTGGAACTTCCTACAGGCTATCGATACCAAGGATTTTACCTATTCCCGTTCCTGCGTCAGCTCCATCTTCAGAGCTTCTTCTGCTCTGGATCGGGCTATGGATCCACAGAAACTGGCGCAATCCATGGCGGATCTTTGGCAATGGTTCTTAGGCGCCTCTTTCTGGATCAAAGCAAACTACACACTTCTTTTGCTGCAAATGTGCGACCCGCAGTTGCTGCTGACGGCTGCTACTTTGATTCGTATCCTCTTAACTGAACACGAGATTGCCACGTCTGAAAACACGGGAGAAGGTAAATTTCACTACCTGCCAGAACTGCAGGTGCTATTTTGGGTATCCACCGAGGGGGGGGGAGGGGGCGAAATGGCCAATGTTTTACCTGTTGATCTTCCACCATCAAGTCTAGTAGTTAAAGCAGCAGGCTAAAAAAACTGGGAGACTTGAGTTCTAATCCTGCTTTAGGCTGCAGCTGCAAGCCTAAGGGGATGACTGTGTCAGCCACTTTCTCTGGGCTCACCTCACCTAGTCCTTGTTGTAGGGAAAATAGGAGAAGGAAAGAGTATTAGGTACGGTATGTTTGCTGCCTTGAACTACTTATAAAAATAATAAAAGGTAAAGGTAAAGGTTCCCCCGCACGCACATGCGTGCTAGTCGTTCCGACTCTAGGGGGCGGTGCTCATCTCCGTTTCAAAGCCGAAGAGCCAGCGCTTGTCCGAGGACGTCTCCGTGGTCATGTGGCTGGCATGACTAGACGCCAAAGGCGCACGGAACGCTGTTACCTTCCCACCGGAGTGGTCCCTATTTTTCTACTTGCATTTTTACATCCTTTAGAACTGCTAGGTTGGCAGAAGCTGGGACGAGTAACAGGCGCTCACTCTGCTATGCGGCACTCGGGATTCGACCCGCCAAACTGCCGACCTTCTGATCGACAAGTTCAGCGTCCTAACCCACTGAGCCACCGCGTCCCTTCTATAAAAATAATAAAGATGGTATTAAAATCTAATAAAATAACAAAGTTAACCCAAGGCGTTATCCCATTTTCATCACTGACAATATCCAATGATCATCAGTTAGCAGGCAGCATTGCAATGTATAATACTTATAATACAATCATATATCTGCTATTCAGGGAAAAATACACTGAGCTCAAAAGGAATGTTTCCATGGTAAGTAAGTATTTACTGTATATATACTGTAATGTGATTGCAGCATAAATTGATATTCAAAAAAAATAATTATAGTATGGATTGTAGTTACTTGTAATAATTTATGTTCTTAATTTTTGCAGCACCACACTCCCACCAGACTCCTCATGATAGATTGCAAAGCATAAAACACAACATAAAAATTAAAATAAAATTGAGTGCGATCAAGTTATTTTTTTTACTCCTAGCGACCACATAGATGTATGTGGTCAGGATCTATCCCAAACCTGTTCTTTCAAGTTTTCCAACGATACACTCCTGGAACTGAGTCCATCCACCTTGTTGCTATTTCTCCTCTCTTTTTCCTTCCATTTTCCCTAACATTACAGCCTTTTATTCTGTGTTATGATGATTTATTAAAATTATACTAATACTAGGATCTCTTATTGATAACCTCTAACCCTTACAAGCTCTCCAGAACTTCATTTTTGTCACCTTCCTAACCTGGATTTCCTGGAGGGAGGCTGTTCATATGTTGTCTACTTACAAGTTTTAAAAATAATGTTCAATATTGTTTACACATTTACATTTAGAAGAGAATATTTGCAGCTCAGGTTGAACTGTGGGGTCCTTGGTGCTCTCTGAGGTTGCTGTCGGGTAATGAAATGTCTACAAGAAAACAGCCAAGTTCAGATAGTGTCAAGGACCCACAATAAAACACATTTGTTGTATGTTACCTAGAGTGACTTGTTTTGTGAGACGAACAGCTATATAATTTTTTAAAAAATAAATGAATAAATAAAACATATTTTCACGATTTTATTTCCTTATTTTGTATATGTTTTATGTTCAGCATTCCTTAAGGTATACACCAAATATAACCTTTTTCTCAGAATATGCATTCTGTCATGTCACTGTTCCAAACATATGTATTCTTGTGTATATAATTTTTGAGCCCAGAAATATTGTGAGATCAAGGGTAGTAAACTAAACAAATTACTTTGTTGAAACTCCTGTGAGGGGAACTTGTGCCAGACTGTTCTGTCGTGAGCTCAACCTTATTTCTATTTTCTGCCAAATGTCCAATCATAACTAGAAGCCTTCATCTGTTCCCAAGAGAATTCAACTAGTCTAGGAGATTCTTGTAAATAAGTTAGCAACAATAAAAAAGCAATTCTTTACGATGTCACACTCATTCCTTGCACCTGACATGCTGTCTGGGACTGAAACTTGGGGTCTGGAATATCTGAAGGATATCAGATTATTTTTTCCTATTCAAGTGCTGTAAAGCAATATAGCATGGTATATAAGTCTAAGCGCTATGCTTTTACTAAGTGCCCCAATCTCAGTGGGAGAGCTGAAGAACAAGAAGTTGGTTTCTCTTGTCTCACCTGGAATCATATTTGTGAAATTGTTCTGCTTTCATTTTCATTTAGTTCTTGCTCAATTATTTTCATCTTTCAATCTGACAGAAGAAGAATATGTAAAGTGGAGCAAATCTGACATGCATCCTCTTGCCCCCATGAAATCTGCTGCACTTTCCCAAATGGCTGAAAACCAGTTAGCAAGCAACGCAATTGGTATGGTTTTATTTTTATGTATAATATATACAATATGTAATGTAAGCCACTTTTAATATGCAGATTTCTTCATGTCATCACATTTATATGGATAACAACACTATTATTTTCATTGAATGCCCAGTGCAGTATGGTCAATCTATGCCCACATCTGGATTTGTTCTATTTGTCAGCATGAGTTTTCCATAAGGAAATAGAAATTTTATTTTGGATTAGATTGAAGACTTGTATATAACTTGGTCCCACAATGGCTAATTACTGCACATGTACAAGTGAAGCCTGTGCAGAGGAAATGAATTATGTAGCGTATTTCTCCCCGCACGCATACCTCTTATGTTCCCTTAACATAGATTTGACATATAATGATAATAAGCATTAGCAAGTGAAGTGATAAATACTATGGATCTGGATAGTTTATGAGTGACTTGTGTGGCTAGGACGTTAGCTTGACAAGCAGCAAGCTTGTGTTTGAGACCCCAGTGCTGCCATGGAACGGGGTGAGCTCCTGTCCTTTGCTCCAGCTCCTTCAGAGACATGAAAAAAACCCCAATTAGCGTGCACCAGCAATGATGATTTCACCGGCTAACCCTTTCAACTCGGAAGTGCCTTAGTACTTCCGACACAAGTGCAATATGATAGCTTATTGCAATGTTTTTCAAACTTGGCAATTTAAGATGTGTGGACTGGCTGAGGGCTAGAAGGTTGGCTGGGGAATTCTGGAGTAGAGGTCCCTGCATCTTAAAGTTGTCAAGACTGAAAAAATGCTGGTTTATTGGCAGAAGGCTAACAGGACACTAGCTTACTTGCCTCCTCAACCTCTCTTCTAAGAGGGGTAGGCCTATGTCACTTTACTGCACCTGGTTAACAATGTGGGATCCAGTAGTCCATCTATGAATCACTCAGGTTTTGCATTTGGGTTCATTAATGTCTTATTGCCCTTGCACATTATAGCTTGTACCTTGTTTTGTTTTTGTTTTTTCCTTTTCACCCTTACCACAGGTAGTATCCGTGTACAAAAGATTTGGTCCAAACAGTCAGATAGTATCTTCAGAAAAGCATTGTGTGACCTGGAAAGTGAGACTAATTATTTTGCAACACTGACTTTGCACCCAACCACTGCACCTGCTTTTCCTCAGCAGTCCCCCAACAAATTCAGAGATTTCATCCGGTATCTGCCTGTCCACTTATCAAAATCCATTTTGAGTAAGGATCTTTTATCTCCTCAACCTTTCTAGGGCTTCTCTTCAATAGATTGTGGCTCTTCAATGGGATGCTTTGCTTTTAGGAGCCCATTCAATCAACTCAGCTTCCTAGCTGACTGCAACAGTGCTAAATAGTTCTAAATGCTCCATGTTCCTCAGAAGTTAATAAGTATGCAAGTAGATAAACAAAGCAATCAAAGGGGGCAAGGAGAGGGAAAAGCAGGGAGTGAACTGTCCAGTATTTCTCCCAGATCCAGAGATCTAAAAGGGCTATATTGACAACACAGGAGAGATTAACAGGCTAAAGATACGAGAGATAGGAAGAATGTTTGGCAAGATAAAAATAATCTAGGTTACATGGAGGTTTGGGAAATATTTACAGGATCTGCCCAGCTATTCAGCTGGTTTTAAAGTACCTCTTTGATGGAAGCCCTAAAATACTCTAGAATCAAGAATCATCACTGCTGAGTCTGAGAAACTGTGAAAACTGTTCAGGCTTTTATGAGTGATGGTTAATTTTATTGGTGACATTTAGTGTTTTAAAACTGTTGATGGCAGATGGAATCAGTCTTCAATTTAGAATCTGAAGTCTCTTGTGTTTATTTCAGTTTTGATTTTGTTATTATTGTTCTAAAGTCTCAGAGATCCAAAAAAACTCATTTTGCTGCTTGCTTAATAAACCAATTCCTTTGTTAACAACCTTTGAGAAACCTGGGAGGATTCTGCCTATACTGTAATCAAACCATTTTTAATGTATTGCAACTAGGGAACAAACTGGGCATCTCAATTGCTACCCTGCTTTTCTGCTGACCTGACGGGGCTCATAACTGATGGGAAAAAAAGAAAAAGAAATAATAGTTTTGGTCAAAATCAATATGCTTTTCTTTTGAATTTTCCAGGAATGTTGGACCTGAAAACCTTAGCACGATGTGCCTCTGTAAGTCCACATTGGAACTTTTTGGTCAAACAACTTAAGTGTGACGTAATAGCAAATTATGCCCTCCGAAGTCAGATTTCATTTTTTCAGGTATGTGTAGTAGATTAATTTCCCCTTAGCCAAGCATTGACATGCATGGAGAAAATTCCTTCCTTGTGATTGCCTCATTAAAGAGCAGGACTTTTTAGCTTTCAAGGTTCAGAGAGCTTCCTTTCCACTTAGCATTATTGTCCTGTTCTTCTTCCTCCTAGCTGCACCTGAGAAGGCAACTTTTAAGCTTGACAGCTGACCAGCTTAACTCTGGAAGAACATTCCCATGGAACACATCTGCCTGACTTAATAGGTTTATATTTAACAAATGTTCAATGACTTGTTATTCATGTGAACATTATACCCATTCCCAATGAAATATTTACCTTGCATTGTAGGAACTTTATAAACACTCAGCTCAATTCAGTCAGCCCGACTCTGCCCCGAATTAAGGGAGTACAGGGTCATAAAGGATTTATAATGATTCTATTCTCTAGTATGGGTGTTTCCTTCCTCCAATTAACAATGGAAATTGTGACTGCAAGGGTGGTTTTACCAGTAGTCACAGTGAAACAACTGGCTCGGGCAACAACCAGCTCGCTCTCCTCTAATTTTATTAATAAATTAATTAAATTTATGTGCTGCCCATCTTGTCCAGAGATGACTCTGGGTGGCTTACAAACATTAAAACTACAACACTGTCATGGTTCCAATAGATGAGACCAGTAAAAGCAGAACTCCAAGGCAAGAGATTTCCTTAAAGAACCTATTTATTGGCTACAGAGTATCAGCACCGTCAGAAGTGAAACCAAGTCTGGAGTTCCATCTCAAAGGTTACAATGTTACAAAGTTGAACTTCCCACCCCAGCACTTTGTAATTAACTACATTCCCCAATAGAATACTTTAGTGGACTTTCTAACGGCTCAGCCCACCAAAAGTCAGGCAGCGATGACCTTGGTTCCCATGGGACAAATTATAACATTAAAACTACCCCTCCCAGTACTGTGGCAACCAAAAACAAAGCAAAAATGGCTTCAGCTAAGATTGTTGCAATGTTGGCAAACACATTAAAATAATAAAGAAAAAATAGCAATAGCACTTCGACTTATATGCCACTTTATAGTGCTTTACAGCCCTCTCTAAGCAGTTTACAGAATTAGCATATTGCTCCCAGTTATCTGGGTCCTCGTTTTACTGATCTCAGAAGAATAGAAGGTTGAATCAACCTTGAGACAGTCAGAACCGAACTGCAGGCAGTTGGCAGTATTAGCCTGCAATATTGCATTCTAACCACTGCACCAACATGACTCATAAAAAAGAGTAATAAACCTTGTTAAAAGATGGGGAAGAGGGAAAACACAAAATACATGGAGAGAGGTGGGGGTTTTCCTAATCCAATAACCACCTCCCAATTGGAGCTCTGGGCCAGTTGGCAGAGCCAAGTGTTCAGGCCCTTACGGAAGGTCAAAAGTGAGGGTATGGATCTTACATCAGAGGGCATGATGTTACAAAGAGCAAGAGCCAAGGAACAAAAGGCTCTCTTACTATCAGTATGCTCCCTTCAAGTGTGGCAGAAGGTTCTGTTTTAGTGCCAGTCATCTGCCATTATTTCAACTGAATATGCCCATCTCTCTTAACAGTAAATGCGATGTGGAAAACTTAATGAGGCCACAATTGCATCTTACTTGTCAACTGCTTGTTTTCTTGCTCTGAATTAGATGGATTGTTTCAAAACAATGTCAGTGCCAAAATCTCCCTGCACTATTAAATACTGTAGATGGAGCAAAGCCATCTCTAAATCTGATTTTAACTTTCCACAAACAGATGTGTACTGTATTTTTCTAGTGTTTTGGACTTACTTTTTCAGGGACATCTTTATTTAAGAAACTGTATCCTGTGCGGTATTATGAATTTGCAATTTTGCTATCTGTTGCAGGCCTTGTGTCCTAAAGGAGCAATTTCCACCTTTGCCAGAATAGTAAAGGTTGCTATTCCTCGCATAACATCAAATGGTGATATAATCCTAACCAAAACTAAGAAGCAATTCAAGGTAGATTGGGAATGTTTTTCCTTCTTGGAATTCCATGGACTGGTTGATGGGGAATTCCAGGACTTTACATAGTTAATATGTATGGGTGGGAGAGCCTAGTTGACTGTGCCTGGGCTTGGGAGTTAAGCATAGATTAATTTAATTTTTACTTGCATGATAAACCACCAAGGAATTCTAGGGCTTCAGATTAGATCAGAAAATCAAAAGATATCCTGGAAGATTTTAGTGGCAAATTACTTCTCCAGAAATCATGAATGAGTACAGCAATGTTACTCTCAAAGGATTTTGATGATAATTTCTCACTGCTATGTGGCAGATAGAAACTATTGAACATAGAAAGGTGGAGCTTTGCTGTCTTCAACTGCACTGTTTCTAAAAGGAGAAATGTCAGTGTATAATTATGGGAATATGTGTATATGTGTGTGTGTGTGTGTGTGTGTGTGTGTGTATTTGTTAGGTTGCTAAGGAGAAGATTTGCAGTTATGGTACTTCTGCTAGCTTAAGTAGGAAGTCACATACTTCCATGTATGCTATTTGCTTTCCCTTTCTCATTATCACTGTCACTGTTTGCTTTGCTTGAAGGATTATGACCAGCAACAAACTACAAGTCAAAGTGAAGTCATTGAATGCATGCAGAAAGCATACCACGGCCAGGAGATAGACACTGTCAAATTGGAGGAAAGGAATGTTTTCTGTAGTGCCTACAATGTTCGTATTCTAATAAACAGGTATGTGTCTATGACAGAATATATTTATCCTCATCCAATTCTCATTCATCTTGTCACAGCACAGGTTTTGGACAAGTAAATGGGAGAACAGAACAGAGGAACTCTATTAGGTGACTTGCCAAGGGAGTAAACATTCTAATTATTGACATCTGCCTGCCGCCTACATAAGAGACTTGCTTTGCCTCTGTTCTCCCTGCTGGAAACAACATATGGCTCCTCTATAACTCCCATGTAGGAATTCTACTCTTGGACTTTAAATTCTTGGACTAGCTGCCAACCTTGGCCTGGCTCTTGAAAAGGTGAGGGTAAAAGGTTTTCCCTGTCCAGTTGTGTCTGACTCTAGGGAGTGTTGCTTATCTCTGTTTCTTAGCCAAGAGAGCCAGCATTGTCTGAAGACATTTCCCTGGTTATGTGGCCAACATGACTGTACACCAAGCCACACAGAACGCTGTTACCTTCCCACTGAAGTGGTATCTATTTATCTACTCACATTTGCACTTTTGAACTGCTAGGTTTGCAGTTGTTGGGGCAAGTAATGGGAGCTCGCCCTGTTGCCTAGTGCTCGAGTCTTGAACCCAGCCTGTCAGCTTGCTAGCTGACAAACTCAGCATCGAACCATTGAGCCATCATGCCCTTTGAAACCTGAACTAACTTGCACATTCCTCTTTGAAAACAAAATTGCTTTGCTTAATATTGCTTGCTACATTGTTAACTCTGCTGCCTGAAAGTAAAACTGATAAATGCCCAAGAAACCAGGTGTGCGTATGTGGCTGAAACCTGAAGTAGGATACATCTCACCAACTCACCCATAAGAATTGTTCAAAAATATAACTCCACAGCACATGAAACCTTTTGCGCTCGAACTATCCTTCCAAGCTCTTGGAAGCATCTTTGTCTGGGAACAGTAAGTTTTGGTTATTTTGGAATCTACCGCCGGAAACAAGGAAAGGGGAATGTAGAGACTATGTCTGTTAAAACAAATCAGGTTCCTAATTTAATTTTTCTTCTTCAGTCTGGATTCCAACAGAGTGATTCACAGCACTTCTGGAAGGCTATTGGCCTTTGGTTCTTTAGATCGAAAAATCCACTTTCTAGATATAGAGAAGATTAAAACTATCCCTCCTGTCTTATTTGGGCATGCTGGTAGTATCAAAGCCTTGTATCTCAATGAAGACAGAGGATTCCTCCTGAGCGGCAGCTGTGATCTCAGTATCAGGTGAGTGCTTTGGTTTTAATGCCCTTTCTTTACCCAAGGCAGTTTAATCTGCCTTTTTCATGAGTTAAGTTTCCATTTTGGGGGGTGGGTGGGGGTTGAATGGTGATGCAGCAACAATGAGGGCCAGCTTGTTTTATTTTAGTTTTATTCTAGCTTTTTTCTGTTCTTGCTTGTATGGTATTTGTTTATCATTCTCTTGAACTCTTTTTTAGACTGTGGAACATCAGAAAAGGGATCTGTGCGAAGATTTTTCTGGGCCATAAAGGGAATATCACTTGCTTGGATGTGTGCAAGACCAGATTTGTGTCTGGATCCAAAGACTGCACAGTAAAATGTGAACATCAGTTTTAATCCCTCTTAGATAAGTAGGGGGGGGGGAAATCAATGACTGCAGATAAAATGTTAAAAGTTGGTAAAGTAAGAAAATTAGTAAGCTGTATGATGAAATAAGACTCACCTGATAGTGGGCCAATCATGATTTTTTCCCAACATAAAACAGAAGCATGTTCTCAATCCAAGGGCTACATTAGGCTTGACGTACCACGCTGAGAACCTATGAAGATTCTCAGTCATTCAGGTCATAGTTATCCCAAAGCTGCTTTTCCACAAGGCAACTGGACTATGTCAAAAGCGAAATGTCTTCAAAGAAAAACAAGAAAGTCCAGTTGCCCCATGAAAAAACATCTTTGGGCATGCTGAGAACCAGACTCAGAAAAATATGTCTTACCCAACATTTAAAAAGAAAACTCTACAGCTCCTCTTCTGTTCTCTTCTCTCCTCTTTTTTTTTTGTATCCTGCCTTTATTATTTTTACAAGTAACTTAAGGCGGGGAAGATATCCAACTACCTTCCTCTGTTTTCCATCTTTTTTTCCTTTACTTAAAAAAAAAGCTGAACAAAGTGGAAGGGAAATAAGACATGAGAATAGGTGGGACCAAAGTCTTGCTTTCCCTTCTGTTTTTGAGGGGTGGGTGGGCAGTTAAGGGGTACTTATACCTTAAGCTGTAGAAATATAAACTACCTGGATGGGAGCTGGGTGGATAATGTTTTATGGATGCCTTCTGCTGAAAGAAATGATTTCACTCCTTAGCACTTCTCCAAGTCCCCAAGTATGAAAGTGTTTGAAAGGCCTGTCCTTTTTAAGTAATTGCAAATGGTTTGCTGGCCAGAGGGGGTGTTGGAAATCAAGATTATACTTGAAACTAGCATTTGGTTTTGCAAATATTTCAGTTTCTCAGCTATTTTTTTTAAATTAACAATTCGGTTAGAGGAGGAAGCCTTGTTGTTCCCCAGGAAAAAATCCAGAATCACAAGGGTACCACTTTAGGATAAGCCAGAGGTAGGTACCACAGGTAAGCCATAAGTCAGAATTTGCAAACTATAATGGCTTAGCACAATGGTTCTCAACCTTTTCTTCACCAAAGACCCCTTTTAAATACCTTTTGTGGCCATGGACCACCAAGAATTAACACAACTTTTAAATCATAACATTCCTTCAAGCATTCACGGACCCCCTGTGATGACGTCATGGCCCACCCAGGGGTCCGCGGACCATAGGATGAGAACCACTGACTTAGGACAAAGGGTGAATCAGTCTCAGTCTATGACTTTCCATGCTTATTTCTTATGTTAAGAATTAGGAAAGTGCCACAATAGTTTGAATAAGATCTTGCTATTTTCCTGCTCCTTTCCACACCCAGCCCTTCATACAGCTGCATCTTGGAATGGCTATTTTTGGCCATATCATCCATTCTACTTCCTATGGCAAAGTATTTGTTATTTTCTGTTAATATTATTTATATGTTCTTGTGTAAACAGGTTTCTCTTGTGTCCAGCTAGATTCCAATCTTGTTAGGATTCAACTCTTTGAGCTTGTTGCTGAAAATAATGGAGTCATTCTGGATTGAAAAATGAGGCATACCGTATATACTTGAGTATAAGCCGACTCGAGTATAAGCCGAGACCCCCCAATTTCACCCCCAAAAACTGGAAAAAGTTGTTGACTCGAGTATAAGCCGATCCGCCGTTCTGCAAGCCTCTGCCGCCAGCAGAGGCTCGATCCGCCATTTTGCAAGCCTGAATACACAGGAATACCCTGTGTGGCCGCGGCTCTCGGGGAAGCCGTGGCTGTCCGCTTCCTCGCTCCACGCTGCCATTCGGGGCCCGCGCGTTCCCCGGGCCAATCGTGGCACCCAGCAGGCGAGGAAACGCCCGCTCCAGTCGCCCCCCCTTCCCTCAGGAGACGCGAAGCAAGTGACCGCCCGGAGCTTAACGAGGACTTGCTTCGGTGCTTCCAGGATCGCGTGCACCTCTCCCAAGCCGCCACCGTCCGGAGACCTGCCGAAGTTTGGGGAGGTTTGGGGAGGTGCGCGCGCACCTCCCCAAACCTCCCCAAACGTCGGCAGGACTCCGGACCTCCGTGCCCTGCTTGCCTGCTTCTTTCCGCAGCGGAAAGAAGCAGACCTCCGCGCCCTGCTTGCCTGCTTCTTTTCGCTGCGGAAAGAAGCAGACCTCGGCGCCCTGCTTGCCTGCTTCTTTTCGCTGCGGAAAGAAGCAGACCTCCGCGCCCTGCTTGCCTGCTTCTTTGCGCAGCGGAAAGAAGCAGACCTCCGCGCCCTGCTTGCCTGCTTCTTTGCGCAGCGGAAAGAAGCAGACCTCCGGAAAGAAGCAGACCTCCGCGCCCTGCTTGCCTGCTTCTTTTCGCTGCGGAAAGAAGCAGACCTCCGGAAAGAAGCAGACCTCCGTGTCCTGCTTGCCTGCTTCTTTTCGCTGCGGAAAGAAGCAGACCTCCGGAAAGAAGCAGACCTCCGCGCCCTGCTTGCCTGCTTCTTTTCGCTGCTGAAAGAAGCAGACCTCCGTGCCCTGCTTGCCTGCTTCTTTTCGCTGCGGAAAGAAGCAGACCTCCGCGCCCTGCTTGCCTGCTTCTTTGTGCAGCGGAAAGAAGCAGACCTCCGGAAAGAAGCAGACCTCCGCGCCCTGCTTGCCTGCTTCTTTTCGCTGCGGAAAGAAGCAGACCTCCGCGCCCTGCTTGCCTGCTTCTTTTCGCTGCGGAAAGAAGCAGACCTCCGGAAAGAAGCAGACCTCCGTGCCCTGCTTGCCTGCTTCTTTTCGCTGCGGAAAGAAGCAGACCTCCACGCCCTGCTTGCCTGCTTCTTTTCGCTGCGGAAAGAAGCAGACCTCCGCGCCCTGCTTGCCTGCTTCTTTTCGCTGCGGAAAGAAGCAGACCTCCGCGCCCTGCTTGCCTGCTTCTTTTTGCTGCGGAAAGAAGCAGACCTCCGCGCCCTGCTTGCCTGCTTCTTTGCGCAGCGGAAAGAAGCAGACCTCCGCGCCCTGCTTGCCTGCTTCTTTTCGCTGCGGAAAGAAGCAGACCTCCGTGCCCTGCTTGCCTGCTTCTTTTCGCTGCGGAAAGAAGCAGACCTCCGCGCCCTGCTTGCCTGCTTCTTTTCGCTGCGGAAAGAAGCAGACCTCCGTGCCCTGCTTGCCTGCTTCTTTTCGCTGCGGAAAGAAGCAGACCTCCGCGCCCTGCTTGCCTGCTTCTTTTCGCTGCGGAAAGAAGCAGACCTCCGCGCCCTGCTTGCCTGCTTCTTTGCGCAGCGGAAAGAAGCAGACCTCCGGAAAGAAGCAGACCTCCGTGCCCTGCTTGCCTGCTTCTTTTTGCTGCGGAAAGAAGCAGACCTCCGCGCCCTGCTTGCCTGCTTCTTTGCGCAGCGGAAAGAAGCAGACCTCCAGAAAGAAGCAGACCTCCGTGCCCTGCTTGCCTGCTTCTTTTCGCTGCGGAAAGAAGCAGACCTCCGCGCCCTGCTTGCCTGCTTCTTTTCGCTGCGGAAAGAAGCAGACCTCCGCGCCCTGCTTGCCTGCTTCTTTTCGTTGCAGAAAGAAGCAGACCTCCGCGCCCTGCTTGCCTGCTTCTTTGCGCAGCGGAAAGAAGCAGACCTCCGGAAAGAAGCAGACCTCCGCGCCCTGCTTGCCTGCTTCTTTCCGCAGCGAAAAGAAGCAGGCAAGCAGGGCACAGAGGTCTGCTTCTTTCCGGAGGTCTGCTTCTTTCCGGAGGTCTGCTTCTTTCCGCAGCGAAAAGAAGCAGGCAAGCAGGGCGCGGAGGTCTGCTTCTTTCCGGAGGTCTGCTTCTTTCCGCAGCGAAAAGAAGCAGGCAAGCAGGGCACGGAGGTCTGCTTCTTTCCGCAGCGAAAAGAAGCAGGCAAGCAGGGCACGGAGGTCTGCTTCTTTCCGCAGCGAAAAGAAGCAGGCAAGCAGGGCACGGAGGTCTGCTTCTTTCCGGAGGTCTGCTTCTTTCCGCAGCGAAAAGAAGCAGGCAAGCAGGGCGCGGAGGTCTGCTTCTTTCCGCAGCGAAAAGAAGCAGGCAAGCAGGGCGCGGAGGTCTGCTTCTTTCCGCAGCGAAAAGAAGCAGGCAAGCAGGGCACGGAGGTCTGCTTCTTTCCGTAGCGAAAAGAAGCAGGCAAGCAGGGCACGGAGGTCTGCTTCTTTCCGGAGGTCTGCTTCTTTCCGCAGCGAAAAGAAGCAGGCAAGCAGGGCGCGGAGGTCTGCTTCTTTCCGCAGCGAAAAGAAGCAGGCAAGCAGGGCGCGGAGGTCTGCTTCTTTCCGCAGCGAAAAGAAGCAGGCAAGCAGGGCACGGAGGTCTGCTTCTTTCCGGAGGTCTGCTTCTTTCCGCAGCAAAAAGAAGCAGGCAAGCAGGGCGCGGAGGTCTGCTTCTTTCCGCTGCGGAAAGAAGCAGGCAAGCAGGGCACGGAGGTCCAGAGTCCTGCCGACGTTTGGGGAGGTTTGGGGAGGTGCGCGCGCACCTCCCCAAACCTCCCCAAACTTCGGCAGGTCTCCGGACGGCGGTGGCTTGGGAGAGGTGCGCGCGATCCCGGAAGCACCAAAGCCTCGGCCGCGCACAAGTCCTCGGTACCGGTAAGTTTTTTTGTTGACTGGAGTATAAGCCGAAGTGGAATTTTTCAGCCCAAAAAGTGGGCTGAAAAATTCTGCTTATACTCAAGTATATACGGTATATTGGTTTACATATTTGGACATCATATTCTGAACCACTCACCGAGTATAAGGAATGTAGCAGTGCATTTTTCAAAAAGACAAAATAAAATTTAACTGACTATAGATAAATCATACCACTCTGCTAAATGTGTTGTTCAGCCTTTTCTGATGTACAGTATACCTCCCAGACAAGTCTCATTGATGTTTTTCTATCTTGGACTGAGCTGCATTAAATGCATTGAAACTGACTTCTGAGTAAACAGGATGAGCAACATGCTAAGAAATTACTACATCTTCTTGTGTTTCTTACAGTATGGGACATGAAAACCGGGCGATGTGTTAAAACTTTTACACACAAAGGTTATATTTGGGCTGCTAAAATGAATGAGATTCATATTGTGAGTTCCTGTGAAAAGGGCCTCGTGAAAATTTGGCATGCTGAGTCATATGTACTAATCAAGGTATGAGTCTTCCAAAAGAGTCTGGCCCAATTTCTTTCACATTTAAATTCAGGTAATCAACCAGCAGTGCAATTGTACCCTCAAGCTGACAGGAGTACCAGAAGAAACAGATCTTGAAATATATTTCAGTGCAAATTCCCCTTAGGCATCATGCCATAAATTAGAACTGCCAAGAAGAGATTGGTCTCATCCCTGAGTCAATTCTCCACTAGTAATTTAAATCATGTTCAGTCCCCTTTAAAGTGGTATAAAGTCTGTCTTCATTACTGTTATTTATCACAAAGCTGGCTGGATAGATCTATAACATGCTATAAATCAGTAATTTGGAAATAATCTTGGGATCCTATTCATAGAGTTTTTGATAATCTAGGAATTCTTCTTAGGTAAAAAAAAGGTTTCAAAGAGAAAACAAAAGTTTTCTCAAAGAGAAATCAAAAGTATTACGGTAATTTACTTTTTCTATTTTTTTCTTTCGCAAAGTCAGTAGTTAATATGCCTACCCATAGGGCTCATTGTTCTTTAGCAATGCTTGTTCTTCTCAAACCTAATACATTTTATGTGGAACATCCACTCCTGTGGAAATAAGCATGTATAACTCACTTCGTGAGACATCTGCTGGGGATATTTTTTATTAACTCTGTAACTGAAATACTATTATGATGGGAAGGAGATACCTATGGCCATTGTTATACAACATTAGTATTTATACAAGTGTACACTGGTATTTATACCAGTTATACACTGATTGATACTCTCTTATTCCAGTTTAAGGGTTTGTTAGTGGACCTTACATCTAACATCTTTTTATTTTATACAAGGAATATCTGATAAAACATTTTACACACAATAATTAGTAATCATTCAAAGCCTTAGAAATGCTTCTCATACAGTATACTTCTGTGCAGGAAAAAACCTCAATACTACTTTGGTTATTTTATAATCCAATAATGAGGCTAGCCTTAGTGATATTTGGGAGTGGGGAGGTTACCAAAAGAAATCTATGGAAGCCTTTCATGCTTTTAGCTTTACAGTATTATTTATTGGAAAAGTAAACAGCTACAATCAAAGAATGCCTGAAAGTATATTAAAAGCGCACAAAGAGAAGCCTCATCCTTCCCCCTTTCCTCCTCCTCCTTTTACAGGTTTTAGAAGGTCACCGAGGTCCTGTAAAATGTTTGTCATTTGATGAGTGGCATCTTGTAACAGGAAGCAATGATGGATATATTTTGGCCTGGAGCATGCTGGGAAAACACAAGCGATGTCTAATGGCTTTCAAACACCCCAAGTAAGTATTTTTTTAATATAAAATACATTTTGCATTTTAAGCCTTACCAATCACTCAATTAAAGAACCATTTTGTTCTTTGAAACCACTGGGGGAAATATTTTGAAACCATAAAAGAGGCAGATAAATCTTGAAATCACTGAGCAAGATAGTCTTCTGTCAAGAAGGAAATTATCTTCATTCTGGCTGAATGAGAGATGCAGTCAGATGAAAAAAACAGGAACAGGCTCAGAAGTTGCCTCATTTATATAATTCAGAAGCCATGTGATTCAAGGATTAGGCCAATCCGGACTCTGAATATGGTTCTGATGGAAGAAGAGGCCTGTAATCCAGGAGTATTAAATGGAGGTCATCGCCAGTAAATCTGTATTACAATATAAATATATTGTACCTAAGAGACCATTGACTAGAATCTTCCTGCCTTTCACTTTCACACTTGAACAGTTCATATAACATTGATAATTAATTGGTCTCTAAACAGCAAGGAGATAATTCTTTTATCATCACTTTGCTTCAGCAAAATGGTGTAATAATTTCTTCTCTGCATCCCATTTCTTTGCTACTCTGATTTATTGCTCTTTTTGTTGTTAGCATTTAAATTTGTAATTCAGGCATCACCCTATTTAACCCACATAATATACATTGAATGCTTTCATTTAAGAGATTCAGTTTGTTTTGGTATTTATTTTTTCACTTTTTGTTGTTGTTAGTTGCGAAGTCGTGTCCGACCCATTGCGACCCTGTGGACAACGTTCCTCCAGGCCTTCCTGTCCTCTACCATCTTCTGGAGTCCATTTAAGCTCACGCCTACTGCTTCAGTGACTCCATATAGCCACCTCATTCTCTGTCGTCCCGTTCTTCTAGTGCCCTCAATCTTTCCCAGCATTAGGCTCTTCTCCAGTGAGTCCTTCCTTCTCATTAGGTGGCCAAAGTATTTGAGTTTTAGCTTCAGGATCTGGCCTTCTAAAGAGCAGTCAGGGTTGATCTCCTCTAGGACTGACCGGTTTGATCGCCTTGCAGTCCAAGGGATTCGCAGGAGTCTTCTCCAGCACCATAGTTCAAAGGCTTCAATTCTTTGGCGCTCAGCCTTTCTTATGGTCCAACTTTCACTGCCATACATTGCAACTGGGAAGACCATAGCCTTGACTATATGCACTTTTGTTGACAGCGTGATGTCTCTGCTTTTTAGTGTGCTGTCTAGATTTGCCATGGCTTTCCTCCCAAGGAGCAAGCGTCTTTTAATTTCTTGGCTACAGTCCCCATCTGCATTGATCTTGGAGCCCAGGAAAATAAAATCTGTCACTACCTCCATTTCTTCCCCATCTATTTGCCAGGAATTGAGAGGGCCAGATGCCATGATCTTGGTTTTCTTAATGTTTAGTTTCAACCCAAGTTTTGCACTCTCCT
This sequence comes from Vipera ursinii, assembly GCF_947247035.1. NCBI lineage: Eukaryota > Metazoa > Chordata > Lepidosauria > Squamata > Viperidae > Vipera > Vipera ursinii. Next base: position 112,666,390 of record NC_139513.1, read on the forward strand.
TCTTCACTCGCAACAAGAGGCTCTTTAGTTCCTCTTCACTATCTGCCATTAGAGTGGTATCATCTGCATATCTTAGGTTGTTGATGTTTCTTCCGGCAATCTTAATTCCAATTTTTGATTCATCTAGCCCTGCCTTTCTCATGATGTGCTCTGCATAGAAGTTAAATAGGCAAGGCGACAGTATACAGCCTTGCCGGACTCCTTTCCCAATTTTGAACCAATCAGTGGTTCCGTGTCCAGTTCTCACTGTTGCTTCTTGGCCCGCATATAGGTTTCTGTTTAGACATTCCAAATTTTTTTCTAGCAATTGCTTTCTTAGTACAGTAGTCCAATCATTTTCTTCTTAGAATGATTTGTGAGGACAAGCAACTATGAATATTTTTTTAATTTCAAAATACTGAGTTTGGACAGCTACTGGAGGATTATTCATAAAAGAAGCAAGGATGAACCTGAAAAATCAGAATTGGACTCCAGACAGACTCTGAGCAAGCCAGAATTATAGATAGCATCTAAATGGATATGTATGTATTAGCTGTTCACATGTGTACAGAGTAAGGTAGATGATGCTAACAGATATGCAGGTTTTGTTGCCTAGGCAAAAGATACTAAAACATTTTTTTTAAAGTCCAGAACATCTATTAACATTTGGAAGTAGCTCACGTAGACCCTTATCTCAGTGAATTAGGGAATTAGCACAATCAGACTTGGAAGATTCTGTTATTGTGGCCAATCTCAAAGTAGCTTTAGCCATTCTGTGGCATTAATGTTATGGTCTATCTAGTGAGGCTGACATCAGTCTGATTGCTCTGTATATCTCTTTTTCCTTCAGCAAATTAGGAAGCCATTTCAGAATATAATCTGAAATTTTGCGTCCATTTTATCATAGAGTTTCTTCTGTCTCTGTTGCACATCTAAGTAAAAAATTTTATACTCAACTTTGGATGAAAAGTTAATCCTATCCTTATACTGATGTTCTAGATGGCATTAATACTGAAGGATTTTCTTTCCTTTTTTTCTTTCAATACTTTAGGCTTTTTAAATAATTGTTGATAATTTTAAATATGTTAAATAAACTTTACTGCATTGAAATTTTCTTTAAAATAATACAATATATCAACTTTACTAAAAAGATAAGCATTTGTTTTTAATTGCTGATCTTGTTTATAGGGAGGTTCTGTCTCTGGCATTTGTTTATCTCAGAGTCATCAGTGGCTGTGCTGATGGGAAGATACGCATTTTTAACTTCTTTTCTGGAATCTGTCTGAGGGTTATGAGAGCAAACAGCAGAGGTGACCCAGTGGTGGGCTTCTGTATTTTAGAAAACAGGTATGTTATAAGTTCTTATTTCCTAATCCAGTAATAATAATGGCAATGAAAGAAGAGATATATGGAAATTGTATGAATACAACCTGCCCTGAGCAACATAGTCTTGAGGTAATTCTAATTAAACTTGGTGAGTGTTACTTCTGAGGCACATATTTTTCAACTCTGACTATTAATGATGCATTGGCCCTCCATGTACACTTTCAAACAAACTAACTAAAGAAAACAAATCAATGTAACTTAACCTGGAACCTTTGAGGAATCTCATTTATTGCTTCCAGAGTTCAATCTTGTCATGTAAAATTGAAGGACAATTTGGGTTTTTCTGCTTTCACAATACTTTTTACAGAATTTCAAAAGTAGCTAAACATTGTTCCCATTTAATAGCTGTTATTTCCAAAGAAAACAATTGTAGATTTCTGAATTCTTGAATCCTGCATTCATTGTATTGTTTTTCTCTATTGTTTTCTCTTGACTGTTTTTTCTTTGAGGGAAAGGGGGGGAATCATAATGTATTCCAAACTAAATTAAAAATACAACTCTTCCTCTAACAGAATTGACAAGGTGCATACCAGTACTTTAGATAGCCGCTACGACAGTGCAGCAATATTACACTAATTATTAATATGAATAGGCCATCCAATTTCATTTGAAGCCTCTCTCTTACCTTTACAGATCACAAATACATATTTAGATCTCATGTGCACATTATGAAAAATGTAGCTATGGGGAAAGATATTTAGGACCAGTTTAACTACAGGTCTTCAAATTTTCCTGGTTTCAGATCTTTGGGAGGCGATCTTCCATCCCACAAAAAGCTGAAGTACTGTATATTTGGTGGGGAGAAGTTTATAGGTTCTTTCAGGTTTTGGAATTCCAAGATTAGAACAACACAAGGATATCCTTTGTCACCATTGGTCTTTGTTTTAACTCTTGGAGTATTGATTAGAGACATAAGACAGGATGAGATAATTGCTGGAGAGCAGATAAAGCATATAAATTATGGCATTTGGTGATAATTTTGGAAGACCCTTTGGAAAGAATAGCAATATTAATGAAAAAATTAAACAATTTTGTTGTGATAGCAGGATTTTAAAGTTAATAATGAGAAAATGATGATGCTAACAAAAAGGATGAAAGAGCAAAAACAATGATAACAAGATATAGAGATTTTCAGATTGAGAAAAAAATAAAATGAATTATATGTTATTTCAAACTAATTATACTAAGGTTCCAAGAAGGAATTCAATAAGGGTATGTTAAGATAGGGAAAATCACAAAATTGTCATTGTGATAAAAATGAATGTATTGCCTAGAATGATGTTCTTGTATCAAACAATATCATTTTTGTCAACTGCTGTTCCATTTAAGCAATGGCAAAAAGATATAGCTAGATTCATATGGGAAGAAATAAAAGAAGACTTATTCAGGATGTGAAGGGAGTGAGGAGAACTGGGACTGCCAAATCTAAAATTGCACTCTGCACCCTGCTGTTTGGTTTGAATAAAATAATGAATGTTACTGAGAAATAAGAGAATTTTAAAACTAAAAGAGCATAACCTGAGATATGGATAGCATGATTTTTGATAATATGATAAAGGTAAGGTTAATGTATATTTTAAAAATCATTACACTTTTTGAGGATATGGAATAGATACAAACAGTGGTTGGATTCAAATATGTGAACAACCAGTTCTCTGTGTGGATGCCACTTCCAGAAGTCCATTCTGCGCCTGGGCAACAAAAAATTAGCTACCGGTTCTGCCAAAGTGGTGCGAACTGGCTGAATCCCACCGCTGGATACAAACCCAGGCTGTGCCTGAAAATGCCTTTTGTGAATAGCAAAAAGAAATGGATAACATACTGAGAGTTATTAAAACAAGAACATGGAGAATATAAAATGTAGTCAAAAGAGCAACTGACCACAGAGGGATTTAATTTCCAATAGTTTTCAACTTTAAAGAGAAAAATTTAAAGTAGACAAAAGGACATTAGGAACTGAACAATTTAAGACAGAATTTGAAACTGAATTATGTGAAAATGATTAACATTATACATTGAATTGCTAAAATATATAAGTGTTTACTGAAATTTGAAACAGAAGAACAAATTAAAGTGTATGATAAAATGGGCTAAGTACTTCGATTATAATATACAGATGGATCAATAGGAAACAATATGGTTGAAAGGACTGAAATTCACTTTTTATTACAATTTAAAAGAGAATGTAAAATGCTATCTTGGTACGTGACATCAGAAAAACTTTTTAGAACATATAAACATATAACATATTGGAAATATGGTAAAGGTGAATGGACATTTTACATTGCTCAAAGGATTTGTAAAAAAGAAAAAACTGGATTAAAATATAGACAATGATACCAAGAATTTAAATATTAATACTGAACCAAAAATTAAATATCAATACATTTACAGTCACTATAAAGAAAATTAACTATTTCTTTATATCTCCTTTTTCTTTTTTGTTTTCTTCTTTTCTCTTTTATTTCTTACTCTTTTAAAAAAAATGTATTGTTTTTAATCTGTAAAAATGTCTTCAATAAAAATTAATTTAAAAAAAGATTTCCCTAATTAGAGTATTAACTGATCATAATCTTTTTTTTTAGACAAGTCTGAAATCTACCAAGGTGATATGTTTTATTTGTTACTGCTATTGTATTAAAGTGACTCACATGGCAGTCTGGTTTTATATACTCATTTTTATAGCTACCTTATAAAACAATTTATGAAAAAGTGAGCTATAAATTAATCCCTATTTAATTCCTATAGAAATTGCAGCAGATGGAAAGCTTAGCCCTTTCTTCCAACTGTTTTCCTTGTAAAATCATCCAAAGCTATTAGTACTTCAAGAAAAGTATTGGGAATGTCCTTGACAAAACAGCTTTTGAGGAATATTTTTCATTTAGATTGTGACAAGGAAGAAAAAAAAAGACCTTCCCTTAATTTTGCAGTGACCAACCTCCCCTTCCAATGATTGTTATTATTGTTGACCTTCTAATTTTAAATACTTTTGGAGGCCCTAATTGCAAGGAAGAGCAGTTGTGTTAGCGACCTGAAGACACTTCATTGAAAATCATTTTCTTGACTCGGTGGACAGATTTCATCATGTTTTCCCACTCACCCAATTTCTTCCCTAGATTACTGATCAATGCAGAAGGAAGTGTAGTCTTGTTCAAGTTTGAAGAAGTAGAATGGGATCATAATCAGACTTCTGATAGAATACCTAATCAAACACTCACGGACAAATTTCATGACATACCAATCCAAATAACGCCTTCTCCATTTTCAAAATCTGTGCGGGAGAAACGAGCCAGAAAGAAAAATTGGAAGCTATACACAGAAGTTGATGACACAGTGCTTTCCTATTACATTTCCCAGCATGGCACAAGATTATCCAAAGGTGTTCCAGGTATGTACGTGTTTGCATGCATATGTATGTATCTACTCTATATCAGATTGGCAAGAAGAATCCCTTCTGCCAACAATTTTGTCAGGATGAGTAGAGGGTGATGAAGGGCTTGGTCAACAGGTAGTTTTTTCTTCAGATCAAAAAGATAAACTGCACTTAGAAGGAAATGAAAGGGTGATACGATTGCTCTGACTCTTCTTCCATCTTACGTTAAAGTGAAAAATACACTCGGTTCATTACATATTTATTTTATTTTTATTTATTTTTATTACATTTATACCCCGCCCTTCTCCGAAGACTCAGGGCGGCTTACAAGCTTAGCAGTAGCCTTCATTCTCTGTATATGCCTGCTTGTTAGGGCTTTCACACACACCCCAAGCGGCATTATTACAAAGTCAGCTTATTGCCCCCAACAATCTGGGTCCTCATTTTACCTACACACTGAACTATAGAGTTCAAAAAATCACATGGTAACTAGCTTGCTGTTCTTGCCAGCCAGAGGCAATACAAATTCTATCCACCTGTGAATCAGTTCTGAATGAGATAATAAGGTGATGCAGTTGTGCATATTTTGGGACAATTGCTAGGTCTGCAAAAGTAAGCAGAGTTGTTCTAAGTTTTATACGGCTTCACAGTGCTTTACAGCTCTTTCTAAGCGCTTTACAGAGTCAGCCTATTGCCCCCAACAATCTGGGTCCTCATTTACCATCTTTGGAAGGATGGAAGGCTGAGTCAACTTTGAGCTGGTAAGACTCAAACTGCCAAACTACCGGCAGCCGCAGTCAGCAGAATTAGCCTGCAGTACTGCATTCTAATCACTATGCCACCCTGGATCTGTACTTAATGTACTCTATAACGCCTCATTACTTATACTAAGTATTATACCTGTTTAATTCTCATGGAAATATTTCAGTAAGTTTTAAGAGATTACAGTGGAATTATAAGAGGGACTAGAAATGCCTCCAGACAGTTTCTTAGGGCTATCAATCAAACTATTGTATAGATATTTTATTTTACTATATTGTAATATATATTTTAATGGAGGGAAAAACTCCATAAACAAGGTAAGATAAAATAGATTCCAAGCTAAAGATATGAAACCTATGTTTTGTCTTCTATAAAATTCTGCAGTGAAACAGGATAACTGTATGATAAAAGTTTCATCTGCGAACACCATGAATTATCTTTTCACATTTCTTTCAAGACTGAAAAGATCTGGTATGCTTTTCTCCCAAATTATTTAATATTTTTTAAAAATTTGCCATATTGAGGATCTTTATGCACACAAATGTAACTTAGATATATAGTCTCATTGCTCTACAAAATTACCCTGTGGAATTAACCCTCTAACCTAATGAGGCCATATTTAATTAGAATTATTCCACAGCATTCTGTTGTATCACATTTTTGGACTGCTAACCATGTGATTCTCTTCTAGCCCTCCTTTATGAAATAGTGAAGACTCCTTTACCCCGGAAGAGGGAGGGTAAGACAGCCATGAACCTGAATCCATACCAAAAGCACAGACTCTCTGTACTTGCTCATCAAACCTTAAAGGAACAGGGGTCCTCAACAATAATCAAAGTTACTTCTGGTAAAGAATTTTTGAGTATTATTTTTAAAAGTAATAACAGTTACTAATATCTACCTTTAGGCTACCAATTAGTACTGTAAAAGAATAAGCTGCGGCATTTTTAATTTATAGGCAGAACTAAAGAAAGTTTTTTAAAAATGGGTAAACTGTCATGATATCCCAATTTCTTACCAAGGTGGGATATTCTAAAAAATGGGAAAATTAGCCTGAAGTCTGCACAGACTTATTTGATTTTCCCAAATCAAAGGCAACTAGAAAAGATGACTATTCTGCTCTGTATATTTTTATTCCATAAGCTAGGATTTCTGAGTGTGCAAAGCCAAAGTGATTAATTATTCAGCTAATGATGGAAAATACTCTTAAAGGAGCAGGGGTATTAAGCATCGTGTCCTGTCTTGCAAGTGAAAATTGGAGGCGTTTATCAAACCCCTTTAGGATAACATTTTCACCCCATATCTTCCTATAACCAGATTGTTTCCTTTTTGAATTCTTCCCCTTAAAATGGAAAAAAAAATGTTGGCTAAAAGATTTGGAAGATAATTTTATTCCTCCCTTCACCCCATTCACCTAGCCCTTCTGCTGTAGCCTCACCTTCCTATCCATCTCTGTGCCTATTCTTTCTCTCCATTCACCTCCATGTAGATGTGCGCTGTCCCCATTCATTGCCAAAAGAACCATTCAGTCCAAATGGATATTCAAGTCTTCCCTGCACCCAGCATCTTATAATTTATTTATTTATTTAATTGATTTTATATACCACCCTATTCCCGAAGGACTCAGGGCGGTTTACAGGGCGAATTAAAACAATACAAATAAATACAATTAAAATAGAATTAAATTAAGACTAGCCCAAATTAAAACAAATTAAAATTTAAAATTAAATTAAAAAACCCCTCAGTCCAGGCCAGAAAGATCAAATAACCAAGTTTTCAGGTCCCGGCGAAACGAGCGAAGGTCTGGGGCAGTGGAATGGGAATGAAGAGAAAACTTTTAGAAGTATAAATAAAATGATAGGGGTTTGAGCTATGTGCCAAACAAATCTTTTTATTACTTACCAACCTTTGCAGCACTATGAATATAAGAAATTCAGTATTCTTATTTACAACGCTAAAGAGAGAATTTGGCACAAGATGTACACATTGCATTTAAAATTGAATATAGATACACTTTAAAAAATGACAAAAGAAACCAAGAGTCCTGTTGAATTTCTGCCTGGTTGTCACAAGGCTTAAAGCTTTCTAGCTTTACCAAAAATGAAAATCTGACTGAGGCCTAGAGTAATGTACAAGGACAATTTGGAAATAAAATTCTGTTTGCTTATCAATGATAGACACTCGCAGATAAAGAATTTTTATTATACATATTAGAAAACTACAATGTTACATTACTTTTTGACATAATCACCATTCAAATTGAGGCATTTGTCATAACATCTTAAAAGGTTTGAAATTCCTTAGTTGTAGTAGCTCGGTGCCAAATCTGGGCTATGGGGGGGTGGGTGATCAAAAACATCCCAACAGAACTGCTTCAAAGGTTCTTGGATGTTTCTAGCAGTGTGCGGGGAAGCATTATTGTGAACTAACACCACACCGGAAGTGGCACCATAAAAAATCCCACCAAATGTGAAGATGCCAAAGGAGTACTGCTAGTGAAATTCATGGAGTGTGGTTTGGTGATCAGTTACAAAAACATTACGAAAACTCAGACATGCCATCCATAACAAGTATTGGGGCATGCTTGGAAGTGCTGGCCTATGGTGCACTTGCACTGTTCCCCAAGACACACAGGCTTTGGGGCATGGTGCAAGTTTTCTTTTTCAGATGCAGTAGTGGTGTTAGGACTGAAGTCAAAGCCCAGGCCCTGACTTCAGGCCTAGCCTTTGTGCTACTGTCAAGTGTCATTGATCAAGGTAGCCTAGATGGAGGGGAGATACGGAATTGCTTCTCTTTTGTTTTGGCGTGGGATGTGACACATCAGTAGAATCAAGTCAGGCATTTTCCAGATTTTTGACATGCCAAGCTCAAAAGATTTGCCATCACTGATCTAATTTATGCTCAGTTGGAAATAAGCTTCACCATATTCAATAAGCTTACGATAGGTAAGTGCTCATTGAATGCAATTATGATTTGCAAACTATTACCCTCCCCAAAATAGATATTTGGGGAAACTGTTAGTAGAATTAGGGAAGCATTGGGACATTGGAGTGGGTGAATTCAGTGCATCATATTCCTTGCATCTCCTGTTCCATAAATAACAGAATTGTTTGCTTACTGTATATAATTCTATAGCCATGCACTGCTTTGGCAAGTATCAGCCCAAGTACAGCACTCAATAAACCCTGGGACAGGATGAGTTATGACTTGATCCCTGATCGTGGATCCCTGTCGTATGATTGTGATTGGGTTTTATTTTTTTTCTTCCTGCCATTAGCTATGGTGGTTGATGGTTTCTATGTTTATTTTTATTGTCAAGTATCAGATGTTTTAAAAACATAATCCTCTGTGATTAAGATGACACATTATTAATAAATCAAACAGTTCCCTGGGGTTTTCAATAAAGCTTCTGATTTTTTCTAATTCTATAAGTACCTTTTTATGTCAGTTTTTGAAGACCAGGATGGGGGCCTTCTGCTGAGTTGACCCTGCTTTCTGTCCTCAAGTTCTGTTCTGATGTAGATTTTTAGATTTAGATTTTATTAGATTTAAATACCGCCCTTTCCCGAAGGACTCAGGGCGGTTTACAGGGCATTTTAAAATCATATCAATATAAAATACAAAGTTAAAAGAGAATTAAAAGATTAAATTATCCCTGAAAATAAAACCCCAGTTAAAATTCTCAGCCTGGGTCAGAGAGCTCAAAGAGCCAAGTCTTCAGGTCCCGGCGGAATGAGCGTAGGTCAGGGGCAGTCCTGAGCAGTCCTGTAGGTAGGTAGTATTTTAGGCTTTAAACTCCTCTCTTTTCTTTTTCAAAACAGATGAGGAATTAGTACCACAAGCTCCAGCCCCTTCCTCATTTGCCCAGAATACCAAGGCTTTGTTAAATCACATAAAGAAGAGGCATCCTATTGGTCCCATATCTAAGGATCAGATACTCCTCACTGTCAGTACAGTACACCATGCCTACCAACATGATGATGTCAGTGCCAATATGGCATACAACATGAACATTAATGATGCTTGCGAACCTGTTCAGCCCAAGAAAGAACTGCCCGGATCATCTCTATCTACTCAAAGTTCAAAGTACAAGGCAATAGATCTAGGAACCCAAGTGAAACAACTAAAGGTTGCTGGCGGCACTTTAGGTATGGAAAGGATTTCCTCACCTTATGAAACTAAAATACTACAGCTCAACACAAAGAATTCTTTGCTTGGAGGTACTGTGAAATCCTTCATTCCTCCCCCCTCTATTACACGTTCCAAGTCTTGCAGCAGTTTGTCAAGAAAAAAAGCTTATTTTAAGATCTCATCTCCAGCTGCTGCTGAGAGTAATATCATTGGTGGCTTTACAAGTTCAGTTGAATCCATCAAAATACCACGAATGAAGATTGCCCAACCTGATACAAATGTAACTTCACGGCGCAGAAAATGTTTCCATGCCCTTAATGCAAATCCTTATCGTTATAATTCTGGGTTCCAACTTCTGACTACACAACAAATGAAAGAATATGAAGAAGCTAAGATTGCAGAGTATCAAGCAACCAAGACAAAAGTTATTGCAAATAGAGAAAAAGTGTGTAAAAATGCTTGGGTGAGGAAAATTAAAGGCCTTCCTATAGATGACTTTACTAAGGAGGGCAGAACTGCTGCTCCTGAACTTGGAGATAATGTTTTCATTTGAGACTAACTTTTTTAATACAATTGACAAACCCTGAAAAACAAATGCAAAATTTTGGCCCAGTTACTCTTGATTTCCTCTGCTGATACTTTGCCCTATTTCCCTCTTTTGGGAGACTGTGACAAACTGTACTATATTGATTAGATCTGTTTTCAAAAATGGGGACTCTTGAGTTTCACTCGCTTTCCCAAAATAATTCGTTTGCAACATTTGTATTTTAAAGTTCCTGTTGTGTTCACGCAGGCTTATTTAAAAGATTGATAATACCTTTGTAAATTTTGCTTCAGAAATTATATGTGTGCATTCTTGATGTGTCTTACTTAGCTGATATCTTAATGTAACTGTTTCACTGTGTAGTTATAAAAGATCAAAATTATATCTTTACAAAATATTTTTAAGAACTTGAAATTAGTATTGTTTTGTACTGTACTTTCTTATAGAGTAAGTCTTTGGTTTACAGACTTTGTTCTTAGCTGCAAAACAGAACAGAGATCAAATCAAATGCTTTTATTTATAATTTGCATAAATGACACAGCAGGGCAGAAGTACTAGACAGTGCTAGACAGAAAATTTAAGTTAGCGACCCTTCTCCTCACACATAAAAAGCTCCTTGGGAGCAACTGAATCACCCTTCCAGCAATACCTTTTTGTTAGCAGATACCTGAGGGGTGAGGGAAGCTGTTATAAGATAACAGGAGCATCTGTAGGTTCTTGCTACATTTGTCAAAGCTCTGCCCCTTTGAGGCATGCATGCAATCAAAAATTAGGCATACATTCAAAAATTGAGTAGGACTTGGAACACAGTCAAAAATTGGGTAGGACTTGGGACACAACATTGCAGCGCACTGTACATCACTGTGAGCAGATCAGAAGGAAAACAATGGCCACAAAAATATCATTTTTATATAAAAAATGGATGGTATTAAAGCTAAAGTATTAGTCTGCACTGGAGAGATCCAGGTTCTCATTTACATTTTTTCAGGTCACCCAACCTCACAGACTAGATAGGGCAGTGGGGAAGGGAGATGCAAATGCTATGTATATCATTTTGAAAAAGGTAAGATGGAAGTTAAACATATTTTAGCATGGGTGCTTTCTACCGTCATCTGCCCCCAAATATTGCAGAGGCTTTTGGCAGGAAAGATTAAATTTCAGCTTAACTGCATCAGGTCAGCCATCACTATAGCCTATCCGTCTGTTCCTTGCATGTAATTTGGATACATTCCTCAAAACTATGGAAAACTTAAAATAACAATTCAAATTCAAACATTTTGCCTGCAAATCATGCTTCAAAATGTTAAAATCATGTGTTTTGGAAGAATGAAGCAAACTATTTGAGAGCAGCCATGGACAGAAAAATATAATAGGAAATAGTTAAATATTTTGGAACCATATAGTTATTAATAGTAAATATTTAAAGGCAACTTTATTTTCTCATGATTCACAAGTATGCAGTGGATAGCACACACAAAAACATTGATTTGTAAGCATTATAATGGATATCTTATATATATAAAAACTTATTTTGTCAGTAGGTTGTATTAGCAGATGGGTCTTATGCACTTCCACATACTTCCTTGGAGCACTGATAGTTAGAAAAAAGCAAGCTCAAGTATTTAACATTCACTATTGTATTGTTATGACAAAACGATTTTTATTTTGCATCACTATTCAGATCTTTCACAGAGACATCCATTTTTCAGTTTTCTTCACAGAATGGGAGCTACAAATATGGAGTAAGATTATGGGTTGTTACATCTGTCAGTGTCCTTGAAGATCCTAGAGGCCATCCATCCAGTACTCTAAAAATATAGCCAGATTGATTTTATCAGAGCCCTCGTCCCACATTGTTAAATCATGCTCAGGCTTTCATTGATGCTTTGCAGTAAAAAAAAAAAGCTGAGGGAGACCTGGAAAGTTTCTAAGTCTGTATACTTAGTTGTATTTAAAATACTGATGAAATATAGTCTTGGCATGCTACTACAAATCCTATACATCTGCAGGAAAGGGAGAGAGGTTAGTTTAAGAAGAAAAAGTTGCTGCCAATTGGAAAATGACCAGCCAGGAGACTGTACATAGCTTCATAGTGAAATGGAAACAATCTTTATTGTAATGTTTAGGGAGCAACCCGTTTCCAAAAATCTTGCCAGGAAAATTGCAGGGACTTGTCCAGGCAGTTGCCAGGAGTGAAGATAGACTCAAGGGCACACTTTCCTCAAAAAAACTGCAACTTTGGGATGAATCCAGAAATAAATGGACTCAGCTGCCAGTCTGCAATACAGGTGCAAAGCTAATTATGGAGTGATGCAAAGCCTTGATAAGTAAGTGCCCTTAATTTTCATGCTGCTCTTCAATATGCATAATTGCTGGTTCCTTCGGATACATAGAAGCCAAGATCCCAGCCTAACCTTGGTATGGACGGCATCCCTGGAAAAATCTGGAGAAAAAAAACCTGCTCCTGAGAAAATCCTGTGCAGTGTCTCTTTGCTGTGCGGATTATTCATCTCTATGAACTAATTTTTCGGGAGATAGTAGAACAGTCTTGAGAGTTGACCCAAAAGCTGCACAACACATAATCTATATTAAAGCTAAACATTGTCCCGGCAGCCCCAATTCTTAAGGCTTAAGAGCTAAAAGAATAGAATTAAATTGCAACATGTTTCATTTTGAGTGCCAAGTTACACTTTCCCCATCTTATCCATTTTAAAAATCTGACTTTCTCCAGAGTCATAATGGGATGTCCTATGATGCGGTGTTTCTCAATCTTAGCAACAGCCGGCATGGTATTCTGACAGTTTTAGTCCAAACATCTTAAAAATAATAAAAGTTGAGAAACATGGCTTAGAGAAGTCTCTCTTACTTTTCTTGGGATGGAGATAATCTAATCGTAAACTGAGATGAGCGCTCTTGAGCGCTCTATATTTTCCTATATCTCTCAGTCAACGTCGACGGCTTTCCATTGGAATTGGAATTGGACGCATATCTTGGCGTCCGTCGCATGTTGATGACGTAGACGGCTTTGCTTGGGGAGTCGGTTGTGACGTGGCAGAAGGCGGAAGCGATGTTGCGGCAGGTGGGCGCTAAGGGGCAATTATTTCCTCGCTTGGGTCAGGGGGCTGAAGGGACTTTTTAATAATGGAGAGGGAGGTGAGCTGGAAGAGGACCTGGTGGAGGACTTTCAAGCCAAGGTCGTGGCCGCGGAAAATGAGTACATCCAGATGAAGCCCATCCCAAGCTACACAAGTTGTAGCTGCTTTGTTAGAAGAGGGGAAGACCGGCTTGGTTCTTGCTCTCAGCTTTCTTCCTTCTCCTGTGATGTTTGAGCTATGCCCGCAAAGCATTTCTTTCTGCCCCTGTCCCCGAGCTGTTAAATGTTTTTGCGTATAGCTTTTAATTTGGGGTGTGTGTGGAGGAGTTGCATTTCTAAGGCTCCCAGGCGATTAAAATGTGGGCATAATTGGAGTGGAATTGTGTAATGTCGAAGTAAAATTCTCTGATGAACTCTAGCAAAAAGTGAAGATTAGGACTACTAGGGTGTGAAAATCCGACGTCGGGAAGATAGCAGCATATAGCGAACTCTGGAACGATTGTTGTTGCTTACTGGTCATCTGCATTTTTAGCTCAAATATTGTAAGGCGCCCTAACGCACGAATAGCAGGTTGGCTGCAGTATTACGTTATGCTTAGAGTAGTTTCATTTAGTAGTTATGCAACTAGGTATATTTTCCACTCGTGATTTATAATATCTTCTAGAGTCATCCCACAATCATTCTGAAAAATCAGTTATGAGCATGAGTCTATTTTCCCCCCAAATTGGGTTGATGGCCCTAAAGGCTTATAATTTATTAATGAAGAAATGGACTTAATATTTAAGTTATACCCTCCCTTCACTCACAAGCTCAAAGCAATGAACTTGGAATTCACTTCTAATTTCTCTGCAGCAACCACCCTGGGATGCTAACTGAGGCTAGAGATTCTCAGAAAGAAATACTGATGTGCAGTAAAGGGATACAAGTATCCTATTGTTATCTTCTTAAATATATCTGACAGCTCCAAATGTAAAAGTTTACTAACAGAGCATTATGAACAATGATATCGGAGAATGTTTTCAGAATTCTGTTATTTGGTTTTCATTAGAGATACAGTTTTAGCTTTAAACAATGCCCTGATTTTATCCTTAATTTTAGGTTATTCTTAGTTCAGGTTTTAAGTCTTTTTAGTTTATTAATAATGGTATGCTAAAATGTTATACACACACTCATAGAAAATCATCAAAATTGATGTTTTCTTTGTGGTGCTGTTTTTTGATCACTTATTTTATGCTTGCTTTGAAATAATTATATTGATTGATTGAAGGCTAAGAAAACGATAACAAATCCAATAACCAGAGTTTATTTTTTGCCCCAATCTTACCAATGATAATGCTTACAGTAAATTCATAAACATGTTCAGTTAATGTTTGTTCAACCTATGTACAAAGTAGACTGTGATTATCCACTTTTTAGCTGCCAAGTTATATAAAGTAAATAAGTGTGTAAATGGTTGCAGTGATGGTGAGACAAGGAGTGTGATCTCTCCATACACCTTTAAAATGATTTTTAAGGAAAAGATAGTATGCAGAAATAAGACCCAAATGCTGCACTGAAGAACTATTGCTATTTAGTAAACAGAGTATTAGACAAACAAATATTCTGAGGGCGACAGTGTAATACAGATTTTGGCATCCTTGGTATTGGCTTCAAATAGCAAATAATTAAACATGTCCCCCAATATAGTTATTTAGCCATCTGCTTTTTAAAATTGTATGATGTCAGTTTCAAGAATGTACACTTTCCTGAAAACTTGCTTTAGAAATCTTGTTGAAGGGCCCATGAAATATTTTCTAGTTTAATGTAGAATAACTACTCTTATTAAAAGAAACAACATTTTTGTTTAATCTGTTGCATTCCTTTTTATATTGACATTAACTAAACAAGAAATAGACCCACATTTTGCTATATAGTTTTAAAATAAAAAACTTAGATTATGTTGCTGTTATTTTAATCAGAATTTAAAATAATAGTTTCAAGTGAAATTATATATTACTGTATCAAAATACTGGTTCCTCATTTCTATGTAATTTTCTAAGTTTCATCCAGAAGCACCACAGAATCTGGCATTTTCACCAGAATGGTGGTGATGCTGATAAAAGCTTTATCTTGATTTTTTTTATATATAAGTCAAGCCTGTAAACATACCTAATACTTCTTATTTTTCTCATATAATAACTCTGTGAGGATCATAGTGGCATTCCACCTCACATCATATGTGCAAACGGGATGGAGATGATTAAACAAACATCAGAATGTTTGTTTAATCATCTTCCCCTTTTCCTCACCTCCAGGCACCTATAGTTTTATCACATTGTCATAGGTTGGAGTTTTTTGTTGAATTGTTGCATAAGGTATATATTAAAAAAACCCCATGTTTTAAATCTGTATTTATCTTTCTAGGATAGTAATGATGAGACAGAAGATGTTTCGCTTTTTGATGGAGAAGTTGAAATGTCCAGAAAGTCCAGGAAATCAAAAATAAAGTAAGTCTGGAAGTAAGAGGTTGCTATGTCTTAACAGGCTTTTGGGGCTATGGTTGGAAAAAAAAATTCTAACATGACTTAATTCTTCTAAGAAACATTTGCAAATATAGTTTGATTTAGTAACCGTGATGGTGGAATCCTGTGTAGGTGTAGAGGTTGAAAATATTTTCATAGATTCTGCTTTTTTGGTCATATTTAGGGGAAGACTTACATAAAATGAACTGCAGTATTTACTTATCTCTTTACCCTCATCAGATATTTGCAAGAAAATGATGTTGTGGAGAATGGTGATTCAAGTTAAAGAATTTGTTTGATTTATATTGTTCAAATAATAATAATAATAATAATAATAATAATAATAATAATAATAATAATAATAGTTTTCATCCTACAATAATACCTTTAATACTATTAAACAACTTCTGCCTAACTCAGATCCTTGGGAAGCACTCAGTAGATGGACAAAAATGCCAAATCCACTCTAAACACTTAACTGACTGTGTGACCAATCATAATATAGTTATGCTAATAAGAACATTGTTGCCTTTATGAAATTGGAATAATGGCATAAATTCTAAAGCTTGATTTGGCCAGATTAAACACTGAAATCGATAACCAAATTATTTTCTTCCTATGTCTTTTACAGACACCCCATAGCTTCCTTTTTCCACTTGTTCTTTCGGGTCAGTGCAATAATTGTCTACTTACTTTGTGAACTGCTCAGCAACAGCTATATTGCTTGTATGGTGACAATCATCTTACTTCTATCGTGTGACTTTTGGGCAGTGAAGGTAAGTCATTTTGTAATATGTTGATACTTGAAAATGCTTGTTATCAGAGAAATTGGTAGTGCAGGGAACAGTAGTGTTAATCAAAATTAGAATACTAATTTTGATTTTATTTCGCTTGCTTTTTTCTCTGCTCCTCAAGTAGACAGATCAAAGTAATGAGCTGAAGGGAGGTGTTTTTTAGTGCTTTGAGCTATTTTACTAAAGTTATATCAGAACATGTGTAGAATGTGATTTCCATCTTAACATATAATGAAGTTTGCATTTGCATTCAAATATAACAAAGTGGCTATTTCTATGCTTTATTCTGTTGATAAACATTTCACCATGCCTGTATATACATGCTATTTTTTTATTTTAATTAACATTTTGATTGGAACCTTACTTTGTCAGAGTTCTGTTTATGTGATGTTTCTGCCACCAAAGTAGACAGCAATTTTTTAAATATTTATTCTCCTAACCTTTATAGAAACATAAGAAGTTACTACAGAGTTTTTGACCTGGGAGGATGGAGATCCTCTGGAAAATATGCGTGGTTCTTTTGCATTCATGGAAGTCAGAATGCAGCCAAAAACATAAAAAGAAGAAAAAGCAAAAACTTTTCATTGTGGAAGGATGTTGTGCACATTTATATATTAAATTCAGAGTCAAATTAACAGAGCACGATTATGTGTTATGTGAACAAGGACTTAAGAGGGTAGAGTATATGTTCCAATTGGAAAACAGTGTTAGATTTGCCTCTTGGCTTGCTTAGGACTCATCATTATTGCAGATACTGAACCAAAACAACAACAACACCTCTTTCCCTTGTACAGACCAGTTGTCCTCCTTGGTCATGCTGTCATTGTTGTACCTTATTTTAGATAGCGTGTCAAAGTGAGATAGGAATACTCAAATTGTTTAAAATGTATAATTGGACTTTTATGCCTGACAAAACGTTACAAATATGTTTGGATGTTTGAAAAAACACTTCCATCATGTAATTGTTTTATATCTTGTTATAAACATTCCAGAGTTATTTGGGCAAGAAGACACATGGCAAACTATTATTCTTGCGTTTGAAATAACCAGAATGCATATAACCTATATCAGGGGTGTCAAACTCAATTTCATTGAGGGCCGCATCAGCATTGCGGTTGCCCTCAGGGGGCTGGGTGGGTATGGCCAGGGTGGGCGTGGCCTACTGGGTGGGCGTGGCCAGCTCTACATCGTTCGCATCAAGGGTGCCTATGGGGGCCTGGGCAGGAGTTGGACAGATCTGAGGGTCTCTGGCAGAAGAAGGGTCTCTGGGCCAGGGCCAAGGCAGTGGGGGCCGTTCCCTCACTGTTTCCAGGATGGCTTCACGGGCCACGTGAAACCACTTCGCGGGCCAGATCTGGCCCCCGGGCCTTGTGTTTGACATGTCTGACCTATATTCATGATAGTAGTCTAAGAGGACTTTGTAACAACATGTCTCCATGTCCCTAGTGAAATTATAACTTGCTTGCCAAGCAGCTATTTGCAGTAAACTTAATAGGATTTCTAAGAATGTAGCCCAGGGGGCATACTAGGGCAAGCTGAGCAATTGATAGCTCACTTAGAACTGTGACTCTAATAGCTGCCTGTAGTTCTACTGTTGAACAGCACAACAGGAATGAGATTTTTGTTTCATTTAAGTTTTGTGCATAAAACAGTGAAGGCATTTGAGGGACCTTATTTAGTAAAATGTATGATTGCTGTTGCAGGAAGCACTTTCATGCTGTCTTTAACTCTCTCCAGAATGTCACAGGGAGGTTGATGGTTGGCCTCCGATGGTGGAACCAGGTTGATGATGATGGCAAAAGTCACTGGGTGTTTGAAGCCAGGAAGGTAACTATCTTCCCTGTTGCTGAGGGAATGACTGTGAATGATGTACTCTACAGCTTAGAGCACTTTTAATTCCAGAATTGGATACAAGGTCACTACACACAAATCACAGCACAATTATTGAAGGTAGTATTTGTAATATAACGTGCTTTACCCTCTGATTTAGAGACTAGGCCAAAAAAAGATGCACAGTATATGTTTATTTGCAGTGAGATAAATGATATTAAACAATTGAATTAAATAAAAAATAAACTTGTTTTAAAGAATTATGATTGAATGAGCTAAGATCAAACTATTAAAGCATACAAACAATGCATTTTAGAGTTCCTGTAATTACTTTAAAGAACCAAACACAAGCAACAGTTTTTAGGCACGCTGAAAATCTTTTTTCAACCTTATGTCGTAAAAATATTTAGATACATCAGGCCAATGCAAATGAGTTTGAGGGTAGGGTAAGGTCTCAGTTTATAAATCTTTCAGGCTTGAACAGGAATATGAAGATAGTCTTGTAGAAGAGTACCCAACAGTCATCACACACAAAAAAAATCTTAGCTAGGAAATACAGATAGGGGTGAGGAAGAAACTCAAAATTACTTCACTTTGACTATAACAGGGACAGAGAAACTCTGTCAGCCTTTCCAGGATTCTGTCACTACATCCTACGACAATAAACCTGAGTAACTGTAGTTCTTGTGTTGTCTGTTTCCTGACTAACTAACTACAATTAGTTTTCAAACACTTGATCCCCTTCCATCTCCATAACATGAAAACTTGCATAAGCAATATTTACTGTTCTTTACAGATAGTTTTCACTTTACAACCATTCGTTTCAGCAACTGAAGTTACAGAGATGCTGAACGACTGGTATTTACACCCAGTTCCCGAAGTTATGGTTACATGATCAGAATTCAGGTACTTGGCAATAGCTGCCTGCATTTATGACTGCAGGGGCACTTCAATTCCCCTTGCCTATCTCCTCGCATCTCTGCCCCTTTGAAAGTCCTGCATAACGAAACTTACTGGCAGAAGCAGCAGTGCTGAGGTTGAAGTGGTGGCTTGGGGCCTTGGGAAGTGAGAGCCAGCCAGCACCACCAATGGGCCCAGTGCCACCTAAAGCACCAAACTGGCCAGATGCCTCTGCCACATTCAGCTGATCTTTGGCATCATCCACTGCTGGTGAAGCCTTCCCTGTGTGAGGCAGCTGGTTATGAGACCTTTTCCCAAGGCTGTTCATGCCATTCTCCAAATCATGAGCAGCCTTGGGAGAAAGGCCTGCTGCAGCCAGCAGCTGCCTTACATAGAGCCAGACCAGGCACGTGGTATGGGCAGTTAAGAGTAAGACAGTGAAGGCCAGCTGGGCATGGCAGGGCCAGCAGAGCACAGGTTGACCGGGATAGCTGAGGCTTTGTAAAGTGGTGCTGCATTGGTCAGGAAGGGCTCTCTCTCTTGATACCCCTTTTTGATAAAAGGATACTTCATTCTGTTTCCACTCTGAAATCCAAAGACGTAAAGCTTTTTATTGCACGATATCTTTAAAGAATAATTAGATTCTGCTGTTTCAGAAACTGTATTATATCATCACTAACATTTTTCAGTCTTTAACTAAAGTAACCTTTTTATAATGTTGCTTTATGCTTTATTAAAAAAATAAAATACAGTGTAAATAAAATACTACTATCGTTCATTTTTAGGCATCTGCCCAGGGGAGGAAAGTTATTTCAGAAGCAGAGTCCAGAATCTTCTGGTTAGGATTAATCACATGTCCTTTACTCTGGGTGATTTTTGCCTTCAGTGCCCTATTTTCTTTCAAAGTTAAGTGGCTGGTGAGTGAAATGTTCATTTGTTCCTGCTAGGCTCATTTTTGGGGCACAGTGAGGCTTTGGTTCTCTCACATATCTTCCTCTCCTTTTATAGGCAGTGGTAATTATGGGTGTAGTATTGCAAGGAGCTAATCTTTATGGCTATATTCGGTGCAAAGTGGGTAGCAGGAAGAACCTGACTAGCGCAGCAACTTTCTACTTGGGAAGGCAGTTCCTGCGGCAGGTATGTCAGATTTTATTTTCTGCTCTCCAAGCATTTGCCTTGGTGCTTACCTAATTTTGCATTTCCTGATTTTGCTACTTTTTGAAGGCCTAGAGATTTAAAGAATTCAGGATCCAACACTAGCCTGTTCAGGTTCTGTTACAGCTAGGATGGGTACTTCTTTCAGTTGGATGTATTACAGCTCTTCCTTGGCCTGTTGAGGAAAGATGTCACATATGCTTTCAGAGTGCTCTTGCCTGTAATTTGAATACATATGACTGATCTTTGAGAAATTTGACTTTGAGGGTCTGAAGCTTGGACCAGCGGTCTCCGCCTTTTCTGGTTTGGCAGATCGGTGGAGGGTGGAGAGAAGATGGTTCCGTGTGAGTGGCAGACAAGCGCATGCGCAGCTTCATTTGCACAAGCGGCAGATATGGCTGCTCTGTGTGCAAGTGGAGTAGTGCATGCGCTTGTTGCTGCTTCCACGGCCGAGTTCTAAATGGATTGAAGCCCAATAGTGGGCCACAACCTGGGTGTTGGGAACCTCTGGCTTAAAGGATCCTCATGACTTTAATAATCTTATTTGCTCCATTTAACCATCTTCAGAGACACTGTGTAGGGTAGGCAGTATTGTTTCCTTGAAAAAACTCTACAGGTGCTTTGATAACAGCCTTTTCTAGGCAAAGGTCCAGTCATTGTGTCTGCCCACATAAAGTGGTACGGAGAATATTTTTTCCAGAATCAGGGCAAGTGCACCCTACAAGATGATTTTTCAGAGTTTTAACTATGGTCATTATAGTCCTGATCTAATGCTATTTATTTTTCTTTTACAGACCACGCCCAAGGAGGACCAAGCAGTATCTTGAGGTTCATGAAGAAACACTACCTACCATTTTCAGTCCTTATGGAGAATGGAGGGGGGAAAAAACCCTATTTCTTGGCCTCTGTACAGGAAATTTATAATCTGTGTATGGATTTTTCTAATTAAATATGTCTCAAGTGTTAATTCTTATCATTTCTTACAACTTAGATTTTACAAAGCTCTTCTTGACTCAACTGACTGCTAGACTCTTTAATTAATTAAATGATTAATTCTCCACTTAGAATTAGGTTAAAAAAATAGTGATGATATCTGTGACTATTTATAACGCATTCCTGAAATAGCCGGAACTGTCCTCAAGAACTTTGCAATCAAATATTGTGCTGTTTCAAAACCAGCTTGTTCAAGAAGTCTGATGATAAGGGCTTGAGCAATCTTTTCTCATGTGAGAACTGTGGAATGTAACCTTTAATGCATGACTTAATGTCTACATTGTGAGATGAAGTATTTTTAAGCAGGATTTTAGATCTTAAGGGAAATAGAAAATAACAACAATTGGATAATTTCAGCTAAAGGTCAGGAGGAAGCGGAAGAGCTAAGGGTTCCAGTTTCACAATCGGAATAGAAAAACGCTGGTGCCTGTTGATTGGGAAAAATTAACTTTCCTGTTTTGTTTGGTTTTGATCTGAACCTTCTTGAATATTTAGATTTCCCGAGAAACAAGGACAAGTTCCCTTTAGCTTACTATCGGAGTAAAAGCGAATTCTCAGGCACAACTATGGTAGCCTACAAGGATGTAGATCTCAATTCACATAGCATCCTATAGAGAGAGGAGGAATTTGAGTGTGCCCCTTTGTGCCACTTACAGATTATTGATATTATAGAAAGACTGTTCTGAAATTGCTAGAGCCATGAACTCATAATAAACCCAAACAAGCAACTTCAGAACTGGTGAAATAAGACATTGAGCTATTTTTAAACTAGGTGGCTCATGTAAAATCAGCCCAGGTAATCCACTGGAATAATATAATATAATCCACTACTGGGCTGTGGCCTATTTGGAATTGGGCTATGTGAGTGGTGGGCCGATATGCGCACATAAGGATGCAGCTTGAGTTGTGCAAGCAGCAGGCCAGCGGGTGTACACAAATTCATGCAGCTCAACTTGCACAAGTCCCCTCCCCAGCTGGACTGTCAAGCCAGGAAGGTTGGGGACCACTGATTTAGCCCATCTTTTAATATTTATTTGCAAATGTAAGCAATGCTTCAGTGAATTTAGGCTCTACTAAGAATGTGGTAGATTTCTGCAAACTTTCCTGCTTTGAATAGAGTGAGTTCTATGTACAGGGCCTACCTTGTCATTGGTACTGGTAATTGGGCTGTTTTTCAAAATCAGAATTAAAATTTATTCAGTTAATGCTGATTACTGTATGGACATCCAATTCTTCATTTCAAACATGATCAATTTGTATATTTCTCAAGATGCTTAAACAGGAGTTAGAGCTATATTACAGTTACTGTTCAGATAGTTTATAAGATAAACTTAAGAAAGAAGTATTGATTATAAAGAAACTTAATATAAGCCTAATAGTGGTTTATTGTTCATTTTAAAAGGAAAAGTAGTTGGCAAGTTTCTACATGAATGCTGATTGTTAATGTTCATATTTGGATACAAAAAGTAAAGATTCTTGGAATACAGAAACAATGTATTTAAAATCTCTGCTTTGCATTGTGCATGTTTGTGGAGCTTTCAAATTAACCTGTTTTACAAAGAAATATATTTTTTTAAAGCTGTGAAATTCTGAATGGGTTTGATTTAGTGTGCCAATATCATGTGTCTCGGGTGATACACTGTAGTGAGTTTAATGTTGATTAACAAGCGTATGTCTTGAATCTAGTTTTGAGCTTTGTCAGTTTCCATTTTTCACAACTGTATTACGTGGGAAGCAGCTGCATTCATTTCAGAGATGTTCATCGTGCATTATTAATATTACTAATCAACTTGAGCTTTATCTTCTTAGCTGGACACTGCAGTCATCCAATTGAGTACTTTCTTGTTGGTTGCTGGCATTCCTTAGTGATGTATTAGGAAGCCTTGGTTACCTAAACAGTGGACGCTGGCATAAATGACTTAAGACTGCATATTCATTTTTCATTAATTGTTTTCTAATAATTTTATTATTACCTGAAATGAGTCACAAAAGATTGAATATCATGAAAACAATATTCATACCACTGCAAATGTAATGATATTTTCTAGGAAATCTTTTCGCCCAAGTAACTGACAGACAGAGTAAGTTACTGTTATGCCTACGTGGGTGAATCACATCACCTTTGAGATGTTTTGTTTCTGCTTATACTGTATCAACAGTATTCAAGTTTTAAAATAACAATATACACAAGCTGCTATTCTTGAGAATCTCCCAGTTTTGCAGGTTTTTTGCTGTTCGTATTTCCTTTCTTCTCACTCATCAATTTTTCTGGTCTTTGCATTTCTAAAGTTTAATATAATTTCTTTTTAAAATTCTTATTCTTCTATACAATATCATCTAATAAAATCAAGGAACTTTTCATTGCTGGATCTTCCCCAGCAATAATTTTTACATAGCACATTGAATTACTGGCAATTTCCCCAATGGTTGTAAGAAGTGAAGGACCATGCTGAAATAGAGAGATGGGTGCTAGATAAATTTAATAAACCATCATTCTACATTCCAAATTTGACCATTAGAGGCCAAACAAATGTCCATCGAAAGCTGATCAGATTTCAAGCAAACCTGGGTTTAGAGAGCAGACTGCCTCTGACATAATAAAGACATATCTATCAGCCACTGGTAACCTTATTCTGTATAAATCTATCCAGTTGCTTAACCTTCCAGCTGTATTATATGCTAGTATATTGCATAGATGTTTGTGGAATGCTTTTTTCTGTCATGATTCTTCCACAATTTAGATTTATGGAATGAATCAATGTTTATATTAAAGAGAAAAAAAACCCTGAAGGTCTGCACGTCTAAATTTACAGTTATTATGACTTCCTCACAGCTAACCTGGTTTATCTCCAAAATCTAAGCTGAATGAGATCTGATTTTTACTTGCAAGGGAGACACCACCACCGGGAAATAATAAAGATGTGAGCTACACTGGGATGTCAACAATAACAACAAACAATATTTTGAATTTCTGCTTCCATTTGTTGCTAGGACATCTATGTGGACATACTGTATCCATGAAGTAACTGAGTCAAGTTTGAGTTGAATTACTACCTCCTGCTTTACCTTTTTTTTCTATGTAAAAAGCCTTGAACATTGTCACCTTCCTTTCCTCTTAAGTAAACTGTTCCAGTCCCACAATCATTTTCTGTACCTTCACCATTTCTGCAATAATCCTTTTAGCAGAGAGAGTCTGGGGTTTTGCACACAATATTGCAAAGATAATTGCACCTGGAAAGTATATAAAGGCATTGCAAAATGAGCAGTTTTGTTTAAAGTCCCTTTCTTACTTGTAAATTAGAAGGCAAAGCTGTGCTTCTTTTGAGCTGTAATTGTTGCCTGGCTATAATTCTTACTTTTGGAAATTTTTCAAGATTAGTATGCGTTTGTGTTTCCTGTACGTAGACTATTGCCTTCCCTGGTGGTTTACCACACTTTCTACTAATTATGAGTATAATTTTTCATTCTGGCTGTTTCTAGATGGACATCTTAATGTGCATTGTATGTTTTTCTCAGTGCAGTTATTTGATGAAGCATCTAGATAGCCTTATTCTTCTCTCAACATCCCCAAACGCCCTCTTCTTTCTGTTCTGGGATAATCTTTTCATATGGAAAGCCCTGAAACAAGCATGTATGTCCAAAATGATAGTCGTGCCATAAATCTCTTTTTATAAGATACTGGGTGGGGTTAGGAAATTAATGTCAGGAGTGCTACTGTGATCGTTTGCCCGATCTCTGAGAATTCAGGTTCTTTTCAGTATGTGTGCAAATGTTTCAAATTTTAAATCATTTAGGAAATAAGGTTTGTAGCTGTTTTGTTCACTTTCAGAAACATTTCTTTTGTATGCATAAAGGTGAGATAGCTGTCTAGAAATGAGCATTTAAAAATGCTTTATATAAGGCCAGCTATCAAATGGAATGGCTGTGTTGAGACGCCGCTCTGAATGAGCATGCCAATTTCACAGCTTTTTCTCTGTTCCTGGTGGGTTTTTTAAAAGCCCCAGTTCTCTCGGAGGGAGATCAGAAGCGGAGGCGCCCAGCTGAGCAGTTCAGGATGGCAGTCCAAGCTGCAGAAAGAAGGAAAGCCTAGGAGAGAGCCAGGTGAAGGAGAAGGCCCGTTATGGTGGCCGTGAAGAAATGACAGCTGTCAGAAATAGCAGTGAGTCAGCAGGACAGCAATTCAACTAACCTGGTGGAGGAAACACTCAGCGAGCTCTTGTAAGTGTTGTAAGTGTTCTGGATTGCAAAATCTCTCCGGAAAATTTCAAAGGAGAAGAAAAGAGGAGAGGCCCCAGAGTGAAAGGGGAAATCACCTCTCCTGTCAGATAGCAGCGAAAAGGAGACAGGAAAAAGAGATCTGACTTTAAAGCAACAGACTCAGGCTGTAAGGACTGGTGACCAAGGGTGGTTTCTCTTTCTGGGTCTTGCAGTAAAGCCAAGAAGAAGTTTAATAAAAAACAAACTAAACTTGAAGAGTGACAGTCTGGACTGAGCTGAGAGAGTGGACATCTTGAATAAGAACTAATGACCAATTAGCATTAAATGAGGGAACAGTGATGCTCATAACTTAAGAAGTGAACTATTTGTTTCAAAAAGTTTCTAAAACAAAAGGGATAAATGGTAATTGTCTTGAGAATTTAGACCAATAAGAATTAACTGAACATAAACTATTGTATGATTGAATTGGAGGAGACTAACTAGGAACAAAAAGTTGAATGCTCAAGGAGGGTGAGAAAATTTATTTGTCTCCTTGTTGAATATAATAATATTTATAACTGAATTGACTGTGAAACCTGGTCTTTATTGTTAAAGAACTGAATATTGGTTATAATATTGAGGTAATTTAATGGTTATATTATTGTTACATGTTTCTATATAGAAAAGTTAGGATTGTATGGAATATAAACACTTGAAATTGATTAATATTGATTATTGTGTTTTAGAAGTGTTAGCGTAATAGGTGTAATAGGTTTGATATTGTATTAGCAACAAAATATAGCATTGTTAGATATAAGGCACTAGTGATTATAACCTTGGAAGAATAATAAATTCTCCAAGTGTGGAGGGAAAGTCAAAGATCGTGTATAAGTGGGAGGGTTGGTTGACGTCATTTAGAAAGATGACAAGCATCCCAAATCTAATAAGAGTTGGGACGGGAAGAAGGCAGAAGACCCAAGCCTCACAAGCGGAATTAAGCCCAGCAGGGCAAAGATCCATAGAAGAGATGATGCCGCGGGAGAGAGCAGGCTCACTTAAAGACCTACAAGCAATATTACAATATATGCAAGAGGTTATGCTGAGAAATCATAAGGATTTAAAAAAAGAAATAGGTGAAATAAGGAATGATGCTGGAGAACTTAAAGAGAAGATGGGAGCAATGGATGGAAAATTTGAATGTTTCCAACAGCAAATATTGAAAAATGAACAGAAATTATTAGAAATGGAGGATAGAATGAATAAGGAGGAAAGAAGAGTAGATGAAATGAATGAAAAACTCTTGCAAGCAAATAAAGAGTTAGAAAAAACCATCATACTACTTGAAACTGAGAAGGCAGACCATTATTTATGTTTCCAAAATGTGAAAGAAGAGAAGGGGGAGGACCTCCCAGAAATGATGACGGACTTGCTAGCAAGGGCCCTAGGGACAGGGAAAGAAGAGATGGCAAATGAGATTGATGAGATATATAGAATCCACACAAATTACGCCAGAAGAAATAACTTACCCAAGGAGGTAAATATCAGATTTGTGAAGAAGTCAATTAGGGATGATATTTTGCACAGAACAAGGGACGACCCAATAGAATACAGAGGTAAACAACTAACTGTCCTCAAAAAAGTCCCTAGGAGGGTAAGAGACCTGAGAAGGCCCTACCAACATATTACATCAAAATTAATAAGACAAAACATTAATTTTAGGTGGCTGATGCCGGAAGGGATTGTGGTGACCTGGCAAGAAAAAAGATATAGGTTAGATTCGATTGATAAAACAGAAGAGTTTTTCCAGCAGCTTCTAGGCAATGAAGATGAGCTAGAAGAAAAAGAGTTAAGAGAAGGGAACAATACAGAGAGATATAATAGAAAGACACGGGAATCACAAGGCAAAGAACAGGAAATGGAGAGAAGAGAAAAAATGAGAATGAACTATGACAATAATGATGAGAGTAGACACAAAGAACTCAAGGAAGATAGACCAACAAGGGCAACAAGATCAAAACAGAGGCAGTAATGTAGAAATATTAATAGTATTATCATTAAATGTGAATGGACTAAACTCCCCAGCTAAGAGAAATATAATTTGAATAAGCTCAGTAAGAAAAACTTAGATATAACAATTCTACAAGAAACACATATAAAGACTCGAGATCAGGATATATTAAACTACCCTAAGTTAGGAATCAAATTTGTATCACTTTCACAGCAGGAGGAATTGCGATATATGTTAAAGAAAGAATCCCAGCAAGACAAATCTGTCGAGATGAGGAAGGTAGAATACTGATTATTGAAATTTCCTTGAATAAAAAAAAGGTCGCCCTGGTAGGAATTTACACCCCAAATGAAAAACAAAGACAGTTTTATAAGAAACTGCATAAGGTGATTGCTGATATGGAATATGAGAACATTTGTATAATTGGCTATTTTAATGCAATTATAGACAGAGAATTAGATTATAAGAGTGAGGAAGTAAGGAAATGAACCAGGAGAATATTACCTGGTACTTTTTTTTTAAAATGGTGGAAGAATTAAATATTCAAGATAGTTGGAGGGAGAGAAAATTGAATGAAAAGTAATTTACATACTATTCTAAAAAAGGCAATCCTAAACCAAACAGAATTTAAGCATAAGATGGAGGAACAAATGTGGACATTCTTCCAGACAAATAAGAAAGAGGAGACTAGCACTCAAAATTTATGGGATACGGCCAAGGCAGTTATGAGAGGAACTGCAATTGCGTACATGGCCAATGAATATAAAAAGAAAAGGCAATATCGAAAAAGTTTAGAGGAAGAACACAAAAAATTAGAATTAGAACTACAAAACCCCCCACAATGTAGAGATTTAAAACAACAGCTAGATTTAAATAAGCATAAATTGAATATTATAGAAAAGGGAGAAATGGCACAAAAAATAAAAAGCATTACACAATTTTTTTCAACAGACAAATAAACCTGGCTGGCCTATAGATTGAAAAAACAAAAAGATAATAGATGGATTAGTAAATTATGTAATCAAGCAGGGTGCTGGAAAATTATGGAGATGTTGTGGGATTGAAAATTAATAAAGAAAAAACTAAAATGTTAGTTAAAAATATGTCCAATTTACAAGAAACTGAGCTAGTAGAAAAAATTAATATCCAGACATCCAAATGAGTAAGGTACTTGGGGATCCAACTGTCGGCAAGATATGACAAGTTAATGGACCAAATTACAGCAGACCTAGATAGATGGAAAAACTTGCAGCTCTCCTTTATGGGGAGAATAGTGACAATCAAGATGAATATACTTCCCAAATTACTCTTTTTATTTCAATGTGTACCAATTAAATTAGGTAAGGATTTTTTTTGAAAATTTAAACAGAATTACATCCAAATTTATCTGGCAAGGTAGAAAACGGAGAATCAAGTTAAAATTATTACAGGATGCAAAGGAAAGAGGAGGGCTCGGCCTCCCAAATTGGGAAAAATATTATCAAGCAGCAATATCGGTATGGATAAAGGATTGGATACACTTAAGGAACAGAAGACTACTAGCATTAGAAGGTCATGACATGCAAATTGGGTGGCATGCTATAATGTGGGATGGAAAATATAAGGCTCGTCAGTACTTCCAGAATCATCATATTAGACGGACACTATTAGACGTGTGAATAAAAATTAAAAAACTTAATTATATAGAAATCCCCAATTGGCTATCCATATTAGAGATTTTCATGCACCCCAAATTTATAAATTTAGGAAGTGTAATTACATATAAAGATCTCTTAGATGAAAATGGAGACCTGAAAACAAGAAAAAGACTATTAGAAGATGGTATAGAGTTGGAATGGTGGGCACACTTACAAATACAGTCACGATACAGAATAGACAAAAAAGAACCAGGGATAAAATTAGAGCATACACAATTAGATAAAATCCTTCTAGGAACAGAAGACCAAATGATAAAAAAGATATATCAATATCTATTAGAACAAGATTTTTTAGAAGAACAGGTAAAAGAAACAATGTTAACCTGGAGTAAAAATTTTGGTTACAGTATTGACCTAGATAATTGGCAATCACTATGGGATAGAAATAGGAGGTTAACACTAGCCACCTCCTATAAAGAGAATCTGTACAAGATGTTTTATAGATGGCACCTTCCCCCTACAAGGTTAGCAAAAATAGATAAAAAAAATCTCACCAACATGAGGGAAATGCAGAAGGCTTCCAGGGACTTACTATCATATGTGGTGGGAATGTTCAAAATCACAAAATTTTTGGCAGCGGATAAAAAATTGGAAGAAATATTACTACAAAAAATTGATTTAAAATCAGAAACCTTCTTATTAGGGATTATTAATGATAAACTCAGCAAAGCATGAAGGCGATTGCTAAGCACATTGGTTTGTGCTTAAATTGTAAGCCGCCCTGAGTCTTTGGAGAAGGGCGGGATATAAATGGGATTTTTTTTTAAAAAAGCATCTTTCTACTTATTAGTGCATATTTTAACTGCAGCAAGATTGGCATATGCCCAATAATGGAAAAGAAAGGAAACACCCACTGAAGAAGAAATAATAGATATAATTTTATCCTGGGCTGAAATGGACAGGTTAACCCTAGAGATCAAAAATAAGACTGAAACAGACTTGGCAAAATTTGTACGATTGGTTAGAGATAAGGAGGATCGCTGAGATGACTATTGTTTGATTAGTTTTTTTTTATTCCATTTATATCCCGCCCTTCTCCGAAGACTCAGGGCGGCTTACAAGCTTAGCAGTTGATAATGTAAGGATTTCTTATTAGCACCTATATCAGGACACAACTGAAAGATATGTAAATATAACGCTGATGATTGAAAGACAGTTTACTAAAAAAATTACAGATGTTGTATGTACAGTTTGTTATACTCTGTCCTGTCATAGAACGTATTTTAAGTTTTTGTTATTTCTTTCTGTAACATAAGGTAGTACTAATAGTAATGTTGTAGCTAGGGAAGTTGAATCATGTCCACTTTTGTTTTTAAACGTACATTTAATAAAATTTTCTTAAAAAAATAAAAAAATGCTTTATATATGTCTGTACAACTGCAATTTCTGAACTATATGTGTGAAAACCTCCACCTTATTTTTCTCTCACATAAAGGAATTTTCCCTAATCAATCCCAGCCACTATGGCAAATGACAAGCCATTATAGAAGCTGTAGTTCAAAGTTTCTAGAGGGCATCAGTTTGCCAGAGTATTCCTATTATAGTCTGTTCTCAGAATAAATCTATATGTTGGATTCACAATGGTCAAATTTGTCCATTGATTGGTCTTTTCCCTATTTTTTCTTAAGAAATACAGTTTAGTAGGTTTGCTGAGAATTCTGTTAACTGAAGGTATAGTTTTCTGGAAAGGCCGGTTCTTCAGTTTTGTAATATTCTATCTAGTAAAGGTAAAGGTTTCCCCTATTCAGATGTGTCCAACTCTAGCAGACGGTGCTCATCTCTGTTTCTTAACTGAGGGAGCCAGTGTTGCCTGAAGATACTTCTGTGGTCATGTGGTCAGCATGACTATACACTGAGGCACACAGAATGCTGTTACCTTCCCACCGAAGTGTTACCTCTTTTGGTACCTATTTATCTACTCACATTTGCATGCTTTCAAACTGCTAGGTGGGCAGGAACTGAGGCAAGTAACCGGAGCTCAATCCATTACGCAGCGCTCAGGTCTCGAATCTAGGCTGTTATTTCAGCTGACAAGCTCAGTGTCTTCAACCGCTGAGCCATCACATCCCTTATTCTATCTAGTTTTTTTTTAATCCCATTTATATCCCGCCCTTCTCCGAAGACTCAGGGCGGCTTACAATCTAAGAAGCACAAATCAATGTGCTTAGCAATAGCTAAGTATGGGGGGAAATACCCTAGAGCCTTTGAATCTCATGTCTTGCTGTAACATAGACTTTGAAAAATGGGTGGCTGAGAAGAAAAAAAAGTTTATTTCCAGCCACCTGCTTTGTATTCTTGTAGAACCCCCACAGAGTCTTATAACTTCTTAGCGGAGAAGGATGGCCAGCCCTGGAGGCCTTCAATGAAGTGCCACCAGCTGCCCATCTACTAGATAAAGAACAACCCCTACTGTCATTAGCTACTGAAGATGTAGAACTCTGGATTGACAGCAGGCAAGAAGTAGCAGAGAATGGTGTTTGAAAATGAGTTGGCAGATTAAATTCATTTAAGTGAGTCTAATTCTTGAGATGGAACTCCAAATTGACAGGGTTATCCCGAGACCCTGAGATGTTTAAACAGTTGTCAACTACTGCATCATTATATTCCATACAAGAATTGCTGTTTATGAATTAAGTTGATAGCACGTCTGGTAAAATTGATATCAGATTGGCAAACTTTTTCCATGAAGGGGCTGAAGCTGCTACATTTAGGGAATAGATTAAATGTTGGGGAATTTGTGTGCCAATAATGTGTAACAACATGACCATAAATATTGTTATGTGAAAGGAAAGAGTACCAGCAGCTGTTTTGCAGATCCCTAAAGTGCAGACCCCCCACATGCCTATAGATTTTGGATGTTCTTAAAACCTTGTCGATAAAGGCAGATTAGGTGAAAATTTTAGGTGCCAAAATATCCTCCCAAAATTGGGTTGTTTATCCATGGGTGGATTTACTCACAAATCTATTACGGTAAATAGTGTAATAGTATGTAATTTTGTGAATGCATGTTGGGAAGGGCTTTGGTTCTTTCTTTTGTTGTGGTTGTGTTTATTTAAGTTCTTAGGAGTACTTTTTTCCCCCTGAGCAAAAAACAAAATCCACCCACGTACTAATAACATCAGCTAATTATAGCCTTTTTGTAACCTTGCTTTTCCTGCCAATTGGGAAGCAACACATCCCATTATGAAGTGAAAATGCAGTGGCCTTTATTTGCCATCCAGTTTGATAGTTGATGGAATGTAAACATTAAAAGGATTTTGGATGAACTTTTGGTATAATAGAAATAGAAACAATGTTTTCAAAGGTATTATGTGGTCATCAGAAGTAGCAACATTGAGGACCAGTGAAGCAAGGAATAAACTACATCAACTATTCCCTTTGGATGCCATCCAATCTATTAGAGTACAAGAATCATCATGCCCAAACAGAATGACTTCTGGCAGTGTTAAGAAGTCAAAAAAACAGAAAATATGTAAGGTTGAATGTTCAATATAAAAAGCATAAGATAAAACTTCCTGTTATCACTTTACTCCTGTTTAATTTTCTCTTGGCATCAAACAAATTAAGATCACAGCCAGGTGGCCAAATACTGTCTTTGAATTAGTGAGCTGGCAGAAATGCATGTTGACACAAGTGGCAATGCCCTCTTTGCAGATCTCTCCTCTACCTTGGAAAGAAACCAGCAACTGGCACTGTCCATACAGGTTTGATGTGGTACCTGTTAAGGAAAGTAATTGCTGGAGTCCCCTGGGTTTATTCCTCTTCCTATTGAAAGTTACCCAGCAGTGGAAAAAGTGACCATCAAGGTAGGGATGGATGGATGTAGACAGGTGCTTAGAACAACTAGTGGGACCACACATCAAGTGACCTGACTAACAAGTTACAAGCATAGAAGGGCTCTGCACTTGTTACCTGTCTATCAGGCTATTTCTGAACACCAGTCTACTGTGCTTCTGAAAGAGTGCTAACCTTGCATCCAAAAATAGACAATCAAAAGTGAATGGTGCATGTGTGAAGTGAAACAATCAATGGAGAGCAAACACTCTCCTCAACTGGTACTATAAAGGATTACCAAGGTGAGCAGCAAGGAAACCTGGCCAGTTACATCTGGGAGTAATTCAGGAAGAAGGCAATGGCATAAGAGTGAACTAAATGGCAGCCCTCCGATCCAGTAATAAAATTATTAAACAGCATGTCAACAGAAGCAGTGGAAAATCTGCAGTGCACTCATTGGTTATACAACAACCTACACACACCTGACAGACCCTGGCTCTCTTTCCAAATTGCAAGAACTAGAATTCTCTCATGAATAGTAAATGTGTCATTAAAGAAGCAAGTCCAACAATCTTCTGAGAAAAGTGCTAAGCCTCTGTATATAAGGTTGCTAAGGAAGCCCTGACAGAAGCACCAGTCAGGAGTCTCTGAGGAAGTCAGGTGCCCACTGAGTCCTAAATCTCAAGCCAAAAAGGAAAGAAATGCCAAGAAATCAGAAGGGACTGGCCGGCCCATGCAGCCTCAAATGGCCAATGACAATCCCATCACATATATTATTGACGAAGCATACTAGATTGCATCTAAGGTAAGACGTGTCAAGAGAAATGCACAAAAACTAATTTAAAATTGGAGCTTCTGAAGATGACCTTCAACTGTCTTTTGAGGGTATAAGAATTCCTTTTCTTGCATGTCAGTATGAACAGTAGGATCCTGGAGACTTTAATTCTATGTCACAATATTATCTGCCAGGAAAGTTTGCATTTGGTCTTATATGTGATTAGCGTCTCCTCTCTGACACACACACACACACACACACACACACACATACACCATGAGAGAGAAATAAAACAGCCACAAAGAGAGATGTCTGGTGTCTTCAGAAGCCCAGGTCACAAATGGCCATGAAGGGCCAGAGCCTAGTGTTTAAAACAGGAAAGAGCAATCTGCAGCCAGCCTTTAAAGACCATTCCTCTGTCTGTCTGAATTGTCTACGAATGGGAGGTCGGTTGTTGGCATAAGAGGGAAAACACTTCTATCTTGGCAGAGCATCTTAGATCAACTTCAGCCTGGCTCAGGAGGGGCTGGCCTTTGTATTGGTTGCTCTGTGTCATCAGCAAATGGTTAGCAGAATATCATTGCATTGCAGGAAGCCGTTTGTGTAGGCAATTCCAATATCTTAGGGAAACCGAAAGATGACAAAATAAGTACAAGCATCCATGTTTCCCAAAGCACTTTAAGATAGTTGGAAAGCAGAAAAAGAAAGGGATGGGGAGTAAAAATGTTGTCAGATCAAATCAATTGGGACCAGAGATTTACTCTTTCAACTTTTCAGACTCATGCTGAAGCCCATCTTCAAGTAAAAATATGGCTTAAGTCAGGTCTGTGCAGCAGTGGTAGAATTCAAATATGTGAACAACCCGTTCTCTGTGTGGATGCCGCTTCTGGAAGTCCATTCTGGGCCTGGGCAACAAAAAATTAGCTACCGGTTCGCCCGAACTGGTGCAAACTGGCTGAATCCCACCACTGCTGTGCAGTATTTGTTTCATCAATTTTTTGAGGAAGGGAAGGAACGTCTCCAGACATGCAAAACTCTACTATCATAAACAGAGTAGACTGAATTCCACCAAGAGCTCTTCCAAGATTTTTCCTGAAGATGAAATAAGCAAACTATTGTTTGGCTTCTTATTTTTGAAATTGTAAATTCCCTGTCACACTAGATCCAGAGCCATTCAAAATTTTACCAGAAGGGGGAACCACATTCCTTCTTTCTATTCTAACTGCAGGCATAGCAGGCTAGAAAATGGCGACATTTTATTTTATAAAGTCTTTTTGAAGGCACTTTTTCCTTCTTTCACTCATGGCTCCAAAGATCTGTTGAAATATGAGAAGTGTCAAAAGACAATCACGCCAGTCCTAACTTTATTTCTCTGGAAAGCAGAGGGGAAGCTGCAGCAGCAGGAAAAAGGAGACATAAACAAATGTACAGCTTCTTTGAGAGCAACAGTGTACTATTCTTAATGCATGTTGGTTTTTATTAACATCCCCTATCCCATTACCACTCATTTGCTGCTGAACGACACAGGAAATGCATACCAAGCAGAGAAATAGTCATTATTTACACTCTGTCATCTCCAGGTCTAGTTCATTCCTACTCAGACTAGGGCTATAGCAGGAAATGGTTGTGAAGCTATAACTCCGAGCAACTGGTAGAGTGGAAAGAAGCAAATTGGGACCAGGAGGGTGTAAGTGAGGGTGAGATCTTAAGTTTGGTTTGACTTTCAAGCTGCTTTCAATCCCATTTAGGGGCCAGGAACCCGGTTTCAAGGAGGAGCGCTGCTCCCTACTTAATAAGACATATTAAAAAAATCAGGCTGGAGTCCTATTTGACCAGATTTTTTTCATTACAGACCAAGCAGCACGATGGGGAGGGGGCACTAATTTTCTCTGCATTTCCCAGAGTGGCTTGGTTACCTTCCAGGGAGCTGCTTTTAAAATCCATCTAACTCAGCAGAAACAGATGCAAATCTGCAGTTGTGGAAATAGACGCTCAGAACTCCCAATTTTCATAGACTGGCTCTGCAAATTCTTTCTTGGCCAACCTGAACTTCTTGCTCCTCACTCACCAGTCCCCATGTGGTTTGTTCACTTTGTTTTGCATTATGTGCAAATTCAGGCATAGCTAAAGTCAAATGTTTATGGTAAGCTCTGAAGAATCACAGTCCAATAGTTGTATAATTATTTATATATAGCGTTGTCATTGTCTAAATCAGGAATGTACAAACTGAGTGCTCAGAGCTACCTGCATCTCATCTCAAGCTTTTTTATACTACTGAATTAAAGTGACATCCCTCTAGCCTTGACTCCACCCAAAATATATGAAATGCCCTATTCCTATTACTGCTTGTGATCTTGCTGTGTTGTATCTGTTCAGAATCACTGTGTAATGGCAGTGATTGGTTGACTCTAGTGCCTCTCCATCCTTTGTGTTGTGTAGCGGGTTCTTTGGCGCAGGAATGAAGACGAGGTAAATGAGTATAGGAAAACTCATGGTTTATTTCTTGCAGAATCTGAACTGGGGAAATGGCTGCAACTAGCTGCAATATATAGTCTAGCCCCTAGGTGGCAGCCAATAGGTTTGAAGCAACCATTGCCGCCTAAGGATAGCCAATAGTAGCACTGGAGACTTGTAGTCTGGGTTGCTGGAGAGCCGTTAGCTACTCCAGCAACCCACGTGGTATTACTAATGAGCCCAGTACATAACACTTTGTATCTTCTGAGTTGGCAACAGTCAACATTACAGCTGGGATAGGGTAGGGTGGAATTTGATAAATATGTGCTATTCCCTTTGGACATCTCCAGGTTCCTTTGTATTTCCCTCCTCCTACACTGTAACATATTAAGGGTAAAAAAAGAAAAAGAATCAAGAAGGGAACTGAATCACTAGCAATTCTTTCTGGGAAGAATTTCCTCCTCTTTCCATTAGTTCAGTGTTAGCTTTGGGCAAAACCAGAAAAGGCTATAGAGTAAAAACAAGCTGGAGGTGCCTAGCACTACTGCACTAATCAGGCCAATCACCTCCAACTCCTATCTGTTATCTACCGTGTTTCCCCAAAAGTAAAGCCTACCCTGAAAATAAGCCTATCTTGATTTTTTTGAGGGTGGGCCTAATATATCCCCTACCCCCAAAATAAGCCCTAGTTTTGGGCAAGGCACACACCTAAAAATCAAGCTAGGGTGTGTGTGTGGGGGGGGGGTGGAGCTGCCCCATGAGCCCCACACCCACTTACTTTGCAGCCAGGCCTCTCTTCACCGGCCCACTTCTTCTGCAGTGTCTTCTGCTGCCAGGCTTTCATTTCTCAAACACAGGCCTTTCTGGAAAGCCACTGCAGCCAAGAACTGAGGTATAGATTCAATCCATAGCTTGATTCTGCAAGATCTCTGCAGCCGAGGACCAAGCTATGGATTGAATCCCTAGCTCAGTACTCAGCTGCATAGACCTTCAGGAAAGACTTGATTGCAAAATGCAGGCTGGAACGCAGCTGCAGAATGAAGATGCTCCTTTGGCCACAGAAGAAGTGGACCTGCTGGGCAGGGCTGTCATTGCTGGAGATAAGTAAGATATCCCCCGAAAATAAGACCTGGTGCCTCATTTGGAGGCAAATAAATAAATAAATAATAAGACACAGTCTTATTTTGGGAAAAACATGGTACATGTAAATTGTAACCTAAAAAGTCTTGATTAAGTTAAGTTTAAATCCTGGTAGATATACAGTCATATCAATTCAATTTTCTTGGCAACAAAACAATTTTCTATCACTAGTATTATTTCTTAGGTTTTGTGATATTTTACGCCCCAAATTGTGACCAGCTATTATGGGAAAGAATGCTGAATGACAACAGAAGAAACTGAATGGAAGCAGCATGTCTGCATCAACCTCAAACACCCAATAAACATTCCTGGGGTCCTACTTGCCATAGGTCACTTGACTTTACCACCAAGATAACAGGTAGTGAAATTTACCTGACTTTATATCCCTGGAGATCCTTTTTGGAGAATGTTGCAAGACAGGGGAAAATGTGTCTGTAAGAATAGTACAACTATGGACAACTTATTGTGATTTTACTCAGCAGCTGAAGGCAAGATGAATACAGTGTAAGAAGGTCAGATTGGAAAATAGGTGTTACATCACACTTTTGTTTACATGCAGATGGAGATTTAGGCAAGTTACATAAATATTTTTGTGCTCACATATTCATTTACAATCCTTTACTGGATGTATCTATTTATGAAATGCAGGCAAAATTTAGGTTGGGACCTGGCAGGTTATTCTAGGGCAGGGCTTTTCAACCTTTTCACCCACTGTACCACTTTTAGGATGTGGCAACATCTGAGTACCACCAGTTGCCTAGCAAGGTGTCAAAAACTTGATGACCAAAAAAAAAGGAAAAAAGTGAAATACAGGTAGTCCTCGACTTACAACAGTTCGCTTAGTGATTGCTTGAAGTTACAATGGCACTGAAAAAAGTGGCCCCCAAGCCACAGCCGAGCAAGACACCTGTCTGCCTGCCTGGCAGCGCTCTTCCTACTGTCTAAGGTTTTCATTGTTGTGAGCATTTCTGTTGAGGATTGGCAGCAGGGGTGGGGTGGGTGTTTGATTTTTATTTCCCCCCCCCCTTGCTGGGTGGTTGCAGCAGGTTTTGGTCACTTCACATGACCCTGGGACACTGTGACCATCATAAATATGAATCAGTTGCTAAGCATCTGAATGTAAATCACAAGACCCTAGAGATGCTGCAACATTCCAGCTGTTTGGTATTTCTTCTGGGCTCAGAAGTGCCAGGATGCCGAGCTCCAGCTGCAGCCTGGCGCTGATC
Source organism: Vipera ursinii (assembly GCF_947247035.1). Classification (NCBI taxonomy): domain Eukaryota; kingdom Metazoa; phylum Chordata; class Lepidosauria; order Squamata; family Viperidae; genus Vipera; species Vipera ursinii. The sequence goes on from NC_139513.1 coordinate 112,705,103, forward strand.
CTGGCGTTTTCACTGAGCCCTGACAGCCCTGCAGCTCCAGCCAGGCTTGTGTGGTGCTGCCACTGGTTCAGCTCATTCCCTCCCCTGCTACCACTTTTCTAGGATGGTTGCGTACCACCTGCCAGGTGCCAATGTACCACAGGTGGTACCCGTACCACTGTTTGAAAAGCCCTGTTCTAGGGGAAATTAAGAAGCTGCCAGTATAGGGATCAAGACTATATTGAAATTTTCATGGAAGAAAATAAATAACTCAACAAAGCAACCCAGCCCCATCGTGTACAAGTGTAACTTGATGGTTTAAAAATGATTTATTAAATTTTAAATATTCAAAGCTGTTAATTTTTCCATCTCCGCCTCTTCTATCTGTTTAGCCATCCATTCTTTCAATGCAAGTATTTGTAACTCCTTCCACCATTGTGTATTTATATAGAATATTGTCATTGCTATCATATATAAAAACAAAGTTCCATGAGAACTTTCAATCTGCTTGTCCATTCACCAAAAAGAAAAACCTCTGATTTCTAGTTCTAAATTTTCTGAAGCAAAATACATATTTGGTCCCAATATTTTCTGGCTTTCTTGCATGTCCATGAAAGATGAATAAATGTACTCTCAGATTAATTATATTTGAAATATTTGAAATTCCTTTATTAATTTTTGACAATTTATCCAGTGTCAAATACCAGTGATATATCATTTATTTCTCTTTAAGGCTATAATTCAAAGTGAATTTCAGCTCCTTTTTTCACATATTTTTCCATTGGTACCAAGATATATTTCCAAGATTTTTTGCCCATCTTATAAGTCATTAATTTATTCATCCTCTGTTTTTATTTTCACTAAAAGTTTACACATCTTTGCAATAATGTGATCATCACATTATTATATGCCGCCCTGAGTCCTTCGGGAGATAGGGCGGCATATAAGTCCCAAAAATAAATAAATAAAAATAAAATCATTTGTATACAGTTCCATATCAAATTCATTCTTACCCATTTTCAAAGCCATAGTTCTTATCAAATTTACATCTTTCCATCAGCTGAGCATAGGAACCAATGACGTGCATAATCTTCCAATTCCAAATCAGTCATTAAGCTAAGTATATGAAATAGAAATAACATTTGATCACAGAAATTCCTTCTAGCAATGACAAATGCAATTTTTCCCATCTCAACATATATTTTTTAACTTCATTCTGTATTTTAACATGTTTTGAAATACTGGTAACATAGAATACAGATTAGTCAACGTAACATCCAGATATTTAATCTTTTCTCAGTACTAAAGCCAGGTGTTTTTTTTTCATCAAGTCTTCTTTATCCTGTATATTCAGAACTTCACCAGGATCTCTTTTTTAATTATTATTAATCTTAACACCTGCTAATAAGCCAAAGCCATTCAGTCTTGCAATCAAAAACTCAATCCCTTTTCAGGGATCTAGTAAAAACAAAACCAGGCTATCTACAAAAGCTCTCAACTTATACATCTCTTTTTTGAGTTTTAATCCCATTATGTTTTTATCTTGTCTAATGTCTTTGTTCATCACTTCATAGAACCAAAATGAACAATTAAAGGGACAGAGGAAAACTTTGCCTTGTATCTTTCTGGATATCACGTCTGATCCTGAAAGATAAAATATGCTTACAATGTTCAACCCAGACTTCTGGCTTTGATTAAAGCCCTTTACACAAGTACCTGTTTGAGGGTGCGGTATGGGGTTAATGGGGCCCTGACTAACAGGATTCACACAAATAAAGGGATAAGGCAAGGGTGTATCCTGGCCCCATTATTATTTAATTTATACATCAATGATTTGCCAGGGTTAATGAAGGATACCATGGTACACATGCCGATGATCCTAAATACTTACTGTAACAGCTTGCTTTATGCTGATGATATGATTTTATTATCATACTCACAAGTAGGATTACGTAGGCTATTAAGAAGATTCAGCTCTTATTGCCAGGATAACTCCCTAATTATTAGCAAATCCAAATCGAAAATAATGGTGTTTGGAAGAAACCATCAGAGACATAAGTGGCAATTAGACGGTGAACCAATTGAACAGGTTAATACCTTTGTATATTTGGGAGTAACTTTTTCCAAGACTGGATCTTGGGCCTGCCATCATCAACGAAGTACATTTAGAGCAAAAGCCCGTTTGAATTTATTGCTCAAACTAAAGAACCATAGTTACCCAGGGTCCCTAGCTCCACTACTCAAAGTTTATAAGGCTAAGGTTACGACAATGCTCTTGTATGGAGCAGAAATTTGGGGTCTTTATTCAACCACAGCTTTAGAACGAACACAGTCCCAGCATCTGAGATGTATTTTGGGTGTAGATCCAAGAACATCTGCTGCAGCAGTTAGAGCTGAATTGGGAATTCATACAATTCAGGCATTATCTAAAATTAGAGCTTATAACTATTGGTGCAAAGTTAATGAAATGGAGACTGATAGACTCCCCAAATTATGCCTACCAGAGCAAATAAAACTGCAATCACAAATCTCCTGGATCACCAAACTAACAAATTTTGTAAGAAACTGTGGCCTTCCTGTTTCTTGCGTAACAGGAGAACAATCTAAAAAAAGAGTTGCCCAAAGAATAAAGGATATAGAAGCACAAACTGATATAGCTATCCTTAGTAAGGTGGGTAACTTGAAATGGCTGAGTAAATACAAATGTACTTTTCAAGTGGACAGTTATTTGAAGTTACAACTCCCAAAACATCTTAGGGAGATATTCACGAGAGCGAGATTCGAACAGCTTGATACAATGGTCAGATATGGGAGATTTCATGCTATACCGTACAATGAGCGTCTCTGCATTTGCGGAGCGGCAGAGGTAGAGGACCTGGCTCACATCCTATTTGACTGTTGTTTGTATAAGAGGGTGAGAGACAGGTATCTTGGTCTATATACCAAACGAATGACCCATTGGGATCCCCATATCAAAATAACTTACCTTATGTCCGGCCAGAACTTGAAAATAACATCCAATGTAGCACAGTATTTGAACAAAATGATCCAGTTAAGATCTGCATATGTGGGACTGATTGGGGTAGATTGTAAGGGCGACTCCGAAATATAATGTTTCCATATTTTATCTATATATTAAATTTGCATTTTATTACTATTTTAACTTAAATTGTATTTTAATTCCATTTTAAATTGTATTTTATCAAATTCCATTTCGGATTGCTTTTATCTAGTTTTGGTGACGGTTTGTTGCTGGAACTTTGTACTTTGATATGGCCCAAGGGCTAATCAATAAAGTTGTTGTCGATCAGCTTACAATGTTCACTGTTTTTAAATCAAAATTAAAGGCCCTTAAAGGACTTGCCCTACATTTATTCTTCTGAAGATTTTCGCACATTATTCTTAATAAGGGGCTATGGATAATGGTCATCAACATTGCAAGAGAAAAAATAGCAATCATTTCTACTATTAATAGATGGGGAAATTCAGATTTCTGAGTTGAGGCTGAATTTTATGCTATGAATAAAAAAGGAGAGGCTCTGAATCAGTCCAAGGGGATTTAAATGGAATCTTGTATACTCTGCTTGCCCCTACATGAATATGTGAAGAAGCAGCTCACCATGAAATTAAAAACTTCAGAAAATAAATTTCATAAAACAAAAACTGCTCATTTCAGGCTGCTAAGCAGAAAGGAGTTGATTAAGTTTTGCTCCTTTTCAGACCCTGCTGGTGCTTGGAGGTGACTAAAGAAGATATTTTTATACAAACCATTTATCAAGATACATTCTTGAAATTCATTTCCACCCAAGAAATGAGTTATGTTTCCTGGAGATGAATTTATTGCATTCCATCCAGAAAGTAAATCACAGGCCTTCTAAGCAAAATGCCACTTGTTTCTTTTCTTTTCTGTTTCCCAATTCTCAGAGTTCCTTAGTCAGCACACTGACATATGCTATATGCATGATGACCTGCTTCCTTCTTCCTTAGCTGTGATGGAAATCAAGGAAATTGCATTCAATTCCCAGCTCTGAATAGGTCATAAGGATGGTGTCAGTGTGTCTTTAAAAAAAAAGAAAATATGAAAAGTTTTAGAAATGAGGTTTTATTAGTATCACAGTTATTGGAACCAGATCCCCAGATGACCCAAATATCACAAGTCAAAGAGTGGAAACTGTACTGTCCTTCCTCTGTCCTTGTATTTTTGACTTTTTATGGTGGCTCTTAAACTACAGCATCAACATTCAGCCACCGCACAAAGCTGTGGGGAAAACAGGAGGAAGAAGTATTATATATGTTCACTGCCTTAAATTACTTATAAAGTAATAAAGGCAGGATAAAAATCTAATAAATAAGTAAATCACTTTTTTATTTTTTATTCATGAGCGGCCTTTGTTTCAAGGTGAAATTACAGACATCCTATGAGTTTCATCTTCTGACTCGAGGAGCAAAGAGAAAGTTGAACCCTTTTGTCTTCTCAGCATGTTATTTGCCTGGTATTAAATATGGAGTCAGAGGAGAAGGAGTAAACTTCTACATAAAAAGTCTACCAACTGAAACTGCAAACTGGTCAAAGATCTGCCCACAAAAAGGAATACAATTGGCTCTTTCTTTCCTCACACAAGTAAGAAGGGTAAATAAGAAGGGGAATCTACCAGTTGGGAGCCATGGTAATGGTCTTCTGAATATAACGTCTGGTCAGTGTTGTTACCAAATCCGTAAAATTGAATTCTGGACAGTAAATTCTTAAAATGGCTTAATTTTCAATCCATTGGAGCAGGGGAAACAAACAGCTTTGGGCTCCTCTAAATATGGTCACTGATGAGGCTTTTTTCTTGTTTTCTCCAATTATGATTTGGAGAAATCACATGAATGATACAAACAGGTATTTGGAGGCTTTTTTTTAAAGTAACTGAGATTATTGTAATTGTTTTTTTAAACAAAATGTATTTCTGGTTGACAAATTCCTAGATCTAGAGAATCAAAGATGACATTGGTAGTGTAGTAACATCACAACCACAACTGATCATGTGATAATAACATACATGGCAAAATGTTGGGATGTTTGATATCCTGGAGTTAGATAATGAGAGAAATTATTCAGTAAGGAGGGGAGGAAAGGGGAGGAAAGAGCCAATTTGAACCAAGACTGAATGATTTATTAGATTAAATATTAAAAGGTAAAGTTAAAGGTTCCCCCGCACATGCGTGCTAGTCATTTCCAACTCTAGGAGCCGGTGCTCATCTCTGTTTCAAAGCCAAAGAGCCAGCACTTGTCCGAGGACGTCTCCGTGGTCATGTGGCCGGCATGACTAAACGCCAAAGGCGCACAGAACGCTGTTACCTTCCCACTGTAGTGGTCCCTAATTTTCTACTTGCATTTTTACGTTCTTTCGAACTGCTAGGTTGGCAGAAGCTGGGATGAGTAACAGGCGCTCACTCTGTTACGCGGACTCGGGATTCGACCCGCCAAACTGCCGAGATTAAATATTATGACAATATTAAAACAAGAACAGTCTGCCTGATTTTTTTATTAATTGGATTGTTGAAAATGCCTTTATGGGATTTCTCTTTCTTTCTTTAAAGTATTTACTCCTTTTTGGTAAATTAGAATATCCTTAAATTAATAAAGATTCATTCCCTGGTTATTTTTCCTTTTTCAGATTAGTATTTCCCATATGCTCATTCTCTAAATAGCAAACATAGTGTAGCCCTGATCCTTTGAACTCAAATGCACATTATGTTTCTCTTCTAAGAAGAATGAAGAATAGAGTCTCTTGAGACAAAAACTCTTGTGTGAAAAATGCTTTTTCCTCAATTTTTTAAAAAATGTTCCAATAGAGAAGCACTCAAACAAAACTGAATTAGTAAAGAAAGCATGGGGATTGTTTCATTTTATAATTTACAGTATACCTCAACCTTTAGAAATGTAGATTTTTTTTGTTACCTGAAATATACTAAATATTATTACTATATGAGGACTTTTAATTTCTGGTATTTCCCAAATATGAAGATGATGTCATTGGAAGTCTCAAGACAATACTAAATAGTAGAAAGGGGGGATATTTTAACTAAGGATTAGAGAATGTTCTCTTTCCATGAATCAGAGATTATGGATTTAGATGAGTTGGATGATACAGCAAAATGATGAATAAAAACAAACAAATAAATAAATCTAATTTATTGTTTGCTATGAAGCTTACTCTGGATGGGATAGCATTTGTCCTGAAATATAAGATCCATAATTCCGATGCCTATTGTTCAATGGAGAAGGGGAGTGAAGTCCAAGAAGCCCAGATTCAGCTGATCTTGTAGTTTTCCACAGCAAGAGAATATGATACTGATAACTCATGTCCTCATCTGGTGGTGCATCATGGTGGTGCAGTGGTTAGAATGCAGTATTGCAGGCTAACTCTGCCCACCTCCAGGAGTTCAATCCTAACAGGGCTTGAGGTTGATTCAGCCTTCCATCCTTCCGAGGTTAGCAAAATAAGGACACAGATTGTTGGGGCAATGTGCCAATTCTGTAACCGCTTAGAGAGTGCTGTTGTATATAAGTCTAAGCTATCACCATTCATATAGAAAACTGCAATACTTTCTTCATAAGACTGTCTTTGAAAACCATGAAAGCTGCATCTGTCTCTGCAGAACAGAGGTAGAACCATCTATATGCTGATGGATTAGAGTTATTGTAGTCATGATACATCTATATTGTGAATTTTTGCATTGGTTGCCACATGGCTTCTGGGTACAATTCAGAGTGTTGTCCAGTCCTAAATGACTTGGCTGTAGGTACTTGGAGGACTGTCTTCTCTAGGTAGAACCATCTTAAGGGGTAAGATTATGGTTTCTTACTTTTCATGAGGTGACATTGATGGGAATTCAAGAAATATGTTTTGAGAGTGGCCTCCATCCTGTGGAACAGCCTCCTTCAAAGAGTCAGATGACAACTACATTAGTTTGATTCTGGAAGGTTGTTCAGGCAGAGTTATCTCAGTGATGAGATTGTCCAATAAAAATACCATATTTTTATGGTACTTTTATTGGAGCTTTTATCTGTCCTGTTTTATTTGATTTATTTATTAGATTTGTTTGCCTCCTATCTCACTTCAAGGTGGCTTTATGCTTTCATTCTGGTAAACCTTTTATTGTTGTAAAAGTCTCTCTGGATTTTGGCAATACACAAATAAGAGAAATAAGCCAATAAAATAATTTTAAAATTTTGCTGAACTGAATAGGACGTACATGTGAATCTTTTCCTCACTGGGAAGAAATCTCCTGGAAATGGGCAGTGTAGAACTTCTGTTCTAATTCTGCTTCCAGAATTACATGCTGAATTCCATGTCACAGGGCCACCAGAGGGAACTGCTGCTGCAATCCCATCAGATCGGGAGGTTACCAGATTAGGGCATATTGTTTGACCTGTTGATTTACTTTTTTAGTCTCATGCAATTAGAGCTGTTGCTGCATCAAAAGTGCTATTTAGCTTGAATTTGAATATGGTATCCACACACTATTATACATGCAACGATAGAGAGCACTCCACTCAGTTTTAGCACTGAAATTCCCACAATGGACCAATGGACTATGAAAATGTCAGAATTGGCAAAGAGAAAAATGACCAGTTTAGTAAGGGAAAAAGCAAGAAATACTTTTTTGAACAACTGGAAATCTTTTATGGATTGAAGTTAAATGATTTATGGATTTAGTGATTGAAAAAAGGTTAAGGTTAAATAAGAGCTGAAGGGATATTTGGAATAGTTAAGAGGCAGTGGGGATGGTGAGTTTGTTAATATGCGTTAAAAGAGGGTTGGAAGTCATTTATTTCCTTTAGTTGTCTTCTTTTTTTATATACTTAATTCCTTCTTTCCTTTTATTTTCTTTTTTAATCTTTTACTTTTAAAAAACATTTAATTAAAATTATACATACATACAGAGAGAAAGATAAACCTAATTATCCATTGTTCTTTGTTATAGGTATATACAAGTCCTTTGCTCCTATTTTTAAATGAAGAGCTGTGGGAGTTTGAGTATCAAGGAATACATCCAACATTAAGGATACCACTCTAGCCCAAATGTTCCACATTAGAAACTGAGCTTCAAACTCTTCTCAGCTTGTTACTTTGCTGTTGTCAGACATGATGAAGGATGCTGTTCCATCATTAGCATTGCAGTAAGTGCACCTGTCACTTGGGTCAATTTTAATATGTGGTTATTACATCAACAAGGGACGTGGTGGCTCATTGGGTTAGGATGCTGAGCTTGTCAATCAGAAGGTCGGCAGTTTGGCAGGTTGAATCCCGAGTGCTGCGTAACAGAGTGAGCACCTGTTATTCATCCCAGCTTCTGCCAACCTAGCAGTTTGAAAGCACATAAAAATGCAAGTAGAAAAATAGGGACCACTACAGTGGGAAGGTAACAGCGTTCCATGCCCCTTTGGCATCTAGTCATGCTGGCCACATGACCACAGAGATGTCCTCAAACAAGCGCTGGCTCTTCGGCTTTGAAACGGAGATGAGCACTGGCCCCTAGAGTCAGAAACGACTAGCACACATGTGCGGGGGAACCTTTACCTTTACCTTTATTACATCATCCCTAAGTTTTGATATGAAAGGCTAGGTTAAATAGCAAGAAAGCTGCTTGAGTTATAGTTGCTATGAAGCTAAGATGATCCATGCTGAAAGCATGTCATGTGAAGGGGAGACCTGGTCTTTCAGGAAAATGCAGTATTTGGTTCCTTGTAGTTATAGGAATGGCTCTGACTGGGGTTAGATTATTTCGTGAGACAAAAGTTAGATAAGCAAAATGCCTCCATTTACTGGAGCTATGGACCAGTTCAATGAAGGGGCAGGCATTATTCTGTCCTTACAGAGATAGAATCTTCCAGGAAAAGCTGAAGAAAACCTTTCTTTTCATTCACATTCAGACGATAAGCATAGTTAGGGGAAAAAATGCTATGTGTTTGGGCTCAGCTGATCTCTGCTGTTGATTGACAAGTTAGGTGGGGAGGAAATATTCCCCCCCTTCCAAACTTTCTTTTTCTACCCTGCAGCAGCAGCACCAGTCAATGAAAAAAGCCCCCTTCTGTCTGCCTGGATCTGCTGAACCCTGCATCAAGGGAAGGGTGTGTGGAAATGTTTCTAGCATGAGTTCATGGAAAGAGAAACGCTGGCAAGAAGCTACATTGCAGAATGAATGCCAGAAGAATCTATGAGTCCCAGTAGATGCAGACTAGCATACAAATACACTGTTGTTGGAAGTGAGTCCAGTTCTGCTAGCACTGCTACTCTGGCGCAAGAGTAGGAATGCAGTGAAATTGGTAACAGTTGGAAGAGCACACCTGCTGAGATTAAGATAGGACTGACACTGTTGCTCTTCCACAAGGTCTTAAAAACCTGTTTTCTCCATGAATTTTGGGCCAGAGTCCTGAAATGGGTCAGGGAATGTTCATATGACTGCAGTTTGGCTTTCCTTTTAAAAAAATGTTTTGGCTGTTTTATTTTCTGTCTTGAATCCTACATTAGCTACCCAGAGTTGCAGTTCAGAAGTTGAGTGACAATATAAATGGTTTAAATAAATACCGTATATACTTGAGTATAAGCCGACTCGAGTATAAGCCGAGACCCCCAATTTCACCCCAAAAAACTGAAAATAGTTATTGACTCGAGTATAAGCTGATCCGCCGTTCTGCAAGCCTCCGCCGCCGCCGGAGGCTGGATCCGCGCTCTGCAAGCCTCTGCCGCCAGCAGAGGCTCGATCCGCCATTTTGCAAGCCTGAATACACATTCAGGGCCCGCGCGTTCCCCGGGCAAATCGCGGCGCCCAGCAGGCGAGGAAACACGCCCGCTCCAGTCGCCCCCCCTTCCCTCAGGAGATGCGAAGCAAGTGACCGCCCGGAGCTTACCGAGGACTTGCGCGCGGCCGAGGCTTCGGTGCTTCCGGGATCGTGCGCACCTCTCCCAAGCCGCCGCCGTCCGGAGACCTGCCGAAGTTTGGGGAGGTTTGGGGAGGTGCACGCGCACCTCCCCAAACCTCCCCAAACTTCGGAAGGTCTCCGGACGGCGGCGGCTTGGGAGAGGTGCGCGCGATCCCGTAAGCACCAAAGCCTCGACCGCGCACAAGTCCTCGGTAAGTTTTTTTGTTGACTGGAGTATAAGCCGAAGTGGAATTTTTCAGCCCAAAAAGTGGGCTGAAAAATTCGGCTTATACTCAAGTATATACGGTAAATGCTTTGCAACTCAGACAAGGCTGTGTCTATTGAAAGCATTACCCTCTGCTTTGCCCATCTTTGTAAAAATATTTCCATACTGAATGCAGAACTTCATTTACTTCATTTTCTGCCAGGGAGGTGTTTTCTGAAAAGCAGACAAGTCTCAATAATTCAACCATTTCTTACCTTCTTGGAAATAGATTCACACAATGGGATGTACATGTGTTAACAAAACACAGCATACTATAAACAAACTAACATTATGGCTTAAAGTGATGTGCTTGTTTACAAAATATCCTTAGCTAATGCTTCAATTCTTACAACACTCTATTGCAAATTATCCAACTCCATTTCAGCTTATTTTAATGAGTTGTGTGAACCTAGCAACGGAAGATCTGGTGATCTAGTTTGGCTGATCTTTTAAAATAAAAAAATGTGGGCTGAGTAACACACATATAGAAAATATTCCCCACCACTCCTTGAAAAAGTACAAAATCAGAGTTTTTCTGCAGAACTAAATTTTCTCTATTATTTCAGCCGTAATGTAGAGCTTTGCACCATTTCACTGCTGTAGGAAGGAAAGAAAAATGCATATAATGGGAGACCAAAAATTGGTGAGCATTTGTTCCCATCTTGAGTGTCATGTAGTTCTAATTTAAACTCTTAACCTCTCTGATGTTGTTTGTACATCTGATGAAAATCTGTAGTCCTGCAAGAATGGTCCTAGAAACTGCATATTTTTCTAAATGTAACCTTACGAGTTTCATGTGCTACCTATTATATTGTGGGAATTACTCTAATTCACTCAGCCATAACACATTTTGTGCTGTGAAAGTATTTAGAGAACACACTAGATTGGACAAAAAAAAAAGCTTTGAACAGGATCCAATTCATAAAGCATCCTTCTGGCTTTGTTGCCATTTATGCTGTGGCACAAATATGAAAATTCCATAGCTGAATGTTCAATTCAACCATATGGAATCTACATCATGAATATCTCTTTTGATCAAATATTGCATTCTTTCTTGTATCAGTCTATTGAATGATTTATAAGATACCGGTACTCATTTACAATGAAATCTTATGCCTCCAATTGGACTTTCTTCCATACAGGATTTCATTAAGGTATTTTATGGTGGGTGAAATGACTGACTTAAGCCTGACAGACAGTAACAACATCTGTTATGTATATTATTTTAGCTATCAAATGCAAACCTTTACACCACAAAACATTTTGATGGGGTTCTGGGGATTATACAATGGATGTGGGAGGGATATATGAACCATAGGGTACACATGCCTAGCCTTCATCCAATCTTTCCAGCAACAGGATAGAATGAAAAGGCCTCTGTGATCAAAAAGAATGCTCAGGGCATGGGAGGTGGCTTACTTGTGGATATGTAGTATTTTACACTAAAACATGGTTTGATTTAATCCCAGTTTATCAAAGAAAGCATGCTAATGCAATTCACACATAGTTCTATGTCACATGTCTGTACCCACCAACCAGAATAAATGGGTTCCGCATCACTTTAAGCCAAGAACAAAGAGTAAAGTAATTTGTTGCAAAATGTTAATATTCATAGCTGCTAAATTAGGCTGAGTTATATTTCTTCCAAGGAAGGAGTTTTCTAACTATAAATGCCATCTGAAAAACATCATCCCTTTTTCTGAATCCAGAAGATTTTATTGATAAGCTGTCAAATTGAGCCTTGGTGGAGCAGTGGGCTAATGCCTCCTTAAGTAACACCAGCTGCCTGCAATTAGTGCAGGTTCGCATCCCACCAGGCTCAAGGTTGACTCAGCCTTCCATCCTTCCGAGGTAGGTAAAATGAGGACCCAGATTGTTGGGGGCAATTAAGCTGACTTTGTAATAATGCCGCTTGGGGTGTGTGTGAAAGCCCTAATAAGCAGGCATATACATAGAATGAAGGCTACTGCTAAGCTTGTAAGCCGCCCTGAGTCTTCGGAGAAGGGCGGGATATAAATGGAATTAAAAAAAAATGTCCAACCATACCATCTTTGTTAACTATTGCCTGATGTATAACGTTGATTTCATTATGTAGTCACTTTGCATCCTAGAAACAACAGCTGCAATTTTAAAAAAAATCCATTAAAACCCAATTCAGTCCTTCGTCACTGGAATAGATTTCTTTCAGTATCTCCTATTTATACCAAGTAATTGAAGAACAGTGGAAGAAGTCAGAAGAGAATTTTTCAAACCCATTTTATAGCCATTTGATACTTTCATCTGTAGTCTTCTGTAGGACTGTACAAAGCACTTAATACATTTTAAAAAGTGTCTAAATGAAGAAAAAAAAACCACCCAATACTGACAAGTGAAAGCCACCATTTCTTTTACAAAGCTTACAGTGCTGCTTTAAAAACATCCCTTTGGGTCTCTGTACATACTCTCCACAAATATCCCGACAACCAGGCAGAGCTGTATGAGAGTTGCAAAGGATGTGGCTGCTTTAACACTGCAAAGAGAAGCGCTGAATTTGCACTTTTCGCTTTGCTAAGCATCTCTTTTGAATCCTTTGTTCAATTCTTGCCTCTATATTTGGAAGCCCTTCTCTATTCACTAGCTCCTTACTGCTATAATATATTGTAATTTATCCTTTCATAGATAAACCATTCTGTTTTGTTTTCTGGTGTCAGATCAAGATAAGGTAGTGTTTTCCAGTCTTAGCAGCTTTCAGACTATGGACTCTGGCTCCCAGAATTTCCCAAGCTGGCTGAAGAATTCTGGGAGTTGGTTCTGAAAGCTGCCAAGTTTGAGAAACACTGAAATAAAAAATACAGAGGTCCTTCCAAAGACAGGACCGCAAACTCTGGAATGTAAGTTGAAAAGAGGGAAAACTCTGAAATGTAAGTTGAAAAGAGGGAAAGACTGTATTTCTTATTCCTTCTAATCATGTTTTAAAACAGGAGCCTTTTTTTCTTGCTTTGCTTGGACTTTCCAAGGAAATGGGAATGATCATTTCCTCTCCCAGAAGCAGATCTGCAGTGGGATCATATTTTAGTCACTAAATCAATCAGAATACAGCTGGAAGGGACCTTGGAGGTCTTCTAGTCCAGGGGTCCCCAACCCCCAGTCCATGGACCAGTACTGGTCCGTGGCATGCCAGCAACCAGGCTGCACAAACAAGGAAAGCCCCATCCACAGGATGCAGGCAGCACGCAAAACCATGCCCCTCTGGTCTGCGGAAAAACCTCTCTCTATGGAACCAGTCCCTGGTGCCTGAAAAGTTGGGGACCTCTGTTCTAGTCCAACCCCCTGCTCAAGCATTTATACCATTTATATAAACCATTTACAGGAAATAATTTCATGTATGCCACGGGTGTCAAACTGGCGGCCCACACGCCAGATGTGCCATGCACAGGCCATGCCCACCTTGGGTCTGCAAAGGCAAAAAACGTGATACGTCACGATATGTCACGTAACACAATCGAGTTTGACACTTGTGATATATGCTATTACTAGCCCCGTTCCATAATTTTGTGAGATGTACAAACTGCCTCTTGCTGTGTGAAAATAAATACAGCAATCTGCATATATTAAGAGGCACATTTATTACAAACTCATTTTTTGGTTACTATGCCTGAACTAATTTACGGATCATTGATGTTCTCGGTGGACTTTCAGCTGCTCCACATATTTCCCCATCAGATTTAATTAATGCTGAAAGGAACTCTGCAACATTTTAAAATCTAATGGATTTCCAAAACTTGAGAATTTGGAAGTTGAGGATAAAATTTGTCCTTGAAATGTTCGGGTCAGACAACAGCACCCAAAATAAAATATAGTTCCCAAATTGTACTTACATGTCCTTCATTTGGCTGGATGTCAAAACCAAAAGCAGAAGCTTTTGATGGCTGAAGGCAGATGAGGAATCATTTTATTTGGTTATAGTTTGGAATCTAGTTTAAGGTTAGAGTGCTGAACACAAGAGGTTCTGCTCTCATCAGAGATGAATCTCAGGGCTATTGTTTTAGATTTTGTGGGTAGCTAAGGAGACACAAAGGCATCACAAGTTCATAAAAAATGGGTCCTTCCTCAATTAGTTCATCCTCTACCTCTCTCAACTATCCCTAATCTGCTTCCTTCTAGATGTGAAGGACTACATCCCATCATATCAGTAAGTTGGGATGTAAATTCTAATCCAATTTACCTAAAGAAACCAGATTATAGAAGGTTAATATTTACATAGCTCACAGGTACAGAAAAGCAGTTCTCTTTTCTCTTCTAGTATGTTCCTTGGCTGATTCTTTTTAGCCACCGGGTGTCATTTGCTGTTTTGGCACAATATACTCTGCGCTTGGTCATTGATGTCCCAACTTCATGATCTGGTTTATGTGGTTTCAGATACTCAAAACCAGAGTATCAGAATTTATAGTACAAACTTAGACTTGATAAACAGTAAGGTTTTGATCAAACCAGAGTCCTTCCTTAGACCATCACAAGCTTTTATTTGAAAAATAGCTTTGAAGCATGTGAACATAAATGCATATATTTTGGGTTGGGTAGAAATACAGAGTACATTTTATACCTGCACTGCTTCTCCTGCCAACCTCAGTTTATTACAACTGGGCACTGTCAAATACAAATTATTTTATAAGTGTGTATAGAAAGTTTTCCCTAATGTGCTAAAAATTCTTTAATGCAGGGGTCCCCAAGATCTGGGCAATGGCCCAGTACCAGGTGACAACCTGTTTGGAACTGGGCCACAGAACTGGCGGTTGAGCTTGAACATGTGCTTGCACAAATAGAGCTGTGCATGGGCTTGCCTGACACTTGTGTAGGACCATCCCCTCTCGCCCCCCTCCCCCCGGTCCATAAAGCCAGAAAGGTTGGGAACCAGTGCTTTAATGCATATGACCTGGCTTTATCCAGTTATGGCCTCATTTTGGTTTCAGATTATTACATATAGCAAAACAGTTTTGAAAGAAATATAGTTAAGGACCTTAATGTACTGTTGAACTATGGCCCTAAAACATGGAATTGTTCATCCCATGAGGAGCTTTGTCTTTTGTGAGGAAACAAACGGTATTTCATAAAATGGAAAGAAACTTGTCTTCCTGATTTATGAATTGGATTCAAGAAATGAATATTATTTATTTTTGAGAAATTCCCATGTCTAAATGTAAGACGTTGAAGCACTGTGTTTCTCTATGACTAGATTTAATGATAAGCTTAAGGACTGGATTAATTTTATCATGATCCCTGTGGATATTATATGGTCGTTTTTTCTTCTTTTATTAATTAGCTTCTTCTATTTTTTATCACATTTAATAGCTTATTTTTATCACCATAATATATTTGGGGTTTTTTTCCACTGTATTGTCTTTTTTTTCTGTCCAGCCAGCACACAGACAGTTAATCTTGCTGAGAATTATAGTCTAATGCAGCCAGAGTGTAATAGCTTGGGTGGGTCTAAGTTATGGAATTTTTCTGTAAGAATATACAGAAAATTGGCCTCGCATATGTGCAATATGTAAATGGAGGTTTTCTCACCACAAGTTTTCTAAAAATACATTTTTCAGAATAGACTTTGTTTGGAAAGGGCAGGTGAGTAGAAAACTCAGCCAGGTTTCTAGTTATGTTGAAGCCTAATTTTGCTTGCTTCCTTTTAATAGCTCAGTTCCAGTGTACCTGAAGATTTGCCTAAACCACAAAAAATCTGTCCAGATATTGATTGTGTGCCACAAGATTCTGTTACTGTAACCTGACAATAAAACTAGTACTAGCCTTCATGACTTTTTCTTTCCTAGGCTGGCCTGCCTTGAAGGACTGAAATGAATCTTGCATATGCTCAAATATGCTTCCCCCTCCCTTCCTTTATATTTGGGAGAATTAGGGTGGGTCTTATCTGAAATATTTGCTCCAGTTACAGTTCTGTCTCAGATCCAGATTCCTTTTATTGACCATTTTCTTGGTAATGACTCTTCTTCCAGTCTCCAAGGTTATTCTACTGTCCATTAAAGTGGTATAACCTTTGTTTTCCTTAATGTCTCAATTGTGGCCTGTAGGCAGAGGACACGGTCCCCATTCCTTTTACTACACCTTTTCACAATCATAGATAGTGAGAAAACCAACCACTGATAGTTTAGCCAATGACTAGACCTGGATAAGCTAATATAGCTGAGAATTTGAGTGATGGCTGCTCCGCTGCACAAACTTTCTGCCTTGGTGCCCTTCAAACATACCCCCCTCCCCATGAGGCTTTCCAAGTCAAGTCAAGACATCGGCCTTTTGCAAGTCATTAAAAACTGGACTCTGTTGTCAAGCCTGAGGTCCTGATACTGTGGATGAATGCATTTCTTGGTTATATTACTTTTGGGATGCTATGACTGTTCTCAGTTATTCTGTGCTATTTATAGTTTTAATTATTGGCTATGTTTTATTTTGCTTTTGCTTAATTCTTAATTACCCAGAGGAAATGGGTATAGGAAAAAATATAGGAAATAGGTGGACATACAAATTTATTGAATGAATGGATGAATGAATACATTTTTATGTTTATATTGCTGCCCAGCTCAAATACATAATTGTGGATGGCTAATCCTATTACAAATAACAAACCCAAATATGAAATATCACCTAAAGTGTATAGCAGCCAAGAACAAATATAAAAGCACACAATCAGTGCAACCAGGAAACAGGTTGCATTGTACACCTGGCTCCCCAGGCTCAAGTGCTGGTAAAGGAAGGGGTACATTTAGAGAGGAGAGACAGTTTGGCATGAATTCTAGTCCCACCATGGGCACAAAGTCAATTGGGTGACCCTGGACCAGTCCCTTTCTCTCAGCCCTAGGAAGCAAGCATTGGCAAACCATTTCTGAAATCTTGCCATGAAAATTGCAGGACTTAGATCCAGGCAGTTGCCCAGAGTCGAGACTGAATTGAAGGGACACACATCAAGAAAACAAAAAGTGTGGTAACTTTGTGGGACCATTTGATAAAAGAATGACATGTACCTTGCAGAAGAAAACATGTACAAAGTGGCTGTCAAAATTTCCTGTCTCTGTCTCTCTGTCTCTGTCTCTGTCTCTCTCTTTTTTGCAGATTTCAGATTTACTGAGAACAAGGCAGGTGCATCTGGAATATTTCCCAGAATCCAAGGCGTTCCACTCCATGGGATAACTGCTCCGAGTTAAGGCATGAGTCAAACTTCCCTGCTGTGCTTCACATTCAGGAATTTCCCCTGGAAGAACCAACACTAAATGTGGAGGCATCTGATTCATGCAGTCACTGAGGCTTTCCAATGACCTACACTCTGCAGGCATTTGGGGAAAAGGAACACTGCCCAAGAGGAGGAAAGAGGAGTGAAGGGCTGGAGCTGAGCTGTCAGTGCATGATGTACTCAAGCACAGTTCCTGTCTTGGAGCTGAGGATCTCAGGACCACTCAGCCACGTAGGCTTTCCCAAGCTTGATGAGCACCCTGTCCTTCCTGTAAGAGTAGTCTCTCCTGCCCCTACTCCAACCTTGGCCTGCCTTTGTATCTCCACCTTGTCCCAAAGTAGCCATTTATAGCCACAGGTTTTATGTGCTTCTCTTGCTCTTTGTCTTTTCCTCCACCCAGAACAAAGGAAGGAACAAATATCCGGAGCTCATGGCAATAAAAACAAGGAAAAACTGATTCACTTCCAGGAATGTTGAAAGTCAAGGGAACATTTGGCTGCACTTCAGTTTCATGACAGTGTGCATCTCGTAATCTGAGCAATGGATGGGCAGTTTATTCACGGCATGCAGAGGCCTCATTTCTCATGAAATGATTTTGATCCTGGAATTAATGGACACCCTTTGACTAAATGAATACCCAGCATGAAACCCTCTAAATCTTCTCCTTGTAAATCCACACAGTTGCAGCTATCACGATCACGTGAAGTGTTAATATCATTTTACAATGCCTTGGTAAGGCCACACTTGGAATACTGCATCCGGTTTTGGTCACCACAATGTAAAAAAGATGTTGAGACTCTAGAAAGAGTACAGAGAAGAGCAACAAAGATGATCAGGGGACTGGAGGCAAAAACATATAAGGAACAGTTGCTGGAATTGGGTATGTCTAGTTTAATGAAGAGAAGGACGAGGGGGGACATGATAGCAGTGTTCCAATATCTCAAGGGCTGCCACAAAGAAGAGGGAGTCAAGCTACTCTCCAAAGTGCCTGAAGGCGGGACAAGAAACAATGGGTGAAAACTAACCAAAGAGAGAAGGAACCTAGAACTAAGGAGAAATTTCCTAACAGTTAGAACAATTAATCAGTGTGTAATGCAGTGGGTCTGATGCAAGGAAGAGATGCCAGCTGGAGTACGTGTTCAGCTCTTTATTGGGGGGGTAGCGTACTGAGGAACAAGGGTTACCTGGCCTCCTTAAATACCTAGCCAGGTAGGCGTCCAGCCAATGGGGTTGGCCCTAGGTTTCCCACCGAAACTGGAGTTCCCGCCAAAACCGTCCAGGCCAACGCCCCCTAGTGGCTGTTGCCATGCAGATACCTGCACTGGATACATAACACCCCTCTCCCCTTAGAGAAGAACCACATGACAACTGTAGAACCAACATTACAACTATATACATACTATGTACAATGTGTACTGATACATATGCAGCTGTTGGGTGGTCATTTGCACACATAGTCCGCTAAGTATGCCGGTGCCCTGTGGGGCCTAGTGGACTGTCTGGGTGTGGCTTGGCCCTGGACTTGGACAGTGGGCTCGTGATGCCTTTGTTCTGGGTTGAGCAGGGTTGGTTGCAGGAGGCCATCCTCCTCTAGCTCTGGTTCTGAGTCGTTTTCGGTTGAACTGACCTCCCCTGGGGTGTGGCTGTCTTGTTGGCCGTGGGTGGTGTACTCAGAGACCCTTCCTCTGAGCTGGTCAATATGTCGCCTTATGTGTCGATCCCCCTCCACCCCCACGATGTAGGAGAGAGGCCCAGTCCCCGGAATCCATGGATGCCCTGCCCCGTAGTTCCTTGCCCAAACCAGGTCCCACATGTTGAGAACCCTGTGTGATGATGCTGATGATGAGGGCCTATCCGTCTCTGCTGCCACTCGGTCGGGGTGCAAACGCTCAAGCTTGGTGATGAGGCACCGTCCCCATCGTAGTTCTGCTGGGCTCTTTCCGGTGGCAACACATGGTGTAGTGTGTTGGGCAAGCAGAAATTTCGCCAGTCTGTGGTGCCAATCCCCGCTAATGATGCGCCGGAGTGCGTCCTTGGTCATCCTTACCATCCGTTCAGCTTGCTCGTTAGTCGATGGGTGGAAGGGTGCGGAGGTGGCGTGTCTAATCCAATTCGCCTTCAAGAACGCCTGGAAATCATTAGCGGTAAACTGAGGCCCATTATCAGACACAATTACGTCGGGGAGGCCGTGTGTGGCAAAGAGGGCTCTGAGCACCTGGATTGTCCTTGCTGAGGTCATGTTGGGGACCAGGACTACCTCCAGCCACTTAGAGTGGCTGTCCACTACGACTAAGAACAGTTGGCCCTGGAACGGCCCCACATAGTCAATGTGAATGCGGGACCAGGGTGTGTGTGTGGCTTCCCACCTGTGTACTGGGGCGTGAGGCATTTCTGGCCTAGATCTCTGGCATGTGTAACAGGCCTTGACCCGTTCCTCAATATCCTTGTCCAGCCATGGCCACCAGAGGTAGCTTCTGGCCAGTGCCTTCATCCTAACCACCCCCAGATGTCCCTCATGTAAGTATTCCAATACCCTGCCCTGGACTGCTGTGGGGATGATGACCCTGCTACCTCAAAGGAGACAACCCCGGTGCATGGAGAGCTCATGTCGCCTGGTGAAATAGGCCTGGAACTCAGGCCCCGGAGACTTGTCCTGCCACCCCGTGCAAACCCATGAGTGTACCCTGCTCATGATGTTGTCAGTGGCTGTGCTGCTTGCAATGTCCTTGGCATGTACTGGGCATTCTGGTAGTTCCTGCAGAACTAGGATCTGTGTTGCTGGTGCCGGGTCTGGTTCAGTTGTGTCAATGGGCAGCCTACTTAGGCCATCTGCGTGGCCCATCTCCTTCCCTGGCTTGTGCACCAGCTTGCAATTGTAAGCTGCAAGGAAGATGGACCACCGGAGCATTCTGGGGGACAGTATTTGGGGGGGGGTCTGCTTGTCTGTTGTGAACAGGCCTAGCAGGGGTTTGTGGTCTGTGTAGACAGTGAACTCCCTGCCATACAGATAATCGTGGAACTTCTTGATACCTGCCACGATTGCCAGGGCTTCCCTATCTATTTGGGCGTAGTTCCTCTCTGCTCCAGACAGCATCCTGGAATAGTAGGCTATAGGGATTTGAGCCCCATTAGGCTCGAGGTGACTTAGAACCGTGCCCACACCATAAGGAGATGCATCACACGCGATGCATATGGGCTTTGTTTCAATGAAATGGGTTACTGTGGACTTATCAGACAGTAGTGCTTTTAAGGCTCTGAAACTTTGGTCGTGGATGGAAGTCCAGACCCATGCTGCCTTCTTGTCCAGTAACCTGTGAAGTGGCTCTGCAATGGCTGCCTTGTGTGGAAGGAATGTATGATAGAAGTTAAGCAGGCCCAGGAATGCCTGTAGCTCTGCCTTGTTTTTAGGTGTAGGTGCCAGTTTGATTGCCCTCACCTTGGACTCTGTGGGGTGGATTCCCTTGGCATCTACCCTGATTCCCAGAAATTCAGTGGATTGGACACCAATGCTGCACTTTTCCCTCTTCAGTTTGAGTCCAGCAGTGCGTAGCCTGGTTAGTACCTCCCTCAGCCTACCTGCCAGTTCTTCAGCTGATGCTCCTGTGATCAGGATGTCATCAAAATAAGGGCAAACCCCTGGAATGCCCCTAAGCATCTTTTCCATGATCTCCTGAAAAATGCCAGGAGCTACGCTGATCCCAAACTGCAGCCTGTTTACCCTGAATGCTCCCCTGTGCGTCACTATTGTCTGAGCGTCTGCCGTTTCCCGGGTAACCATGAGTTGCTGGTACGCCTGTGCAAGATTGAGCCTTGCAAAAATGGCGCCGCCTTGGAGGGAAGTGAGAACGTGGCTGACCGTGGGGACCGGGTATGCGTGCGGGTTTAGGGCGCGGTTCACCGAACACTTATAGTCGGCGCAGATCCTTATCTCCTCATTGGCTTTTAGTGGGGTGACTATTGGGGTCTCCCACTCCCCCCATCTACGGGTTCTAAGATTCCCTGGGCCACCAGCTTATCCAGTTCACACTCGATCTTGTGCTTGAGCGCGAAGGGAACTCGCAAACGGCCTGACCCTAACAGGGGGAACATTTGGGTTTAGCTTGAAGGAGATGGGGGGCCCTGTGTACCTGCCCAGCGTCCCATCGAAGACGTCTGCGAAATGTTTGCAGACGGCCTCGATGGATTCTCCCTGGATCCAGTGGATCCCGGAGACGGTGATTCCCAGGGCCTCAAACCAGTCTAGGCCGACTAGGCTGGCTCTCCGGCCCTCTACCACTACAACCTCCAGGTGCTCTTCGCGACCCTTAAACCCCATGGAAAGGGTGGCCTCCCCCTTTACCTTGACCGGCGAGTTTTGGAAATTGGTCAGGGCTAAATTTGAAGGCCGTAATTTTATCCGCTGCTTGCTCCAGCCGTTGATATAGTTAAGGGTCTCGCCCGAAATGATGGAGACCACTAATGCAGAGTCAAGCTCCATGCTGCAAGGAATGCCTTGCAAGCGGATTGTTAGTCTAATTTTTGGTTTGAGCAGCCGGCGGCTACCCGTGTGGTGGATGGCCAGCTGGCTCTCAACATAGCCAATTCTTAATTTGGTTGAGGCCCCAGTACCTTCGAACGGTGATTCCTCCGGGCGCAGCTGGTGGATCTCTTCTCGGGGGCGGCGGCTAAGACAGACCGCGGCTATGTGGCCTGTTTTCTTGCAGGCCCGACACGTGGCCAACCGGAACTTGCAGAGGCTACGCACGTAGTTTCCGCCACAGCCTGCACATTTCTGCAGATTGTTGTTGTTGCTAATTGGCCTGGGCTTGTCCGGGCATCCGCCTCAATGGTCGTGGGTTGACTTCCACCAGAGGAGGTCGATGCTCTGTCTGTCCTCCTCATCCTCAGCTGAGGTGGCCTGCTGGTGGATGCTGGCTGCCTGGCTGCTGGTTTTGGACTCCTGGACCTCCTGGACAGCCCCGCATGCCGCTTCGTGGGCCAGGATGGCGTCCTGGGCTTCTTGGAGCGAAACCTCCTCCTTTTCGAATAGGCACTCCTACAGCCTCGTGTCTCGTAAACCGCAAACCAGCCTGTCTCAAAGCCGCTCCTCCAAGTTTGAAAACTTGCAGGCGACGGCGGCTTCTCACAAGGCAGCTGTGAACTTGGCCCCGGACTCGTCAGGACGCTGGTCCCTCTTCTCGAACTGGGATCTTGCAGCCAGTTTGGACCTGCGGCGCCAGAAATTGGTGCTCAGCTTTGCGACGAGGTCCCGGTATGAGACGGTATCAATGGCCTCCGCGGCGAACAGGTTGGCAGTGATCTTGAGGAGTGCGGGTCCGCCTATGTAGAGCAGAGCTGCCGCTTTTGAGCCGTCTTCCAAGATTTGGTTAAAACTCATGTACAGCTCGGCGTGCGACAGGTACCGGGCCCATTTCTCCGGGTGGCAGATGTCGAACTTGTGGGGTTGCCCGGCTCGTGCCATCATCCTGTCGGTCGTTGTGGTGTGTGGTTCCGTTGCTTGTATGGTGGCCTGAGCCAGTGTCTCACGGTGGCCGGTTGCGGTGGCTGGCGGTTGCATTGGGGAAAAGGAAAAGATTCCTCTTTCCCTTCAGCGTGAGGTGCATTCCCCCAGTGACTTCAGCTTTTCTGTCGGCAGAATCCCATCCTCGTCGCCACTGTAATGTAGTGGGTCCGACGCAAGGAATAGACACCAGCCGAAGTATGTGTTCAGCTCTTTATTGGGGGGGGTAGCGTACTGAGGAACAAGGGTTACCTGGCCTCCTTAAATACCTAGCCAGGTAGGCGTCCAGCCAATGGGGTTGGCCCTAGGTTTCCTGCCGAAACTGGGGTTCCCGCCAAAACCGTCCAGGCCAACGCCCCCTAGTGGCTGTTGCCATGCAGATACCTGCACTGGATACATAACACAGTGGAACAACCTGCCTCCATAAGTTGTGAATGCTCCAACACTGGAAGTTTTTAAGAAGAGACTGGACAGCCATTTGTCTGAAATGGTATAGGGTTTCCTGTCTTAGCAGGGGGTTGGACTAGATGACCTTCCATCATCATCCTCCTCATCATCATTATCATCATCATCATCATTTCTAAACTACATGTTCATCTGGCAGAAGATTACACTTAAATAACAACCAAAGGGCTGGGGGAGATTCTGTGGCCTCAGCTTTTGGGGTTTCTTGTTCTCCTGATTAAGCCATGCCAACTATTTTTGACTCTGAGAGAATATTCTGCAGCATCTCATAACAGTTCCTAAGTAAGCAGTAACTCTGTGAAGAGGGTGGCTTGATTTGAATCTGCCAGAAGCCTTCAGGTCTTTTTCTGATGTTGCCAAAACTGAAGAGTTGTTTGCTTTAACAGCTTGATTTAATTTCAGGGAAATCTTCCCCACAAATCTTTCTACTATGGCAATTTGTATTCTCTCAGATTTCTTACAAGCTGGCAGTATCATTTGCCAAACTGTATCCCGCAAAAGTACAGTATCAGATAGTATTGGTTAGTCTGAAAACCAGTTTAATGTAGCAGTTGAAGTGCTGGACTGGAAACCGAAGCTGGGAGATCATGAGTTCTGGTCTTCCCTTTTGCATAGAAGCCATTTGGATGACCTGGGTTATTGTTGTAGGTAAAATAAGAGGAGGGTGTATAATAATAATAATAATAATAATAATAATAATAATAATAATAATAATAATAATAATAATAATAATAATAATAATAATAATAATAATAATAATAATAATAATAATAATCCTAGAGTTTGTTATAAGATGGACAGTTATATAAATGTTTAAAACAAATTAATCATGTCCGCCATTTTGTATTGTACAAAATAAAAGCAGGATAATACTGGAAATCTAAATTAGTTAATCTGTTCTGTGGTTCAAGCAAAGAATTGTAACAGAAATCTTAGTGAAACTGTGAAGTTAGAACAGTGTCTTTATTTTTGCTGGGAACAACATGTCTAGTCAAGAGGCCCACTTTGATAACACGAAGACAAATTTAACGACAACAAAATGTGTTTATTGGAGTTTTGTACTATTTCTTAACCCCAGGATCAAACTTTACAGTAAACTCTCCTTGGAGTGAATGCATTTGAAAAGTACCCTGACTTTGGCCCTCAAGTCCTCCACTGTCACTTCTTTTCTTAACCAGTTCAAGAAGTGACTCTAATGTTAGCTAGCAAATATTCCTGGACATAGGCAGGTACCACTCCAATGCAGATTACTTGGCCATGGCTTACTAACCTGTCTAATCATCCTGATCATCAGGGGGTTCTTTGCTCCCATGACATTTTTGTCTAGTTCTCCCCTGATTGACTTCTCCCTGTCTTCTATTCAGTGCTTCTTTGCTTTCCAGAAGTCCTCTTCCCTTCTAGGGGAATGTGATCGCTCAATAGTAATACATGTAGTTTGTATGCAAAACTTCTTCAGGCTCAGTCTTTGGCACCTCCTGGACATAAACCTAGGCAGGAATACTGGTCTCCAAGCTTTTCCGCAGCTGCTGTTTGCCAAACGGTCAATCCTCTAGCTGAATGTAAATCTTGTGGTTTAAAGAATACTTCCGTTAGTTTGGTGGAAATCAGTTAATGACAAAAGAAGTAGGTGGTGTTTAAGTCAGATTTCTCCCAAGCCTTGGGCTAGGATGAGGGTGGAGTCTCTTTTAATTGGTTATTGTCTACTTGGCTTTTTGAGTTGTGGTTCCAGTTAGCGGTCTTATTTTGTTTTCTTTTAATTTTTATTTCTAAGCCAGCCAGAGTTTCTATGGGGTTGAAGGCCTTGAAACTGAAACACTAAATAGAATAAATAAACTTTGCCTATTTTCTGCTTTTACTACAAATTCCAGTTTTACATCTTACTGCCCTTCGTACAATTCTTGGTACAATTCTCAAGACTTATTTTATGCCCTTTCTCACTATAATGTCAAGGGAAGTCCTGATTGCATTAGATGGGGGTCTAGTATGTCCATTATAAGATATACTATTTTTTTCTTGGACTTTAATTCTTTCTCGCCTCCACTTTTTGTCTTTAGAAATCCACCAAGCTTTATGTTTATCTAAGTAAGCCAATCTTCATCCCACTCTTACCTATGCTACTTACATGTTCTTAGTTTTTTAAATTTTTATATCCCAACAACCACTTTAGACAACCAAACTAGCAAAGCTGCAAAATTTCCTGAAAGGAAGTAGTAACTGGATTGCTGACATCATTGATGTCACAATACTAGCCCCAACAAGCTATCACAATGCCATGTTAGCTGTAGGAGAACATCACATTGATTTACATCAGGGGAGCTTTCAGAAGCACGAGCATGGAACAACAGATGGGTTATTATTTTGTCTGTTTCTCTTTAGATGACCGAACTACTTATACTGCTTGGGAATCTTATACTCAGTTAGAGAAATACAGTGACACGAAGAAGGAGGTGACTTACCCATTGCAGTACACCACCATCCAGGAAGTTGAGGCGGCTATTAATACTGGGTTATACATATACCATGATCTCAAATGACTGGACAGAAAATCCTTCAAGGCCAGGATCAGAGGTGTGCAAAACCTTTCAAGGCTGAAATCTGGGAGCGGGTATGAACTGGAAATAACTGTGGTCAGAATATCATGTCTCAAGACCTACTTCTTGTGTACCTGTAGCTAAGACTACTTGTCATGGTGGAGCAGTAGTTAGAATGTAGTATGGCAGGCTAACTCTGCCCATAGCCTGGAGTTCAATTCTGATCAGTTCAAGGTTGACTTAGCCTTCTATCCATTCGAGGTCAGTAAAATGAGGACCCAGGTTGTTGGGGGCAATATGTTCACATTTGTAAACTGCTCAGAGAGTGCTATAAAGCATTATAAAACAGTATATAAGTCTAAATGCTATTGCTATTGCTGCCTTCAGCTGGCCAAAATATTGACTGAGGAGACAAGCTTTGGGTCCTATAGACCAGGGGTCCCCAAACTCTGGGCCATGGACTGGTACCGGTCTGCAGCCTGTTGGGAACCAGGTCGCACAATCAGTGGATGAGTGAGCGAAGCTTTATCTGCACACGTGTGGGATCTAGATTGCACGTCAAACCATCCCCTCAACCTGGTCCATGGAAAAATCGTCTTCCACAAAACTGGTCCCTGGTGCCAGAAAGGTTGGGGACCGCTGCTATAGACCCAGAGATATAAAATTTTGGAAGCATGATGTAGGTCCTGTTACAAGAAAATTGCCTTCATGAATAGGACCAATCTCAAAACATCCATTGAATAGAAGACCAACTATGAGGTTACTTTTTAAAATACCCCAGCTCTCTTTTTTATTTCCAGGTTGGCTGTTGGCCCTAACTCTAACCCTAACCCTAACCCTATACATACATACATACATAAACACACACACACACGTGTATATGTGTGTGTGTGTGTGTGTGTGTGTGTGTGTGTGTGTGTAAAGGTAAAGGTTCCCCCGCACATGCGTGCTAGTCATTTCTGACTCTAGGGGCCGGTGCTCATCTCCATTTCAAAGCCAAAGAGCCAGCGTTTGTCCGAGGACGTCCGTGGTCATGTGGCTGGCATGACTAGATGCCAAAGGCGCACAGAACGCTGTTACCTTCCCACCGTAGTGGTCCCTATTTTTCTACTTGCATTTTTACGTGCTTTCGAACTGCTAGGTTGGCAGAAGCTGGGACGAGTAACAGGCACTCACTCTGTTATGCGGCACACACATATATACATATACATATACATATACATATACATATACATATACATATACATATACATATACATATACATATACATATACATATACATATACATATACATATACATATACATATGAATCCAGAACAATAATTGGAGTTGAAAATTTTGCTGCATCAGCTTCTCATTTTCTGAAGTGTTGACACTGATGTAGCATTTAGCAGGGAAGTTTATCTGAGTTCTGAGCTAGTACTTGAGAAGATGACCCAGGGAAGCCTTCTATGATGTGTTGCCCTCTAAAGAAGTTGGCTGAAAAATCATAGAACCCATTCCAATTGATCTGGAAGAGACCAGACTGGCAAGGGCTGTTTGAGGTCCAGTAACATTTTGGACTTAAGTCTGGAGATACCATGAGAACTTAAGTTTCTAAGTTGTCTTTAACAGTACTCCGTAAAAAGCATGTTATAAAATATATGTGGTTTTTTTGTTTTGTTATGGCTATTTTCCCCCTTAACGTATAATGGGACTGAGTTAAAAGGGAAATGAAAAGATCTGCTTGAAGACAAGAAACTTGGGAAAAATCTGAGGTCACTTTAAGAGTGTGCCAGTAGTATTCCTTTCTAGCCATTGATCCCAGAAAGGAAAAGACTAGACATTCATTTTGTTTTATAAGAGGCATTAGAGGCTCTGATCCAGGGATAATCAAGATTTGAAGGTAGCATGATGTTCACATTAGATGGCTATAAGATACCTTCACTTTATAGCTCAGCTTCTCATCCCCAGGACAGTGAAGAAGAAAAAAATCCTTATACAGTTGGGTGGCCTGTAAACTCTGCACTGTGCAGCCGGAGCTTTGAGAAGCTGCTTTGAGCACAGCTTCATCACAGCAGCTCTATGGCAACCCTGTTTACTGACAGGAACAAGCAGCTCTTTCTCTAAAGTACACACTTCAGTCCATGCGTCTGGAGCGGAAAAGACACGAAGACATACATAGTACTGGCTGTACATTAGTAAGCCTGATCAATGGCTATCTTCTTAAAGGATATCCTGCATCCTTCTCAGAGGGACACTTTCAACCAGCTGACACAGATGCAGTCAAATATGGACGTTCCCTTTAAGAGCACAATAAAAGGTAAGCCTGACGTCCGCATTTGATGGCAGGGCAGCTGGAGTACAATTAAATTAACCCATTTTCTGGGTTTGCACAATCCACTGAACCAAAACAGAATATATGGGATTGTGTTTCCACAATCAAGCATGTGATATGAAGTGGGTGGGCAGATTTTTAAGTGAACTGGGGTAAATGTACTCGCCTTACACAGCCAGTCTCCACCATTTAAAGCCACCTTTAGATCTCAGAGGGTGCAGCATTTATGGGAAAGTAGGCACTATATCTTGACAGTGATTTTAGTGTTTTCTCCGTTATTTTCTCTTTCCCATGTACACACATTGGAACTGTTTTCTTACACTACGTGTTGAATTTGCATAAAGGTCTGCAGTGTATTCTTATGTGTACGTATATTTTAGTGGTTTAGGAAAAGAAATAAATTTGATTGGGGATGACAGACATCTCTAATGTATTTCTTACTGAAATGACAAAAAATAGCAGTCATTTGAGGGGCAGATGGATAATTTCAGCTTTAAAAATTGAAGAATGAACGGGCTGGAAGGGATGTCTTGGCTCTCCTCTAAACTTGACAGCACCTTCTTGATGCTTGAGGTGGATTTGGATTTGACAGTGAGAACAAACAACCAGTTGCAGCAGCTTGCCTTTAGAAGTTGTGGATGCTCCATCACTGGAGTCTTTTAAGAAGTGACTGGATAGTCACTTGTCTGAAATGGTATAGTCTCCAGCTAGAGCAGGAGGTTGGACTAGAAGACCTTCAAGGTCCCATCCAACTCTGATGACGTTCTATGTTATAGCATTTATAATTTTTATTTAGCTTCTCTTTTGTTATAAAGGCATTACAAAAACACATTCTTCAGAATGCTTCTGTGTATAACATACTCTCATAGACTGCCACAACATTACAAATCAAGCACTGAAATAAATAGTATGAAGACAAATGGGAAATTATTGAAGTTGCATCTGTAAAAAAAAACCACTGAAAGAATCTGCATTCCAAAGTTCTTGTACAGCAGGGCTGGAAGGTCATCTTGAATGCTATGGGTGAGAATCCAGTATTGAAACCCATCATGATAGAACAAATGCTGTGCCCCTGATGTCCATTCCTGCTATACTAACCTCTATTTATTTCTCTTCTTTTAATAGAACAAAATTTATTTTTGGATTGTTGACCTGTTTATCACTGTTACTTGGGGTATTATTGATAACGGACAGTTATAGGTCTCAAAATTGCCAGTTGTCATCCACCTTCCTCAAGCATACAGTGTGATATGTATTTGATTTTAATGTGTGTTTGTCATATACTCTGGGGGATAAAATAGAATATATTACAAATTATGTAAACTGACGTGATTGACAAGAAGCCTTTCAAAGCTACCCCCATTTTCAGTTCCTAGCCACTCAAGAGCAATTTGAAGCTGATGAAGAAATCTTCTGATCTTGAAAGGCCAAGAATACCATTGGTATGAGTGACATGAAGGTTTCTGTCCACAAGTTCTCAAGAGCTTTAAGCCTTTGAAATTCTGAGATTCAGTGCAGCTGAGATAGAAATAAATGGACTGATTTATAATTACTGAGAAGAAGCCATGGGATAATACATGATTTGGGAGCATGGAAGGACCCTATGTGGAAGTGCCACAATGGACTGGATAATACACTTCAGAGTTCAGTCAGTTAACCAATATGGAGAAAAACATTTATTGAAAGGGGATGATGAATAGGCACTGATTGATTGATCGAATGACTGATTGATTGAAAGAGGAACATGGAAAGTTAATTCTCAGCAACAATCTAGAGTCATAAAACCCAGGAGATAAGGCTTTAGTAACTGGTGAATGAGAGGAGTTATAAAAAGAATATTTTGAATAAGAAGAGCCATTGTGCAATGAGTGTTAATAGGCGAAGATATGGATATGGAAAGCTAACTTTTGAAAAATATTGAAAGCCAGAAAAAGCAAATGTGATTAGAAACACTAATTCTGAGTGGATTTTCTCAGGCGAAAGCTTTTCAGAAATCATTTCTGCTAACTGGCGTATAGCAGGGATGTCTAGAGAAGAGGGTCCTTACTACACTGTGTCCCTATCTTCCTTCTCAGCCTTAGGGGCCTGCGGAATTACTTCTCTTGTCTGGCAAGGCTGTGGGGAATTGGAAGGAGTGGGGAAAAATAACCTTTTAAAGAAGGTTAGGAATAGCTCCAGTGGAGATATTTATAATGCAATGGTCCTGACTCATGCACAGGGGAATTTTAGAAAAGGCAGAATGGACGCTTTTAAGCTGGTAACCTTCCTTGGTATTCCCACTGCTTCTTTAATAGTTTCCTTTCTCCAATTAAAACAAGAATTATTAAAGAGGAAAAGAGTTGTTTCAAGCAATGCATGTATTTAATTCATTTTTAATTTTAGCAAAAACAAAGAAAAAGGCCTAAGAAAATACATTAAATATAACCCGTTTTTAGTAAACCATTTCCAGAAAAAATATTATTTTAAAACCCACAAATGGCAATTACCCATAGAAATATTTAAAAGTCAATCGGAACAGGCTTTTAGATATTTGCTTAAAAGGAGGTCCAGAGAAGACTAGCTGCCAGTCCCCTGGGAGAGAATTCCACAGCATGGGGGTCACCTAACCTATGAGTTTATTTTAAACTAAGATCTCAGGCGTGATTTGTCAAACAGCTCATAGTTATTTGCTTTGCACGCAACACTAAGCCATAATGGGTTTGTTTATATCTCTTGCTCAGCCAGAAACAAAGCATAAAATGAAACAGGCCTATGCAATGGAATGGACAGTACAGATATGTCAGCTTTGGCTTAGGAAAAGAAGATGACGTAGCATGTCAGGGACAAGGGGTGGTATCAGCTGTTTTATCCCATGGCACACTCTTATGAATGCACTTCTGTTTCTTCTGATGGAAGGGTGCTCATATAAATTTGATGAATGAAGGTATGAGCAACTTACAGTGCTACTACAAGAAACAAGAATGGTGGTATGGAGGGTTAATGTTCGAGGGCTTTTGATTTGAATAGAAATGTTTAGAGCAAAACTAAAGGTTTTGGAAAGTTTAGGATTCCAAATCAGTATCCTGGTGACGTTAGCTTTTCTTCTTTCATTTACATTAGCAACAGGGAACTTGTAGCACTCAGGGCACATACAGCTCCAAAGCCTTGTTTTTGAATATGTGGAACTCTCTCCTATTCTCATTATCAAAATCCGGGTGGGTATGTTTTCCCACTATGTTTAGAGAAGAAACACATAGTGAATTAAGCGTAAGACCTAAAACAGACTTAATAATTACAAAGAAAAGTCTCTCTCTGCCTGATACAGAAAAACCAAAATCAGAAAATCCTGCTACATCTAACTATGTAGTTCATCATAGTTTAGAGTTGATGTATGTAAAAAAAAAGGAGTAAGGTTTTGATCTTGCAAGATGGTTGCTGTTAAATAGTGGGTTTTTTGGCACAGGAATGAAGACGATGTAGCTGAGTACAGGGAAACTCATATTTTATTTCATGCAGAATCTGTACTGAGCAAATGGCTGCAACTAGCTGCAATATATAGTCTAGCCCCTAGGTGGCAGCCAATAGGTTTGAAACAACCGTTGCCGCCTATGGATAACCAATTGTAGCACTGGAAACTTGTGGTCTGGGTTGCTGGAGAGCTGTTAGCTGCTCCAGCAACCCACGTGGTATTATTATGAGCCAAGTATATAACATCCCTCCCCTCTTAGATCAGACAATATTAACATAAGTTAGTCTCAATGCAATTATCAAGACCCATTATCAAAACACACTAAAATAAAAGTAATAGAACAAAAAAAAACAATATAGGTTACAACGTGATTAAACAATGTCTGAATAAATAGGCTTCATGGATAGCATACTTTAGACAGATACTACATAGCACTAGTTTCTGTAGTATAGTGGCATACAGCAATACACAATATGATAGCTGTTTATTTTACAACGTAGTCAGCAAGATATGAAGGAGGCTTGTGTGCCCTAGTGGAATGTCTTGGAGACCCAATCACTTTGTGGTCTACCAGCTTACCCAGTGGACTGGGTAGACTTGTGTCCCTTTGTGCTCCTAAGTCAAGGGGATTGGATGCTCTCTGGCTGGCCTCTCCTGGTTGGTCCACCCCAGAGTCAGACTGATCAGCAGAGTAGGCGCAGCGGTTGCTGAAGTTTGGATTAGATGCTCTCTGGCTGACCTCTCCAGGTTGGCCCACCCCAGAGTCAGACTGATCAGCAGAGTAGGTGCAGCAGTTGCTGAAGTTTGGATAGCTTGCTCCTTCAGGGGATCCATGTTGCATTCCAAGACTCCCCACTTCTCCCTCTGGTTCCACCTCAGTTATGAAGGAAAAGTCATGAGAGTCCATGTGAGGACTGGCTTGGCTGCAAGTTTGAAGACCTTGGGAGGGACCTATGATGCAGTCCTCACTTAGTGGCCATTCTGGAAACCATTTTCTGAGCTGATCAATGTGTCATCTGACAACTCGTCCTCCCTCCAACTCCACTTCATAAGATGGGTCTGGATGCTTTGGTAATTTGACCAGGAACCCACAGATTCCCATGACCATAGTTCCTGGCCCAAACCCAATCGCCCATGTGCAGCCCCCTCAGGGGCTTTGGTTCACAGGCTTTGGCTGCCACTCTATCTGGATGCAACCTGTCCAGTTTAGTGATCAAACGCGTCCCCCAATGTAGTTCTGCAGGACTTTTGCCTGTAGCAGTGCAGGATGTGGAATGCTGGCAGAGTAGAAAATCTGCCAATCTGTGATGCCAGTCACCTGTGACAATGTGCTTGAGTGATTCCTTCATTGTCCTCACCATGCATTCGGCTTGACCATTAGAAGACGGATGAAAAGGCACAGACATTGCATGTCTGATGAGATTAGCTCTAAGGAAGGCCTGAAATTCAGCAGCAGTGAATTGGGCCCCATTGTCTGAAACTAAGACATCAAGCTACCCATGTGTTGCAAAGAGTTTTCTCAGCACCTGTCCTAGCAGTAGTCATGTTAGGAACTGGAATTACTTCCAGCCATTTGGAGTGGCTATCCACTACTATAAGGAAGAGCTGTCCCTGAAAAGGCCCAGTGTAGTCTATGTGAATCCTAGACCAGGGAGTGTGCGTTTCCTCCCACCTGTGAATTGGAGCCTGTGGCATTTCAGGCCTAGACTGCTGGCATGTATAACAACCATGGACTTGTGCCTCAATGTCCTTAACAAGGCCAGGCGACAAAAGGTAGCTTCTAGCTAAAGCTTTCATTCTGACAATGCCTGGATGGCCTTCATGTAATGACTGTAAAACCCCATCCCTTAGGGAAGTGGGAATTATGACTCTGTTTCCCCATAAAATGCACCTCTTGTGGGCAGATAACTCATGCCTTCTGACAAAATAGTTTTGAAATTCAGAACCTGGGCTTTTATCCAACCAGCCCATGTATACACATGACAATACTAAGTATTTTATCTGTGGCAGTTTTAGCAGCAATGTCCCCTGCATGGAGGGGAAATTCAGGTATGTCCTGTATGGACAGTATTCTAGCAGCTGGATCTGGATCTGGTTCCATTAGTGGCAGTGGTAGTCTGCTGAGGCCATCAGCATGGCCCATTTCTTTGCCCAGTTTGTGAATCAATTTAAAAGTGTATGCAGATAGAAAAATAGACCATCTCAGAATTCTTGGAGAAAGTATGTGGGGGGTTTGTCTGTTGTGAAAAGTCCCAACAGAGGTTTGTGGTCTGTAAAGACTGTGAAGCCCCTGCCATTTAAATAGTCATGGATTTTTTTAATTCCAGCAATGATGGCTAGGGCCTCTTTGTCAATCTGAATATAGTTGTGCTCAGCAGAGGACAATGTCCTAGAGTAAAATGCTATAGCAACCTTTGTTCTATTTTTTTCTGTGTGGCTTAAAACTGCCCACACCCCATAGGGAGATGCATCACATGCAAGACATACTGGATTAGACTCTTTGTAGTGAGTTACAGTGGACTTTTCTGACAATAGTGCTTTTAAGTCCTGGAAACTTTTTTCATGTAAGTTAGTCCATTTCCATGGAGCTTTTTTATCTAGAAGCCTGTGGAGGGGTTCTGCTAGTGTGGCCTTATGAGGTAGAAATGTGTGGTAGAAGTTTAGGAGGCCCAAGAATGCTTGTAGCTCACCTTTGGATTTGGGCCTAGGGGCCATTTTAATGGCCTTCACTTTAGAATCAGCAGGGTGAATGCCATTAGCATCAATTTGGAAACCCAGGAATTCTGTTGAAGGAACCCCAATACTACACTTGCTTTTTGTTTTTAATTTGAGGCCTGCTTCACAAAGCCTCTGCAAAACAGCCCTGAGCCTACTGGCTAACACTTCTGGGGATTCCCCTGCAATGAGAACATCATCAAAATAAGGGCAGACACCCTGAATACCCTTAAGTGTATGCTTTATGATTCCCTGGAAAATGCCCGGTGCCACACTGACTCCAAACTGTAAGCGTTTAAATTTGAAAGCCCCCCCCATGAGTCACGATTGTCTGAGCCACAGCTGTGGCCTTATCAACTGGCAATTGCTGATAGGCCTGTTCTAAATCAAGTTTAGCAAAGATAGTACCCCCTTGCAAGGAGGCTAAAATGTGGTTGACCACAGGTACCAGGTAAGCGTGTTGCTTGAGAGCTTTATTTAGAGTGCATTTATAGTCAGCGCAAATGTGAATTTCCCCGTTGGCTTTAAGTGGAGTGAAAATAGGAATTTCCCACTCCCCACCAACAGGCTTTATTATGCCCTGTTCTACAAGCTTATCAATTTCTGAATCAATTTTATGTTTTAAGGCAAAGGGGATCCTACGAGGCTTAACCCTGATTGGAACTACGTTGGGATCTAGCTTAAATGAGATAGGCGGGCCTGTGTATGTTCCTAGGGTTGAATCAAAAACATCTGCATAGTCATTGCATACTGATGCGAGGTCTGCAGTTTGTGTCCGGTTTATACCAGTAATCTGAATACCTAAGGCATCAAACCAATCGAGTCCAATGAAACTCGTTCTCTGGCCCCCTACTACTATTACATCCAGGTGCCCCCAAAACCCCTTAATTTTTACCATCAAAGTGGCTTCTCCCTTAACTTTAATGTGAGCATTTTGAAAATCAGGACTATATCTGAGGGTCTTAGTTTGGCCCAATTGTTACTGCGCCTACACACAAAGTTAAAAGTGTCTTGAGAAATAATTGAGACTGCAGAGCCAGAGTCCAATTCCATCTTACACAGAACTCCTTGTAGCTCTACCATGAGCTTAAGTTTGGGCTTGAGAGGACGTTGAGCCCCAGTGCGGCACACGCTTCTACAACTTCTGAAAACCCCCACACTAACTGGACCCTGGGCCCCAGTACCTCTCCTAGTTGGTTCTTCCGACTGGTGTTTGGGTGGCCGGTCTCTCTGTCGGGCTCTGCAAACCTCTGCAATGTAGCCAGTCCTTCCTCAAGCTCTGCACGTGGCTGATCGGAATCTACAATTGGCACGAAAATAGTTGCCACTGCACCCCTTACATCTTGGTAAGAGAACTGCCTTGTAGCTGTCTTCTCGCTGCTAGCTGTTGCGGTGTTGCGCATTGGGTTGCTTTTGGAGTCTGTTGATTTCAGGTTCTTCTTCCTCAGAAGATTCTTCGGTCCATTTGGTGTCCTCAAGGTGGACCGTTTCTACAAACTTTGTCATTTTGGCGTGCTGTACTGTTTGAACTGCACCCCTGGCAGCTTCATCGGCCATCACTTCGTCTTGTGCTTCAGAAAACGTTAAGTTTGGTCTAGCAAAGAGTCTCTGCTGAAGCGTTTGGTCCTGTAGGCTGCAGACAAGCTGGTCTTGTAGTCTCTCTTCTAAATTAGAAAATTTGCAAAGGCATGCAGCCTGCCTCAGGCCCGCTATGAATTCCGAAGCCGATTCACCCAGTTGCTGCACTCTTTGGTTGAACTTGAACCACCAAGCCATTTCAGACATCTTGGGCTGGAAATGTCCGGTTATTTTTTTTTTATTATTATTAAAAAGTTTTACAAAAACAAAATTTGACAATATATCCCCAAATCCCTCCCACCCCAAACCCCCCCACTCCCCCCCCCACTTCCCAGAGCTAAATACAGGATTATAGTTACAATAATCATATTCTAAATAAAAATTATACATAATATACAATTAACCAAATTCATAATACGCTTTAACTCTCTTTTAACATAACTACCAACAACGTACCAATAACAATATCCCACTAAAATCTACTCATAAGCTAAATGGTACTTTTTAGTCCCATATTTGTTTTGAATATAATTTATCCATCTCCTCCAAACTGAAATATATCTTTCCTGTGAATGATCCTTCAGATAAGCAGAAATCTTAGACATTTCTGCAAGATTCGAAACTTTAAACACCCATTCTTCTATAGTAGGCAAACTATCCTTCTTCCAATATTGTCCCACCCGGTTAGCTTTTTTTTTTTTGAGGTCTACGTAGGAGACCGCTTCAATTGGTGTCGGCACAAAGAGGTTCTCGGCCAAATGAAAGGTTGCTGGGCCGCACACGCAAAGTAGTGTTGCAGCCTTCAGTCCTTCTTCCGTGATCTGATTAGCCCTGAGGTAGTTCTCTACCTGGGATAAATATGATGGCCATTCCTCCAGGTGCTTCACGTTGAATTCCGGAAGTTTCCCAAACTTTGGCATTCTTTCTTTGTTGGTTCCTGCATTTCTTTCCGAATCCTGCTTTCCAGGCTCAGGGAATGAGTCCACTGAGCACGAGGTTGCTAGCGTAGTTTGCTAGCCGACCTTGGCGGGGGGGGGGGAGAAAATGTCTTTTCCCTCTGGCGTGCACTGCCTTCCCCTCATAGACTTCAACTCTTTTTTAGTGAAGCAGGATCCTGCCCTCGTTGCCAGTGTGAAATAGTGGGTTCTTTGGCACAGGAATGAAAACGAGGTAGCTGAGTACAGGGAAACTCATATTTTATTTTGTGCACAATCTGTACTGAGCAAATGGCTGCAACTAGCCACAATATATAGTCTGTCCCCTAGGTGGCAGCCAATAGGTTTGAAACAACCGTTGCCGCCTAGGGATAGCCAATTGTAGCATTGGAGATTTGTGGTCTGGGTAGCTGGAGAGCTGTTAGCTGCTCCAGCAACCCACGTGGTATTACTATGAACCCAGTACATAACAGTTGCCATCTTGACTTTTTGGACCTCATGGGTGTTGTTGTCACTCTGCCCATTATGGTCACTTCTTTCCATGTAATGTGCAGATCCTGAGCAAGAAAAGCCTGCCAATATTACATCTAAGGCAAACACTGCTCTTGCATCCACTAGAAGTGCTTTTTTAAAAAACTTCTATATATTGGAAGAAGCCAAGGTTTGTTTTAATAAAGATGACAACTTACTGTACAGGTGAAACTATCATGCAAAGCAAGATAGTTCAAGCTGAGATTTGTCATAATTGTGATGATTATGGCTTACAGCTCATGAAAACCCCAAATCCACAATCTCAGAAAATTAGAATATTACATGCAATCACTAAAACAAGGAGTGTACATAGAACAATATCGGACCTCTGAAAAGTATAAGCATGCACATGTACTCAGTACATGGTTTGGGCACTTTTCCCTTCCACATAACTTTCTATTAATGTGCTTTGATACAGCACTTTGGGAACATCCAACTTCTTTTGCAATTACCTTTTGAGGCTTTCCCTTCTTATGGAGGGTGTCAATGATGGTTTTCTGCACAACTGTCAGGTCAGCAGTCTTCCCCATGATTGTGATTTCTACTGAACC
This sequence comes from Vipera ursinii, assembly GCF_947247035.1. Lineage (NCBI taxonomy): Eukaryota > Metazoa > Chordata > Lepidosauria > Squamata > Viperidae > Vipera > Vipera ursinii. The sequence goes on from NC_139513.1 coordinate 112,743,049, forward strand.
AGACTGAGAGACCATTTAAAGGCTCAGGAACCCTTTGCAGGTGTTATGGCTTAATTAGCTGATTAGAGTGGGACACTTTGAGCCTAGAATATTGCACCTTTTCACAATATTCTAATTTTCTGAGATTGTGGATTTGGGGTTTTCATGAGCTGTAAGCCATAGTCATCACAATTATAACAAATCACAGCTTGAACTATCTTGCTTTGCATGTAATGAGTCTATCTCATATATTAATTTCCCCTTTTAAGTTGCATTACTGAAATAAATGAACTTTTGCACGATATTCTAATTTTTGAAGTTTCACCTGTAATTGCACCCTGAAAGCCACCCTCCTCCTCATTATTCACAAGACAAAAACAGCATACTTGTCTTCATAAAAGCTGAAATTTGAGGCACAAAAACAGGTCAGGCATACGTTTTGAGTACAGTTACTAGCAATGTTTGCAGTTAAAGTCATTTGGACTTTTGGTCGCTAAAGTTACTTTAGAATCAGGCACTTTGTTTGGTTTGGCCTTGAGATGACAGGTATTATGTTTCAGACTGAACAGGAGATAGAAATGGAGCCAGAAATTTAATCCAATGTAATACCCTCTTTATAGGAGGTGCTATTACATTGTGTTTGTGCCTTCAAGTGAGTTTTGATTCCTGGTGATGCCTGGAGAAGTCCCTGCAGTTTTCTTAGCAAGATTATTCAAAAGTGATTTGCCACTGTCTCGCCAAGCTTCCTTAGGCTGAGAGAGTCAACCAGCTGGCTCTGTTGCTAAAACAGGGCTAGAACTCACAGTCTCCTGGTTTCTAGCATGGTGCCTTAACCACTACATCATACAGGCTTTCCACAGTCACTTGACTTGGCCATGCACATGCAGTTCCCTTCTCAGAAACTGTCAGAAGTGCTCAGCAACATAGGTGTAATCAAACCTGGGTGAAACAAGCCTTAGAAGCATATAACCTAGCCAAACATTTTTCATGGTTTCATAGGCTAGTGCCATGCATTTAAAAAGAAACACAACTTTTCTGTCCTTTGTGATACATTTTAATGAAAGTATTTGTTTTAAAAATTCCTTTCCATTGAGCACTTTCAAGAATTGCTCAGGACCCCATGTGACATTCTTGCACTTGCTTAGGTACAAGGGCAAGGGATATTTGTGAATGGCCTCTATTTCATTCTGCAAGAATGCTTCCTAACAGCGGATATTTGCGCCACTATGCCTTGGAAATCCTTTTAAAAAATAAAAAGTCTGGTGCTTTAAATTAAACATTAAATTCAAAGGAATTCTAGCTCTACCAAAAGGACACCATTCCTAGATAATATGTATAGCAGTGAGAAGACACTGTCCACTTCATTTTCAACTTCTCTCTCTCTTCATCTGTTAGTTCTAAGCTCAGCTTTTTCCTCCTCAACTAATTTCTGTACCAAAGCAAGACAATTGCACTTTTGCACTTTTGCTTCTTATTCAGTACCAAAGCAAGACAATTGCACTTTTGCACTTTTGCTTCTTATTCAGTCATTCAGTTTCTGTTACTATCCACTTTCACACAACTCTGGATAAAATAAACAGTATAATCATTTAAAATAATAATTTAATTTAATTTAATTTATTGAGATTTATATACCGCCCTTCTCCCAAAGGGACTCAGGGCGGTTTACAGGGCATAAATATAAATAACAATATAAACATTACAAACATTAAAAAACAATTAAATCAGTGCCCAAGTTAAAACAAAAATAAAACAAGCCAATAAAAACCCATGTACCCCCATCAGGCTAGACCCGCTAGTTCAAATAAATGGGTCTTCAACCCGCGACGGAAGGATCGGAGGTCTGATGTCGTCCGGAGCTCCACCGGCAGTTGGTTCCACAAAGCCAGGGCACCCACAGAGAAGGCCCTCCCCCTGGGGGCCACCAGTCGACACTCCCTGACAGGAGGCACCCTGAGGAGGCCCTCTCTGTGGGCGCGCACAGGGCGGAGGGGAGTCGACGCCGGCAGCAGGTGGTCCTCGAGGTATCGCGGACCCATGCCATGTAGGGACTTAAAGATCATAACCAAAACCTTGAACCTTACCCGGAAGACAACCGGTAACCAATGTAGCTCACGGAGCAAAGGTGTAACATGGGAGTACCGGGAAACTCCCAAGACAACTCTCGCGGCCGCATTCTGTACCAGTTGGAGCCTCCGAGTAGTCTTCAAGGGAAGTCCCATGTAGAGAGCATTACAGTAGTCTAGGCGAGAGGTCACGAGCGCATGAGTAACCGTACATAAGGCCTCCCGGTCCAGATAGGGCCGCAACTGGCGCACCAGGCGAACCTGGGCAAAAGCCCCCCTAGTCACGGCCACTATGTGATCCTCCAAAGTGAGTCGTGAATCTAGGAGGACTCCCAAGTTGCGAGCCCTATCCACAGGGGGTAAAAGCTCACCCCCCATAGAAAGAGATGGAACATCCCAAGTGTCCCAAGTGAAAATGGTTCTGCTAGTAGGAAAACAAAACCACTTGAACAGACAAAACATCTTCAACATTAACACAAAATCCCAACAGGAATAGGCAGATGGTTAAGGCTCCCTTGAAAGATAAAAGCTCAGTGGGAGAACATTGATCCAAAGAAGATGTAACAATTTACTACAATGTTGTGGTTACTGTTGTTATTATTATACTCAGCTTCTAACTATTTGGGTGGGGATTCTTGCTTCCTCATCTCCTACCAAAGTTCCTCTGAGGCTAATTCATAGCCAGATCTTAGCCAACATCCTAGCTGATCTCATTCTAGATTGCTACAGTTTATTTAAGATCAAGCCAGAATGTTTCCCATATAGGTGAAGATTCAAGAGAAATGAAGAGCTAAACTAATAGCAATTCTTTTCTTTTTTGGTAGTTTCTTTTAATAAAATTATATGTTTATGTAAGATAGAAACTAATACAAACTAACATAATGGACTCCAGCATGAGTTCAAAAGCTTGGACAACTAAACCTGGTGACTAGTGACTGACCCAGATCAGATCCTGCAACAATATCCTAGGGCAGGGCTTTTCAACCTTTTCATCCATTGTACCACTTTTAGGATATGGCAACATCCGAGGTGTCAAAAACCTGATGACCAAAAAAGGAAAAAAGTGATGAAGTACAGGTAGTCCTCAACTTACAACAGTTCGCTTAGTGACTGTTCGAAGTTACAATGGCACTGAAAAAAGTGCCCCCCAAGCCACAGTCAAGCAAGACACCTGCCTGCCTGCCCGGCGGCGCTCTTCCTCCTGTCCGAGGTTTTCATTGTTGTGAGCATTTCTGTTGAGGATTGGCAGCGGGGGTGGGGTGGGTGGGTGTTTGGTTTTTATTCCCCCCGTCTGCTGGGTGGTTGCAGCAGGTTTTGGTCACTTCACATGACCGTGGGACACTGTGACTGTCATAAATATGAATCAGTTGCCAAGCATCTGAATGTAAATCACAAGACCCTGAAGATGCTGCAATATTCCAGCTGATGGGTCCTTCTTCTGGGCTCAGAAGCGCCAGGATCAGTGCTGAGCTCCAGCTGGAACCTGGCGCTGATCCTGGTGCTTCCACTGAGTCCTGACAGCCCCAAAGAAGCACTGATCCTGGGGCTTTTGCTGAGCCCTGATAGCCCTGCAGCTCCAGCCATCTCTCGCTCTGGCTTGTGTGGTGCTGCCATCGGTTCAGCTCATTCCCCTCCCCCGCTACCACATTTCTAGGATGGTCATGTACCACCTACCAGGTGCCAGTGTTACCACAGGTGATCATATCTCCTCCCCTCCCAAAATAACCCCAAACAAAAAGAGAAAGCTCAATTAAAATTGTCAGAGGCCTTCTCTGCAAGTAACCAAATCCATGAGGCTCGTTATTCATTATTTTGCTACAAATATTTTAAAATATACAACACATTTCTAACATTGTTATTTAACATTCTTTTAAGCTAAGCCCACAATGAACCTCATGAATAAATTCTTGCAAAATGATTTTCAGTTGGTCAAGAGGAATCATTGTAACCTTTTTAGTACCGTAGTTTCCGGTGTATAAGACTACTTTTTAACCCATGAAAATCTTCTCAAAAGTCAGTTATACGCCGGTGCTGAAAATTTAGGGACAGGGCTGGCTGGAAAACCTGGAGCGGATATCCCATTTAGTCTGCGCAGGGAAAGCGGGACCAATTGGAGAAGAAGCTGCAGTCTGTGATTTATTACAGGCTGGGGTCTGGGCGTCTTTCCTTCTAAAGTTGAAGAGCAGCTGTAGTATATCCCAACTTGAAAGGCAGGTGGGGAAGGCAGCAGCCAGAGCAGCGGCTTAGCTCTAAAGACACATTTGACTCAGGAACTGGGCGGGCTGGCTAGAAAACCTGGAGCGGATCTCCCATTTGGTCTTTTTTTTTTAAAATCCCATTTATATCCTGCCCTTCTCTGAAGACTCAGGGTGGCTTACAATTTAAAGCACAAATCAATGTGCTTAGCAATAGTCTTCATTCTGTGTATATGCCTGTTTATTAGGGCTTTCACCCCCCCCCCAAGCAGCATTATTACAAAGTCAGCTTATTGCCCCCAACAATCTGGGTCCTCATTTTACCTACCTTGGAAGGATGGAAAGCTGAGTCAACCTTGAGCCTGGTGGGATGCGAACCTGCACTAATTGCAGGCAGCTGGTGTTATTTAAGGCTCTGCGCAGGGAAAGCTTTAGAGTGAATTAGGAAAAGTGAAAAAGTGAATTAGGAAAATAGGGAACGGTTGCTGGAATTCGGTTTGTGTAGCTTAACAAAGAGAAGGGTGAGGGGTGACATGATAGCAGTGATCCAATATCTCAGGGGCTGCCACAAAGCAGAGGGAGCCAAGCTATTCTCCAAAGCACCTGAAAGCAGGACAAGAAGCAATGGATGGAAACTAGTCAAGGAGAGAAGCAACCTAGAACTAAGGAGAAACTTCCTGACAGTTAGAACAATTAACCACTGGAACAACCTGCCTCCAGAAGTGGTGAATGCTCCAACACTGGAAGTTTTTAAGAAGAGACTGGACAGCCATTTGTCTGAAATGGTATAGGGTTTCCTGCCTTAGCAGGGGGTTGGACTAGATGACCTCCAAGGTCCCCTCCAAGAACTACTACTACTTCTTCTTCTTCTTCTTCTTCTTCTTCTTCTTCTTCTTCTTCTTCTTCTTCTTCTTCTTCTTCTTCTTCTTCTTCTTCTTCTTCTTCTCCTTCTTCTTCTTCTTCTTCTTCTTCTTCTTCATTATTATTATTATTATTATTATTATTATTATTATTATTATTATTATTATTATTATAGTTTAATCCACTTGCACTGTTTTATGTTTACATGTTTGATGACAAATAGCCTTATGTTTATAAGTGACAGTTTTCCTACTAAGCACCTGCATATCATAAGCATTTGATTACCATATTAAAATCAAATGTGATGTTTTTTAATTTTTATTTGGTGTGCGTTGGAAGAGGGGTAGTCTTATACGGTGAGTATAGCTCAAACCCTATAATTTAACAGGAAATGTAGGTGGTCGTCTTATACGCCCAGTCGTCTTATACACCGGAAAATACGGTAGTTTTCTTTACCCAAACTTTGATAACTAAGATGATTGTCTCTCCTTATTTAAGTGGGAGACTCTGGTTTTTAGTGTTTGTATCAATGCTAAATTTCAAATCAATGCTCCAGATTTTAGCCTTCATATCTTAGCTGAACTGTGGAACTTCAAACCATCCCTCTTGTGCAGTGCACAAAGTTGCATCCTACAGTGGGAGAGACACTTAATGTTTAATAAGAATGTGGATGGGGTGGTGGTTATACATTGCAGCGAGAGGGAACTATTACTGCACCTTACAACTGATGGCATGCATGTCAAACTATTTTTAAACCAGGGTTTCATGCTCTTTTAAACGAACAATAAATCCATTTTAAAAGTGCCCACTGGATAATTGATTGAGTACCCGTATTGCTGTGGGAAATGAGAGATTTTCAAGTGCATTACATGGTATGCCCTCAGCTGGTAAGTGAGATACTTATAGCCAAGGCATAAAAGATTCACACAAAATTGATATTGTGGGAAGAAAAATCAGGTCCACTTCCAAGCTGGGAGAAAGATGCTGAAAACAAAAAGGAGGCTGCAGGAAAGAAGGTCTCTGTTTATTTGGTAGCCAGAAATTAAAATGACAGTAGCATGTTTCTGGGGTGGCTGGCAAATTAGCTTGGTGAGTCCAAGGAGTTTTATACAGTTTACAGTATTTGTAATTTTGAAGCTTGCTTTGTGTGTTTTTATTATTTGATTAGCTTTGCTTGTTTCACAAAGGCTTGTGATGGGTCTTAAGTATTAGCTTCCCTAGGTCTTAATCAGCAACTGTGATTAGTTTTATCCTGTTATATAGTCTGTCTATTATCTTTAGCATGTCTCTTTTAATAAACAGGCAGGTTTGAGGCAATGTTTCCGCTTTTCTCAATGGCTGGGGGTTATTCAAGTTTGTGAATGAAACATTGATTCTGTATTTCTTTTCCCAAGCTTTATTTTTATGATGGGGTTGGAATAGTAAAAATAAAAATGGGGGGGGGGTGGCATTCTTACCACAATATTGGAAAAAAAATCATCCATCTAATGCTAACAAAATGATGAAATTACACCATGAAAATGAAGTTTCCCTCACTGTCAGCTCTTAGGCAGTCTTCTTTTTAACAAAGGCCTTAGTCTTCTCAGGGTCTTCTGCCAAACAAAGACAAAACCCTGCTTAAAATAATCACAGTCAGGTTTATGCAAACGTCATGAGGAAAATACAGTCATAATCTGCCAGTAGGTTTTTTGTGAGGTATCAAATTTCTGTGGGTATGTAAGTATTATGGCACTTCTTCCATCTGCCATCTCACAATCTGCCTTTTAACTTGTCCTCTCTTACGCCAGGGAAAGGCATTTGTTTATGTCCAGAGGCCATACTTGAAATCACTTTTTTAGAATGTGAGGTGCATTGCCGGAATGACGCAGATTGGATGGGGTTATTTGCTTTCTAATGTAGATTGAGAAACAACATTAAAGCTGTTATAAAGCTTTATATACTGCATACTGCATGAGCCAGAAAGAGGGTTGAGAAAATATCTGCAGACCCATCACATCCTGGACATAAACTGTTTCAACTCCTCCCCTCAGGATTGCATGCCAAAACAACTAGACACAAAGACAAGTTTTCCCTCCATGCCATCACTCTGCTAAACACCTAATTCTCACAGCATTGTCTTATGCCTAAGGATATTTACCCATGTATTAGGGCTATATTGCTATTATCCTTCTCATCTTTCCTATTACCTTCTACTGTTGGTATTTTATGATTTATCATGTTGTTTGTATGTTATTTATGATAGTATCTTATGACTTACGATTATAATTTATCACTTTGTTGCTTGTATGTACACTGAGAGCTTATGTTTGCATATACACTGTATGTTTGTGGTTTTCATGGATGCTGAGAACTTATACACTGGAGACAAATTCTTTATGTGTCCAATCACACTTGTCCAATAAAGAATTCTATAAGATTCACACTACCATTTTCTTATGCTTGCCTAATGAAAAGCAGCTTCACCAATCTTCAATAGTAGTGTCAAATAAGGTTCTGAGCATTCCCCTCAAAGAAAGATCTTGAGCTAATTGCCTCCCTGGACCACTGGTAGCCTCCCCTCCTTAGTGAATTACTGGTATTACAAATGTGAGCTAACCATTCTGACTTGGTTGATGATGACACCTTCAAGCAAAAAGTTACTCTCATTTTAAAAAACAGTTACAACCAGTGCTTTTTTTGTTAAAAAAAAAAGGTGCCGGAATTCACTCACATCATACAAATCATACAACCCGCCTTGCCTACCCTACAAGGTTCCATTTTTGAATGAACCTTTATTGTAAAAGTAAAGGTAAAAGGTTCCCCCGCACATGTGTGCTAGTCATTTCCAACTCTAGGGTCCGGTGCTCATCTCCGTTTCAAAGCCGAAGAGCCAGCGCTTGTCCGAGGACGTCTCCGTGGTCATGTGGCCGGCATGACTAGACACAAAAGGCACACGGAACGCTGTTACCTTCCCACCGTAGTGGTCCCTATTTTTCTACTTGCATTTTTATGTGCTTCCAAACTGCTAGGTTGGCAGAAGCTGGGACAAGTAACAGGCACTCACTCTGTTATGCGGCACTCGGGATTCGACTCACCAAACTGCCGACCTTCTGATCGACAAGCTCAGCGTCCTAACCCACTGAGCCACCGCGTCCCTAACATTGTAAAAGTACAACCATGTATAAATTGAGATTGGCTAAGCCTCCCTTCGTGCCCCCCCCCACAACTCACAGTGACATCTTGTTACACCATGTGAGCTAATTGCAAGTCAATCATATATAAAATTATAAAATTATTTCCTGTTCAAGAGCCTGACAGCCCATGGATAAAAGCTGTTCTTCAGCCTGTTGGTACGGCTGGCTATACTCCTGTATGTCCTACCCAATGGTAGGAGAGTAAAGAGATACCGACCAGGGTGTGAGTCATTCCATCCAAGAAAGGTGCCGGAACTCCGTTCTGGGGTTCTATGACAAAAAAAGCCCTGGTTACAACACTACAACTTGATGCATATTTTTATCCTGTTATTTTTGAAAAGAGCACTGGAAATTAGTATGCAGCCACACCACATGGTGTTTAACACTTTCTTCCTGGCAGTGAACTGTTGTCAGAATCTGTACCTACCACATTCACAAAAGTCTTGAGGGCAGGAAGGTCTATGCATGGCCTCATAGTTGGGTGGGGCTCTCGTTTCACCAACAAGATCTTTCTGGCTTTGCTTCAGTGTATTTTTTGGTAATAACTCCTTTGTTTCATTCCTTGTCCATGACTCAGCTTCTGGCTCACATTTGTTAACTGCTGATGACTTCAGCCTTGACAGAGTGTGAAACCAATCAAGGGAACCAGCTCCATATTTCCAAAATGGACTTTGCCTTTTCCATTAGAAAGTCAACAGGTAGAAAAGCTGAGAGTCTCCAAACATTCCTGAACTCCAGCTCCCAGCATCTCTCACCAGGACCAATGCTTGTTGTAGTTATTGTAGCGGTTCACAGATGCCTGGAAGACACACTACATTCTGCATCTGGATTTAGAAGGAACAAAGCTTTGGCTGACTGAACTTTTTACAAAGTGGAGCAAGTGGCTCCTTTAAAACCACAGACCAGATGTCTGTGTCACCTAAGGCACAGTTCTTTCTCTTCCTTCCATTCCCACAGATGAAATCTGTATAGACTGCTGCAAAGTAAGGGGTTCAAACTCCTCCTTAGTTCATTCTGGCAGCAGATGTGCACTTGGCCACCTAGGTAGTGAAGGTTACAATAATACTACAATCCAGTTGTTGATCTCAGCAGCTGTGGGCTGTGGAAATATTGCCCTTATTTCAGGGAGAGTATGCACTTCAAAGCCAGCTAAACCATCAGTTTGTATAAAGAGCGATCTCCTTATGAACCTTGTTACCAGAGACTCCTTTGAGCTGGGCAGAATGGCTGCCACGCTGGATCTCTAAGGAATCAATGGGAACTGAGCCACAGGAGATGAATATGGCATTCTGAGCAAAGAAAGATCTATCAAGTTGTATATTATCAAAACTTGGCACTGTGCCCCCAAATAAATCAAACAGATGTTTCTACAACTACACTCTGATGGAGAAGTCCTGTAAGTATGCTGCCAACTCTGATGTCAGCTTCTTCCTCTCTCTAAAGGTCTGATGTGTTTGCCAGTTTGTCAGCTGGGTAAGCAGTTATAAATGAGCAACTCCCACTTGTTATTCCAACTAAAGATGAGAGCTAGTAGGGCACAATGAAATGGCTTAGGAAATCTCTTTAAAATGATCTGTGACTTGTGCCTAAATAGGTGTAATAGCTGGCTTTGCTATCCCACTCTGTACTCTTCTTCCGTACAGCTTATGGTGCAGACCACAGAAAGTACCCTACTTATTCTCAGAAAAAGCCTGGCAATAGAGCATGCAACAAAGTTCTTTTAAAATTCTTTACCAAGCGGGAAATTTTTCCTGGGAAATAAAAACAATTCCAATAATTTCTCAAGAATGCCCTCCCCACCATAGTGGCAATATTATCACTATTGAGGAAACCCCATGAGAGTTACAGCAGTGTTTGATGATCATTCTTCTCTTTCCTAAGTGGACAATTCTGACTGAAGGTTGTGGAAGAGGAGATGTCAAGCCCTTGGGAATGTCAGTGCCCCAGAGCCTGACTCTCTCTAATTTGGATTAATATGTGAATAAAGCCTATGGAAGAAATGAATATATAGATAACACTCAGTTACATATCTTTACCCTGGGCTGAATGGGAGACGAGGCAAAAGTCTAAACCCTCAAGGCTTCCAAGATGGAGAAAAGGAAATGCAGGCTCAGAGCTCAATCTAAGGAAGCTGGAATAGATGCCAGGCCAACCAACAGATAGCAAGGAGGTTTCAGCATGTTTTTCTCCTAACCCGCCCCCCCCCCCCGAAACCCTCCTAAAATTGGTTGATAGTCCTGGACTCATGATTCTTGTGGAGTCCTGCACTGAGCTATCAAGTGGGCACATGAGAGGTTTGAAAAGCATCATTTTTAATCGTCATTTGCTTTGAGATGCCTTGATTTTGGAGCCAGTATGATCTAGTGATTGTTTCCATTATGAGAAAGGCCTAATTCTTATTATAAATGCATATGGTTAATGGCCGGCTGACAGCAAAGTATAACTGAATGCTCAGATGACATCAACAAGCAGCAAGATCATTTTCTTGCTGGCAGGAATTGTGGATTAAGTGTTTTCTGAGACATGATCTTTAGGATGCCAAGAGATATTTTGCTTTTTGCACGAGTGCCAGCTAATTGGGTCTAGTTGTGTTCTGCTTATAGAAGACACTTGAGTTTTCTCGAACAAAGGAACTCATGTGCAGGTAGCACATTTCTCTAGAAAATATTTTTATAGGGTAGGCAACCTTTTAGAACTTACAAGGTATAATTGTTTTTTCAAAGTTAGGCCTTGAAGGCTCATAAGGTGATTATGTTACCAGAGAAGGCAGGACTGGCATTTTAATGTCTTGAAGGAAGGGAAAATGTTTGCTTGTTTTTTTAAAACTTACCATTGATGTATTAAATCCCAACTTTTCTCATAATGGTATATTTCCACCTGAGTGGCAAAGCTTCATCCATTTAACATGGCAACTATCTATTGTTTGGAGAACCATCTTTTTTCTAATACCTTCTTTGAAGTTGTCATCTTTTATATGCCACATAGTAAACATTCCAGGATGAACCTTTCTGCCTCTATGGCTTCCTTTGAGCAAATTTCACCAACAATTAGAATAAAGCTGGAAGACACCTTGGAGGTCTTCTAGTCCAACCCCCTGCTCAAGCAGGAAACCCACCACCATTTCAGATAGGTGGCTTTCCAGTCTTTTCTTAAAAACCTCCAGTGATGAAGCACCCACAACTTCTGAAGGCAAGCTGTCCCACTGGTTAATTCTCCTCACTGTTAGGAAGGTTCTCCTTAGTTCTAGGTTGCTTCTTTTTGATTAGTTTCCATCCATTGTTTCTTGTCTTGCCTTCTGGTGCTTTGGAAAATAAATTGACCCCCTCTTCTTTGTGGCAGCCCCTCAAATACTGGAATACTGCTATCATGTCCCCCCCCTAGCCTTCTTTTCTCTAGACTGACCATTCCCAAATCCTGCAACCATTCTTCATACGTTTTAATCTCCAGGCCTTTAATTATCTTAGTTGCTCTTTGATTTTTTTTCCAAAGTCTCAACATCTTTTTTATAATGTAATTACCAAAACTGGATGCAATATTCTGGGTGTGGTCTTATTAAAGATTTATAAAGAGGACCTAATACATCACATGATTTTGATTCTATGCCCCTGTTTATACAACCAAGGATTGTATTAACTTTTTTGACTGGTGCTGCATACTTTTGGCTCATGTTCAAGTGATTGTCCACTAGGACTCCAAGGTCCCTCTCACAGTTACTGTTTTTGAGCCAGGTTTTGCCTAATATGTATTTTTATCTTTGGTTTTTCCTGCCTAAGTGTCAAACCTTGCTTTTCTCCGCATTAAATTTCATGTTGTTGGCCAGGGCCCATTGTTCAAGTCTGTCAAGATCAATTTGGATTTTGAGCTTCTCTTCTGGGGTATTGGCTATTTCTGCCAGTTTAGTGTCATATGCAAATTTGATGAGTTCCCCATCTAAGTCATTTATGAAGATATTGAAGAGCATACAGTATACACTGATGCACTGAAATTAGTATATCAGGAAGGCTTACTGACTACTGGAGAGACCAAACTGGCCTACAAGAAAGACCAAATGAAGAACAGAATAGAGGCATGGGAAGACAAAGCACTACATGGCCAGTACATTAAAAAAAATAGCTGGGAAAGCAGGTAATAACAAGACCTGGCAATGGCTAAGAGCAGGAAAGTTGAAGAAAGAGACTGAGGGATTAATTCTGGCTGCACAAGAGCAAGCCTTAAGGACAAATGCATACAAAGTCAAAATTGAGAAGATAGCAACAGACAGTAAGTGCCGCCTATGCAAAGAAGCTGAAGAAACATTGGACCACCTGGTAAGCTGTTGCAAGAAGATCGCACAGACTGACTACAAGCAGCGGTATGACAAAGTAGCAACAATGGTGCATTGGAAGATCTGCAAGAAATATCATTTGCCTGTAAGCAAAGACTGATGGGATCATAAAATAGAGGAAGTCATAGAAAATAATAAAATTAAACTGCTCTGGGACCTCAGAATTCAAACAGACAAGCACCTGCAACATAACACCCTGGACATAACAATTGTCGATAAGAAAGACAAAAAAAGTCTGGATAGTGGACGTGGCAGTGCCTGGAGACAGCAGAATAGACAAGAAAGAACTGGAGAAGATAACAAAATACAAAGACCTACAAATAGAAATAGAAAGACTGTAGCAAAGGCAAGCAAGGGTAGTACCAATAGCAGTGCTTTTTTTGTAAAAGAAAAAGGTGCCGGAAGTCACACATGTCATACAACCCGCCTTGCTTACCCTACAAGGTTCCATCCAAAAAAGGTGCCGGAACTCCGTTCTGAGCATTCTATGAGAAAAAAAGCCCTGACAGTAATAGGCGCCTTGGGTGCAATCCCAAAACAACTGGAGCACCACTTGAACACCACTGGCATTGACAAATTTGCCATTAGTCAATTGCAAAAGGCAGCGTTACTAGGAACTGCTTCCATCCTGCAACGATATCTATAATACCATCAAACATCCATATCTGCCTATCCCAGGTCCATGGTAAGAACTCGATAGGTAGACAAAAATGCCAAATCCAGTCTGAACATCTGGCTGACTGTGTGATTAATAATAATAATAATAATAATAATAATAATAATAATAATAATAATAATAATAATAATAATAATAATAATAATAAAAGTTGGAAGGGATCTTGGAGGTCATGTAGGCTAGCCCCCCTATAGGAAGATGTTGAAGAGCACTTGGCCCAGAAAAAAGCCCTGGGGCACCCCACTACACACTTCCCTCCATGTAGATGCAGTTCCACTGAGGACCACACACTGAGTACGGCCAGTCAGCCAGCTACAAATCTATCTGGTGCTGATGCTGTCTAACTCACAATTTTCTTTTTTTTTATTGAAAAGTTTTTCAATACATTTTATCTTTAACAATCCCTCCCCCCCACCCAACCCTTCCTCACCCTCCCTAACCCTCCCCCCTCCCCTCCCCTTCCCCCCTCCCCATCCCCGACTTCCCAGAGCTAAATACAAGGTATAAAAGTAAAAACAATCATAAACAACCATATGCTAACAACAATAAACTATTAAGTCTATCGCACTCTAGCTCATATAAAATGACTACAAGCAATACTAATATCACATAAAAACTTATACAAATGCTAAATGAAACTTTTTACTCCCATATTTGGATGTAATCAATCCACTTTTTCCAGTCCATAATGTAACGTTGTTGCGAATGGTCTTTCAAATAAGCCGATATCTTTGCCATTTCCACCAGGTCAGAAACTTTTAAAGTCCATTCTTCTATAGTCGGCAGTTCCTCCTTCTTCCAATATTGACCTACTAAAAGTCTTGCTGGCTAAGTTCAACATCAACTTAGTGTCCACAACAGTAGTATCCGTAATTATACCCAATAAAAACAATTGCAGACAAAACTTTATCCTTTGCTTAAATATCTTCTGCATATTCCACCAGATTTTAATCCAAAAAGCTTTAACCTTTTTACAGGTCCACCATATATGAAAATACGTTGCATCTTCGCCACCACATCTCCAACATTTAGGTTGATAGTTCGGATACATACTTGCAAGCTTTTTAGGATCACTAACTCACAATTTTCTATCTTATCAAATAGTAGGTTGTGGTCTACTACGCTAACTTACATGTATGCTAACTCCAAGGGAAAGTGTCAAAAAGTGTGCCTTGGAGAGGTAGTATTTTATGTTTTCCACCATATTAGCAGTGCTTTGCAGTCAGAGGTACGTAATCAATGGAGGGTGTCAAGTTGTAGAGGCAGAAGGTGGTTCTCTGGAAGCAGAGCACAGAAAAGAGAGACACTAAAAGAAATAGATTATGGTCTTTGTACCATAGCCAGTGTCTTAGAAGACAAGTTTTACAATAGTGCTACTAAACGTTGTTAACAATATGGCTCTGCTGTTTCCCTGTGGGTGATTTCAGGACACATCAAGCCATCCTGCTTTCATCTCTTTACAGCCAGACCCACAGTGCTTCATCCCGCCTTTCCCAGGCAGTGTCTCTTGTAATGCTTATGCAGGCTCCCTGCTGACTTTGAGACGATGTAAAAAAAAAAGTTAATGACAAACTGTTTTTGACACCTGGAATGCACATGGGCCTGAGAGCAATGAATTGGATTCCAGAATTCAGGAGGTTTTTCTTAGGACAGCCAGCAGTCAAATGTCTTCAGCCTTAGCTCGGTTCAGAAACAGCCAGGCTGGAATTTCTAGCTGGAGCCCCAGAGGAAGGCAGTCTGATCCCCCTCTGAACAATCCTGCCAGCCTAGCATATAATTCTTAATGCCATGTTGTGTTTTCCCTGCTTGTTCTCCCAGTTCACAAAGCAGCCTTTGTTCAGGCTGCTGCAGCACTTCCTCTTGCTGGCTGATTGGGAACACTGCAGTCACTTTTCTTCCAGATTTTGCTGTCCGACTGTGCCTGGAGGAGCATCTGTGCAGCAAAGGCAGCACAAGGACCTCCTCAGGAACAAATAAGCTAGCAGCTGTTGAAAGATGCTAGAGTGCTGACTTCCAGAAGAATGCCAGTGGGAAGTTAGACACTGAGAAAGAGGTCTCTTATCTTAGGCATGACTGAGGTTGTTGGACCCAGAGGAAAATGGTTTGTAGTTAGAATGGTTTGTCCTGGGAATCCAGCACTAATGGTTTTGATTGATAGCAGCAACTTTCTAGGACACACATGTCAAACACAAGGCCCGGGGGCCAGATCCAGCCCGTGAAGTGATTTCATGCGGCCCGCGAAGCCATCCTGGAAACAGTGAGGGAACGGCCCCCACTGCCATGGCCCTGGCCCAGAGACCCTCCTTCTGCCAGAGACCCTCAGATCTGTCCCACTCCTGCCCAGGCCCCCAAAGTCACCCTTGATGCAAACGATGTAGAGCTGGCCACGCTCATCCAGTAGGCCATATGCACTCTAGCCACGCCCACCCTGGCCATACCCACCCGGCCCCCTGAGGGCAACCGCAATGCTGATGCGGCCCTCAATGAAATTGAGTTTGACACCCCTGTTCTAGGATATTAGGTGGGAGCTTGTTCTGATTAGCTGCTAGCCAACCCACTTAACTGAAGATGCCAAGAACTGAATGTAATCTCTTCTGGATACAAAGCAGGTGATCTGACTCTAAGATAGAGCTGCTTCCTTGATCAATTTTTAATTCAATAGCAGTAGCACTTAGACTTATATACTGCTTCACAGGGCTTTCCAGCCCTCTCTAAGCGATTTACAGAGTCAGCATATTGCCCCCAACGATCTGGATCCTCTTTTTGCTGAACTTGGAAGAATGGAAGTCTGAGTCAACCTTGAGCTGATGAGAATCAAACTGCTGGCAGTTAGCAGAATTAGCCTGCAATTCTGCATTCTAACCACTGTGCCATCACGGCTAATTCAAATGTGGTGGAACCATATAGATTTGGGTTTTCACACAATTCTGGACATCAGTTGAGTCCCTCTTGGATCCCTGGGTCATACCTCAGTTGCTAGAGGATATTCTTTCTCTTTTAAGTCAGAAAAATAAATATCAGAACTGATTGAAGTCTAAGTTAAGCTTTTTAAAACAAACAAAACATACTTTTCTCCCAGCTTTGAAAATATCTTCAAAACATCCTACAAGAGAAACAGTTCTACTTGCTTCCAGATGAAACTTTCATAGTGCCACTCATTTGAGTGTTTCATCGCTTGCACTTAAAAATGGAATAAAATGTCCTGGAGACATGTTTTCCCTGCTAGGCTCTGTGATGTAATCACCTGCTATGATTAATATTGGCTTAAATAATCTTGAGCCATTCTAACGTTAAAGCCAATGGTGGGATTCACCCACTTCGGCAGAATTGGTAGCTAATTTTTTGTTGCCCAGGCCCAGGATGGACTTCCAGAAGTGGCATCCACACAGAGAACCAGTTGTTCACATATTTGAACCCCACCACTGGTTGTTCACATATTTGAATCCCACCACTGGTTAAAGCCGTGTTTTTCCCTTGAGCCAACAGCATCCAGGAAAAGCTACAGGGTCTCTAAGACTTTGTGGAAGAGGAAGCTAGAGGACTTGCAGCAGTCAGGAATCAGAGTAAAGCTTATGGGCTGGTTTAAGTTGAGGGGGTGCACACCTTCCTTCCTGGCTCGTCACTTTTCCAGCTGCCTTTTGATCTTGTCTCTGTAAGTAGCTGAGGAATTGTTTTTATTGTTGTTTTATTATTTTTGTTCACATGTCAAGCAGATAGGAATGCTTTCACACAACCTATTTGTTCTTTGCTTTTCTTTAGCTTCGCAGCAAGAAAACTGCATCTCTGCAATTGTGTTTATTCGTCTTGGTATTATTGCCATGGGCATCAGTTGTGTGATCAGAAGCCATCTGTGACCTACAACTGTCCACTTCATTTTCAGTAGTAACGATGGCATTACAAGGGAGAGCATAACACTAGTTGTGATGAGTCAAAACAGATCTGCCTGGTCCACCATCCTCTCTCTAGCAGCCTTGGAAGAGTTAGAAGCCCTGTAAGCTGAAGAGGGACACACACTACTCTTTATGGACCCAATACAGTAGTCAGAGATTTTCTGCCTTAGCTGGGTGATCCTTTTTTTTTTAAGGTGTCATGTTTAGTAGCACTTAGAAATGGTCAAGATAATGTTATTTTTATGCAAGTATAATTTTAGCACCTCTTTTTTTTTTAGTTATCAGTATTTTCTTTGGGAAATAAAACCATCAGGTCTGTATATAACCTGCCTGCCTTCTAATGGCTGTTTGAGAAGCAACACTTAAAACACCCAAACTTTTTCCCAAAGCAGTGATGTAACAGCTTTACTGCTTTAATGCCTACTTGTCTGCCTGATAGGTGCCAAAGGAAAGAAGCTGGGAACTTTTGCACCCTTTGCAAGATGTTGCTGTTGCTCTTACCTGCTCCTTTTATGTCCATCAATAGTGACCATACTTGTGCCTACACTATCATTGATATTATTATTTGGAAAAAAAATATTAGTTTTTATAAGGTTAAGGAGAAGGGTTAGGGGATGGGAATTAGGGTTGGGGTACAGGAAAGGTTGGGGGTGAGGGTTGGTTTTTCCCCCAATAACATTCAATACTTGGCAAACAGCATAGTCTCTGGGTAAATATACAGTATATATAAATAAAAGTAATAAAGCTAATAATTGATAACAATTTAGTATCATTATTTTGTGGACTCAAGCGAACTTCAAGGATTCTGCCCAGCTGATCACAGCTCTTTCTGTCACTTTGCCACTGGAGCAACAAAGGGCAGGTCTTTTGAACAGGGTCTGGATACATGCATTGGCCTTGCCCTCAGCTGACCCTAGCATTATTATCTCCCTCTTATGTACTTGCTATGGAAACGGGTGACAACTATAGAAGAGCCTTAAGAGGTGTCCTTGCATTCCCTCCAATGGGTGCGAGGCTGGCAGAAAATATTTATTAGTTTTCTCTGGTGCCTAGTGTACAACCGGCTGCCCATATTAAGCAGTTTCTGGCTTTGTGTCTGCACACTGTACTGAGTTGACTTGTACTTTACTGACTCCTGCATATGTTGAATCAAAATAGTCTCCCCATAATACCATGCCTTAGAATGAAAGTAACTGTTGCTGTCTTTCCAATATTTCTTTAGCAGTTTTTTTTTTTTGCTTGGATCCTATGGTCAAGGAAAGCAAAGTTGTCTTCAGAAACTAGCCACTGATTTTGCTACGACTTTAATCAGACTGCATGTCAAATTCCAGCAGTATAATTTTCACAGTTTCTATTTCTTAACAGTCATCACAGTTGCCTTGTCTAGAATTTCCTTCCTTATTTCCTAGGTTTTTTTTTAATTGGCTAAGCATGATGTGTAAACACAAATATCATGCTTTAACTTTATGTATGAAGGATTAATGCATTTTCATCTATTACACTTTTTAAAACCCTGGCTTAACATGCTGTTTGAGCACAGTAACAGATTCTAGTCTTGTATCAAATAACTGACTGGTATGTGGTGTATGCTTAGCAGAGGATGGAGCCAAGCAGGCTGGCCAGGTTCTCTGCCCACTCCAACTTCAGATTCACTTGAAAGGGAATGTGTTTGTGTGTGTGTGTGAGTGTGTGTGTGTGTGTGTGTGTGTGTGTGTGTTCACTTGAGCTTGAATACACATTTTTCTGGGAACCTAATAAAATAGTCTAAAATAATGTGAAATGCTTGTTCACATTTAAATTAACTCAATAATCACCCTCCTGTGCCTCAGTGGCACATTTTTAAGTCTTTTTTTTTCAATTTTTAAGGGTTTTCTTTTTTTCAGAACTTGGGTTTGGCTAGTCTAAAGAAAAGAAGAAATAGGGGAGACATGATAGCAGTATTTCAGTATTTGAGGGGCTGCCACAAAGAAGAGGACTGGTGCAGGACAAGAAACGATGGTTGGAAACTGATCAAAGAGAGAAGCAACCGGGAATTAAGGAGAAAGTTCCTGACAGTGAGGACAATTAACCAGTGGAACAGCTTGCCTCCAGAAATCGTGGGTTCTCCATCACTGGAGATTTTTAAGAAGAGGCTAGGGCCTAGGCAGTCACTTGTCTGTGATGGTATAGGTTCTCCTGCTTGAGCAGGGGGCTGGACTAGAAGACCTCCAAGGTCCCTTCCAGCTCTATTCTATTCAATATTTCTAGGCAAATATTATATGCCACGCCACCAACCACTTATTGCTCGATAGTTCAGCCTTACCTCCAGAGACCGTTAAGTGCAAGTCCAAGTAAGATAGCTCACTGATCTCCAACAAATGAAGCATGCAGATCTATTACACTAAGAAAAGATGGCATTCAAGAAAGGCTCAGGGCTAGGCAATTTTTTTCAACTTGTGAGAACATTTGGGTTCTGAGAGTATGTGGCTGTATCCAGGAGTTTATCATCTGTGGTCCTAGGTGGGGTTGCACAACCAGGCACATAACATGGGGGCTGTCTTGGACTTATGGCTTCTGCTTGACAAGCAGGTGGCAGCTGTGGCCAGGAGCCCTTTGCCCAACTTTGTGTTGAGTGTCAGTTATGCCCCTTCCTGGACACAGAGGCCCTCCGCTCAGTCACTCATGCCCTGATCATCTCCCAACTGGACTATTACAATGCACTCCACATGGGGCTACCCTTGGAAATTATCCAGAAGCTTCAGCTCATGTAGAATATGGCCACGTGAGCCAAAGGAGGGCACCTATAACTTTTGCTTCATGAATTGCACTGGGTGCCAGTTTCCTTCCTGGACCTATTCAAGGTGTTGGTTATTGCCTAGAAAGGCCTATAACGGCACAGGACCAGGCTACCTACAGAACTGTTGTGTATTATTTGTATTACCACCATTTGTATTATTTCAGGATTTCCAAGGGCCAACTGTGAAGCCTGGAGCCATTCTTGGAAGTAAATGTGATGTCAGAGAAGGCCACTTTAGGCTGCAACATGACATTTATTAATTTTATCTTTTTTTTAAAAAAAAATAACTATTTAAAAATTCAGATGGTGCAGAGTACTTGACCAGCACTGACTTTAATGGGCACCACGTTACCTACTCCTAGGCTAAAATTAGCATGTCTTATACAGCCCAGGTTCATGCTTTAAAAGCTTAGAAAAATATTTTTTCCTTATTGCAATATGATTGGAAGTTTGGAAATTCTGCATCGAGATGAGGGGGTTATATCTGTGTAATGAAATATACACAGGAGAAGGTCAAGAGGGAGTGGTAGAATTCTCCATGCTTCTGTATCCCAGTAACCCTTCTTACATTCTTACATTCAGTTACAAAAAGGTTAATCTCATTAGTCCCAAAGAAGCTACAACTTTACAGAGTACTTCTAACATGATCAGATAGATTGATTGAGTGCCTGGAAGAGGCCTGTCAAAGCTAAGGAAAGACCCCATGTAAACACCTCAGGACTGGGTTCAAGAAGCATCTCGGCTATGATTCTAGAACATTTGTGACATCTCTGAATTTAAGGCTGTAAACGTTATCCAAGCTCCTGCAGGGAAAGATGGAAAAGGTACAGTAATCCAGAGAAGCCATAGTTGAGCCATAGTTGAGGTTTGGAAGCATTCACATGCAGGCTGCCTTCTGTGGTCTTAGATCTTCTGGATGTGTTTGCTTGTGTAGGCTGGGGACACCGACTATTGCCATCTGAAAGTGCTGTAGGCACAATTCAAGGAAAGCTGCTTTCAAAAGTAATTTCAAGTGGTAAATAGACTGTTGAGAATAAGAACTCTCATTCCCCTCCCCATTTTTATGTGAGGGGGCATGTATTGGGGCAGGCAGAGGAGGCTTTTAGAAATTCAGTCACATGGAAACTGCTTGGCCTTTCCATCCTACATAGTCTGCCATCTCAAAGCACAGTCCATTGTGTCTGTAGGCCAGCAAAATCCTCCCCAGAAATTCCACAGGCCTTTCCCTGACCATCAATATGGGTTCTGTTGTGGCTCACCCTGTTTCTTGTCTCCCAAAGCAGGACAAAAAAAAGGCCCTTTGTGTGAGGCCTGAAAGGAATAGCCCAGTCCCACAGTTGGCTTGCAATCCTAATGTCAACTATTTGTTGCCTTGGCATTTCACATAAATAATCTCTCCCCCCCTCCCCACTTTCTTCCACCCTCCAAATATCTGAAAGCTTCTCCTTTGACTTTCTCCCATGAGGGCTTTCTTTAGCATAGGGACCTTAGTACCAGGCAGAGAAGAGTCTGTTCACAAGTTACATAGCTACTGTATATTCCCTGTCCAGGGAAACAGGCAACTGGGAAGTCAGAAGAGAAGACAGTAGAATAACAGAGTTGGAAGGGATCTTGGAGGTCTTCTAGTCCAACCACCTGCACAAGCAGGAGACCCTATATCGTTCCAGACACCTGGCTGTCCAGTCTCTTCTTAGAAGCTTTTAGTGATTTCAATGACTTTAGAAGTCACTAAAATTAAGGTCAGAGTCACCCCACCTTCCTGAGCTTCTTGGAAGTTTTCATAAATGGATGTTTTCTGCAACAGACGTGTCGGATTGACAAACTGTTGTTAAGGAGTCAGTCTCCTTAACCCCAAAGCAGATGTGCTTTCATAGATAAATGCACATAGAGATGCCTTAGAGGAAAGGGTTGTAGAGGAACTGAAAATTCTGGCACTTGAAACGTCCCTCCTCTGGTTTGCAGGTGGCTGGCTGTATGTGAACACTGGAAAAATCATCACCTGCTAATGCAGAATATTCTCTACATCTGGCAGTATCGTGGTCTGCTATAGTTCTTTTCTGTACAAACAGAACAGCTTCAGATCCCAGCACTAGAGCAACAGTTGGCTCCTTCCTGCAAAATCAGTAATATGATTATGATACAGATAGGGCTTGTATGAAGCTGCCTCTCATTGTGGAGCTCTGGGATTTTGCTCAGGAAAGCCAGCAGGCACTGCCATTTTACGGTATTTCAGCTTTGTGTCACCTCCAGCAGTGGTGACAGTGAAGCATAGGTATGGAAGTTTGTGATCTGACGTTTCTTTTAAGAAAAGCAAGCACTCATTAGGTTCAGTAGCTGACCCACTGAACTATAAACCAGGCATGTCAAATTCGTGACGTCATGTGACATTGTGTGACGTATCACAACTTTTTCCCCATTGCCAGCAATGGGGTGGGTGTGGTTTCAGTATGATGCATCCGGCCCGTGGGCCAGCAGTTTGACATGCCTGCTTTATAGTAATGGTTAATTGGGCTGAGATTTCTAGAGTGAATTTATCAAAGCTTATAAAATATACTGCTGACCACCAAAGGAAACTTGATCTTATGCAACAAAGTTGGAACAAGGAATATTTCCATCCATTACACAGACTTGGTTTTACCCATTCAACTGCCATTCACATCCATCCTCCCAAATGCAGATGCTCAGCTTCTCATTTCCATCTATAGTGCTTGCAATCTCTTTTCCATTCACTGTATATTTGACCATTTATAGCTTTTCACTTATACGTCTACTGCGCATATTTATCTTCTCTCTCCTAGCAATATGCATGTGGTCACCCTCAGTCTATACAGTATGGATTCTTTTCTTTCCATCTCTTCTTTCCCAGCCTATCTTCAAATCCCAACCTCTGAAAATGTCTTTATTTAGCAGAAATCAACTTTTTTAATACATGGATGCAGACTATTCATAAACCTTTTAAATAAATTTGTTTTTGTTTTTTGTTTTTTTTTAAAAAAAACCTAAGTGAGCAGAATGCTGCCACACTAATGTGCCTGCTCCTAAGCTATGTACTTGGTTTCTCATGAGAATTATAGAACAGTGCATGCACCTTTAACATATGACAATTTATTCCTTTAACATATGTCCACATTGCTTGCATTCTTCAAAATTTCCCTTCAGTGTTTTGAAAGTCATCAGCCCATTAATGTGTCCTATAGCTACACTAAATTTAGAGGTCATTTTGCCTAAACCATTTTGACAAAACTTTGTGAATCCAATAAATGGAAAAAAAATTGCAAAATAATTTGTTTTGTGATTCACATCCTACTTCAAGAGATACAAAGTTAAACTGATCTGTGATTAAATGAAAACCAAATAAATTAAACCAGACCAAATTAATTAACCCTTATCCAGTGCAATTTGAAAAAGGCTAAAAACATGGTATTTTAATTGGGTCTAATAAGATCAGGTTGATGTAGTACTTCTGGATCAACAATTTTTAAAATGGTGAAACAGAGAGCGTCCTGTAAAGAAGGAGGAATTCTACTGCTCTTAAGTTGTAATAGAAAAACTTCTGAAGTTTAAGAGCACTTCTTAGGGACTTAAATGACATAAAAAATGAGTACAGCATTCCTGTGCTGTTTTTAGCCAGAATGAACTCTTTTGTGTTATTATTATGAATTTTGATTATTCAGAAAGTTTTCTCTTTCTATGTCATAAGACCATGCTGAAAACATCTACTGGATGGCATACTTTTTAAAAGTGAATTATGTTTAAAGACTGAACCCCACTTATATTGGTGGGAGGGAAACTATTAGTCCCATTCACAGACAAGACTTTTGCATTCTACAAAAGCTCTCTTCCAGACCAAACGGAAAGCGTTTGCCACCCCCACCCCCTTTTTTCTGAAGACAGGAGAGCCTTCCAATCAGGGGGGCCAGAGTGAGTGAAGATGGAAACCATATGCCAAAAGAAATAGGGGACAAGGTTGGGGCCTTTCAGTCTTTGAGTACGTGTTGAATTATGGGAATAACGAGCTAGCAATATGCTGTTTTTAAATTTAAAAAAATAGACACAGTCATGGTGGCTCTTCCACGTTTTTTTTAATGTCCTTCTGCAAAAGGTTTTCTGACGGGAATTACTTCTACTTATCCTTCTTTGCTTTTACTACTAGTTCTACACACTGTCGGGACATTTTGAATTGTAGACAATGTAATTTTATTTCTCTTTTCCACAGCCCCTTCCACTATCATCCCACGCCTTGCACACAAACTATCTTTAAACAGAGCAAATGTTAAAATGGCCTCCTTGCCAGTTTCTTGTTGGAATTGTGTATAGTATCACAATATTAATAGGCTATTCCCCCCTCCCTCCCTTGATTCCCCTTTCCTAACACATCAATTCTGTTTTGGTCTTGTTTCTCCATGCTCATGTTGGCCCGACAGTGGGAAGCCATTTGACAAAAACTTTTCAGTCAAAGGGGAATATTTTCCAAGAGTTATATCTGCCAAGTTTTGCTTCAAAGGATTTGTTCCCATTAAATGGCTTCCTGCCATGTGCTGTAAACTCAATCAGTCTAATGGACATAACACAAAAATAAATTGTTTCTTGATTGTAGTAACTATCAAGAGGAACAAGAAAGTTAGCCAAGTGGTAGAGTTTATAGGTGCAATGTTAAAGATGCCGTGATAGGATAGAGCTTTGTTCCATAAAACTGGAACTAATTTGTCTTAGGGTGCTTCTACACAAGGCTTCTGAACCAGTTTGAAAACAGCTCTGGATCTCTATGTTCCTGTGACATCAATAGTATTCAATGCTAAGATTATTTATTTTTGGCTCAGCTGCAATATATTAATGCTGCCACAAAGCTAGGGTAGCTCCACAATGAGAAGCAATTTTGCACAAGATGTATCTGTACCATAATCACATTATTGATTTCACAGCAATCCGGCTAACTGCTGCAAAGCTAAGGTGATGTCATTTTTTAATTTTTTTTAAATTGTAGAGCTACTACTATAATCCCATTTTCTAAAGAACCCCAGTGTGAAAGGAATAATAATGACCTCTAAATTGATCTCTTCCTTATTAAAACATTCCTTTACAAATAATAAATTTTGAGCATCTTCAATAAGAATGAAATTTGCCAAAGGAGATAGATATCATATCATGTGATTATGTTCAATGAACAGCACGATGATGTTGACATTATCCATTCAGTCATGTCTGACTCTTGGCAATTCTATAGGAGAGGTCTCTCCACATCTTCCAATTTTGCACTACTTTTTTGAGTTGTTCTATGATGTTTTATGCTGTGCCTGTTATCAGCTTTGAGGGTGTCCACTGTGTTTTTTGCCAGCTTTATTTCCTTTTACCGCTAACATAATTGCTTTCTCCATTGACCTCTCTCATACTGACATGGCCAAACAATAATGAACAGCCTAGGAGTTAGATAATTTCTTGCATCCTTCTACATTGCCTCTTTCCCCTTACCCTTTCTAGATATGGCAAACTCTTAGAATTTTAGAATTAGCACATTCAGATTTTTATCTTGTTTCTGGCTTGTGTCTTTTAGCCTTTCCTCATGAAACTCATCAAACAGTTTCCAGGCTTTTCTTTAGCAGCTTAAAAAGCCAGGGCTTGAGGGATAATCTGTTTTTTTTTTGTTTTTTTTTTAATTCCATTTATATCCCGCCCTTCTCTGAAGACTCAGGGCGGCTTACAAGCTTAGCAGTAGCCTTCATTCTATGTATATGCCTGCTTATTAGGGCTTTCACACACACACACACCCAAGCGGCATTATTACAAAGTCAGCTTAATTGCCCCCAACAATCTGGGTCCTCATTTTACCTACCTCGGAAGGATGGAAGGCTGAGTCAACCTTGAATGATTCTGTGCTTGCATCTTGCTTTGCTTTGGCCAGACTATTGGGTGGGGTCAGAAAGGAGAAGTAAGATCAATTTCATATTACAGCTAACTGGCACAGCAAATTAACTCCTGGAGAAATATTTTTAACGCCTATCAGGAAAAAAATAGAGCCCATTTAAAGAACTACTGTTGCCCCTCCCCAGAAACATATAGGGATGTGAGCATCTTTGAATAATTCCACCAATAGATCACTTCACTGGGGAAAAAAGGTGTAGGTGTAGGACATAATATCAAACAAAAGTATCTGAAGCTTTTCCAGGCAGCAGACTTAGGCTCTTGCACTCCCATGCACAAACCAGCTGGAAATTAAATCAGCTGAAGAACTGCTTTCCCAGGTTTCAATCTTTCCCTTTGCTTTGAGTCCAGAGACTGTCTAATATCATGCCTGGACTTCGGTGAATTTACCTGGACTGACAAAAACAAAACAAAATGCCACATTTTTATAATTTGTCCTGGCACTTCCACTAGAACAGACATGTCAAACACAAGGCCCAGGGGCCGGATGCGGCCCACGAAGTGGTTTCATGTGGCCCGCAAAGCCATCCTGGAAACAGTGAGGGAACGGCCCCCACTGCTTGGCCCTGGCCCCGAGACCCTCCTCCTGCCAGAGACCCTCAGATCTGTCCCACTCCTGCCCAGGCCCCCAAAGGCACCCTTGATGCAAATGATGTAGAGCTGGCCATACCCACCCAGTAGGCCATACACACTCTAGCCACACCCACCCAGTAGGCCATGCCCACCCTGGCCATACCCAATGCTGATGCGGCCCTCAATGAAATTGAGTTTGACACCCCTGCACTAGAAGAAGAAAGTGGTAGAATTGTCAATTGTGCCTCTTTTTTTAAAAAAAAAAGGCTGATCCTTTTACTATTCCACCACTCAATTTTTTTCCTTTCCTGTTAAAAAGCCCATTTTTTTCATTATTCCATTCATGTATATGTCTATATGTGTTCATATATAAAATGGCCATGAAGGGTAGTAATGGATGACTAAAGCCATTTTTCAACCTTGGCAACTTTAAGATGTGTGGACTTCAACTCCCAGAATTCTGAGATTTGAAGTCCACATATCTTAAAGTTGCTAAGGTTGGGAAACACTGGACTGAAGGGAGGGGGTGTTTCCACCACAGTGCATAGCAGCCAATTGGAGTGGCTATGTACGCCTATGCTACTTCAGCCAGTTTGAGTAGAAAACATTACTTTGCAGCATGATTTTGGTTCTTCCTGGCAATGGAAATAGCTGTGCAATATATTGTTGTGTTGTCAGCTTTATTACCATGGACAGGTTTTCAAATTGATATGGCTCATGTTGTACTGACTAGACCAGGGGTTTCAAACTGCCAGCCCATGGGCCAGATGTGTCACGACGAAACCATGCCCACTCCATTGCCGGCAATAGGGGAAAAGCTCTGATACATTGCACGACATCATGTGACGTTGCAAGTTTGACATGTCTGGACTAGACTAACCTTCCCTACACTACCAGAGTCTAGTTCTCTGTAATATCCAACAACCAGATTGAAGCAGAGCTCATAGTAATAAAAGACCTTGTTACTAATTATAAAATTCTTAAAGTGAACATAAAGATTAAACCAGAAACTTTCCTTCTGGGTCTAATGCAAAACGACTTGGAAAAAAAAATTGGAACTCTGATTTTTATATATGGTGATGGCAGCAAGACTGGTCTATGCACAAAAATGGAAAAATACTTCGATTCCCACCATGGACGAATGGTTACAAAAGCTGATGGAATTAGCAGAGATGGCTAAATTGAACGTTTTGATAAAAGAAAAGAATATAAGTACTTTTGTACTTATATTCTTTTCTTGGAAACCTCTTCTGGACTTTGTGCTTGAGGTGGGAAAAAATGATACTATGATTTTGGGTTTTACTGATTAGACTGATTTGTTGATATAGAAATGACTAGTTCATACTATTATAGCAATGTAAAAAGTTGAGATTCGATCTTAATGTCTTATTTTACTGCAAGAGAGGGAGTCGGAAATCAATGCCTTTTGTTTCTTTCCCTCCCCTTCTCCACACTTCTCTTTTTCCCCTTTCTCTATTGTTGTCCCTTACTATTTGCTTTTGTATTTTCATATTTTATGTTATAAATGAATCAACTATATAAAAAAGACCTTGTTACTAACTGAAAACATTTGGTCTTCCCTTCCTGTCTGCCTCTACATTTTCATACACTTATGTGAGAGCACTTCTTCTATGACCAGAGTGCATTTTATTGCATGATTCTAAATATATCTAGGGATGCGGTGGCTCAGTGGGTTAGGATGCTGAGCTTGTCGATCAGAAGGTCAGCAGTTTGGTGGGTCGAATCCCGAGTGCCGCCTAACAGAGTGAGCGCCTGTTACTCATCCCAGCTTCTGCCGACCTAGCAGTTCGAAAGCACGTAAAAATGCAAGTAGAAAAATAGGGACCACTACGGTGGGAAGGTAACAGCGTTCCGTGCGCCTTTGGTGTCTAGTCATGCCGGCCACATGACCACAGAGACATCCTTGGACAAGCACTGGCTCTTCAGCTTTGAAATGGAGATGAGCACCAGCCCCTAGAGTCGGAAATGACTAGCACGCATGTGTGGGGGAACCTTTACCTTTTACCTTTTTAAATATATCTAGACAGATATTCAATGGGACTTCCTCTTAAACATATATGTCTGCAGTTCAAATCTTTAGTTCTGGAATTTTTTTCATGATGGTGTCTATCGATAACAGTTCAATGACTGGATGCTTTATCATTTATGACAGAGTCGGATGAGGAGGTATGCTTCAGATATTCATGTGTTGAATTATATATACTTATATACAATAATATATAGGTAGTTTCACTAATAATAATTCACAATAAAGTTTTCACTAATAATAATTCAGCTGTATCAATGAAAGAATATTTGTAGCCCAGGGTTGAAATGAAGGGTCCTTGCTAGTTTTCTTGCAGACATTTCATTACCCTAACGAGGTAACATTATCAGTGCTAGTGGAATGATGCTTTGTCTAATGTTTTCTTGCATCTCTGTGGAGAGTTTGGTGGTTTTAAATGCCCCTTCTAGGGCTGCAAAAAATTCTAGATGATTGGCATCACCTGTATTATAGTTGAGTCTGTTTTGTAGAATCCTGTGTTCTGCTGTGGATAGTGGGTGGCTGAACATATTGACCACCCATTCCAGTTCTGATGTTTCTTTGGTTCTGGAATTGAGTTTCTGGAGTTTGCTTTGGAGTTTGTTTTTTTTCTTTTCCTGGCATGTCTCTGGGATGAATTTATCATGGTAGTGGCCAGTCTCTCCATACACTCTGGTGTGATGGTTTGTTCCAACTGTTCTTTGAGGTTTGCTATGGTGTGCAGATATTTCTTTAATCTGAAGTGTGCATTTGTAATCATGAGCCATATCATTTTTCGCCCACTTTTGGGGTTATTTTCCATCCAGCTATGCAGTTGATTGGAGGTTTGTACCTGACACTGGTAGGTAGGGAATGCTGTCGTAGGCATTCATGCAGGAAGAAGAGTTATTCTTTGGTGGAAGTGTGCCTGCAGGCAATCTTTTCTCATTTGCGTGCTGTCTGAAGCGTTTGACACCCATATATGACACCAGTGAAGGAGAATAATTGTAGCTCAGGGTTGAAATGAGGGGTTCTTGGTGCTCTCTCCGCTTGCTTGTTTTCTTGGCAGATATTTCATTACCCAAACTAGGTAACATCATCAGTGCTAGTCTAAAGCTGAGAGAGCACCAAGGACCCCTCAATAATTCAGCTGTCCATAACATATGAAGAAGTCAGTAGTTTTTGTCCAGCTCCACAAAGGTATTCCTTCACAGGATTACCACAATTTCCCTAAGTCTTTTTGCTATTTTTAAAAAATGTTACCGCTGCAAATTCTCTCTATCGTATACGTTTTCCTTTCTAGGTTTTATATTTACTGATGGTATTTTCATTTCATTATGCCAAATGTCTCCACCCTGGTGACCTCCAGATGTGTTTGGATTATGTGTCTACACTTGAAGTCAGCCTGATTTGCCAAAGCTACCTTAGTATTTGGGGCATCTAATTTGTGAACAGATAAGCCTCTCTCATGGTAGCCTCCTTAGGAGAAGACCCACCATGTTTATAATTCATGATATGCCTCTGATTCAAAAAGGTTGCTTAGCTTTGCGGTAAGAAGTCAGTTTCTTTTGATTTGTAGGAAACAGATTGTTCTCTGGAACTGGAGCAATTTGGGTTTGAAATCCTTCTTCTAAAATGTTCTTTTTCTTTTTGGGTTCCAGGTCGGTCTTTGAAATTAGGGAATATTGGAATCCCGTCCCATCTCATCCACGTGTGCCACTGGCCAGCCTGTACCACTTATACATCGCCCATGGTTAAGCATTTTATTGAGCAAGACAAATCAAGAACTGCCGCGTTCCTGGAAGCAACTCATTCGAGCAGTCTAGCCCAGCACCCCAGGGAGACCAGCCAAGACCTGCAAAGGAAAACTAGTTCTGGTTCTCAGGAATCAGAGGCAGTTCAACCAAGTCCAGCAGAGTCTCAGCTTAGAGCCACTGTCAGCTTCTGCTGGGCTGGAAAGGATACCCTAGGCCATTATGGTGGCCTGGGGGGTCCAGGCAGCCTTTTGCCTAGAGGTAATTTGGTCATTTTTGCCAAGAAAAGAAACCCTTTACAGGTGCTGCCAATGAAGCTGCCAGATATTTCCCAGAGGGGAAAGAACGAAGGATCAAGCTACACTAAAATTTCTTAGCAACTAATGTTTATCTTGGGAGTGTTTTCTTTAGAAACTGGATAAAGGATTAATGCAGGCAACATTAAGAAAAGGAAAGTCTGGCATTCAAAAGAGTGTAGTGTCTTAACTGAAAATTCAACACTGCCCAATAAGACTGAGTCAACCATGTAAGCCTGATCATAGCAAGCCCTGGTACATTTACAAAAACTGTGGATGTGCTTTACTTACATCTACATAATATTATATCACAACTCTATGGTCTCTGAAAGACATACTGCACATTCAGATTACGGTATATTAATGTATTCCAATCATTGACAGATCAATCTTTTTTCTTTTTTTCTTTTTTTTTTCTTTTTTTTGGGGGGGTTATCCCCTCTCTCCTTTTGAGAGCATGGCTTGCCTGTTCTGGGAGAATATGCACATGATGGAAGGGACAAGACCTGCATGTTCTTGTAGCCACATGCTACAGATTGAATTTATTATTTTTCTAGATACGCAAATGGGTATTAAACATCATCACAACAGTTGTGCATTTACCAAAAAGAAAGTGACAATGTGGAATAGACCGTCTGGCACACTGCAGTATATAAATGTCCTATAAAAGCTCCTCCTGAACTCTTCTTTGCTATCCAAAGGAGCACTGATCTGAAATTCCATATGGAGTGAACCTGATTTAGCCAATGCAGGACAGATAAGCTGTGAGACCTGATGCAGTTGGGTGCAAGGAAAGCAACCAAAAATCAGGCTAAACGTTTTGTCTTGTGTTCCACAGCCAGACGACACTTTCAGTTTGGTGTTAGGGAAATGGGATTCTTCCTAGTTTATTGGACTGTAAAACCATCATACCATTGCCACTATTCACTTATTATTTATATGTTAGATGCCTAGCTCACCTTTTGGCCAAGTGTAAAAGTTAGCATACATGTTACTTCTTCCTATTTTTTTCTCTACTGGGGAAGTGGGTTGGACTAAGAGAGGCTGGCCTAAAGTTTTCATGTTTTAGTTAGCTTTTGTGTTAAAGATAAATGAGAATACCATGCTCTCAAACCAATATCGTTGGAGGACACCATGTTGTCTACACCTAACTCACCACACAGCATAAATATTTATTTCTTATTTGCTTTGTTAGTTTGTCTTTATTACCTATATTATTTGATTGAAAAAGTGCGAAAATGCTAAGGTCCCATTCTATAGATCTGCTTGTTGCCAACCTGGCATCTTCCAAGTTTTGTTATATGATAACTCCCATCGTACCCTGGAATGTCCATATTGATTTGAGACTATGACAGCTATAGTCCTAGAGACACTATTCAAGTTTTTAAAATAAAAACTGCAAAACAATTATAGTAATAAAATATTTCTCAGTAGTTTATAACCTGCATAAAATAAAGCACCTCCTGTCTTATAAAGTACCTAATTTGTTGTGAATGTCCGTAGGAGAGACACTTTTAGGAGAGTGCCATGCAGAATTTTCTGAGAGGGTTAAATGGCTTTGACTTATCAGTGTATACTTAGTTTTTCAAAAAGCTTCTTATGAAGTTACTCATCATGGAAAAAGTAAAATTAATCATCGTGCATTGCTAGCTGGTTAAAAATTAGAAAGACAAAAGTGGAAGTAAATAAACAACTTTCTCAGTGGTGGGAAGTAAGAAACATGCCCCTTAAAGGATTTGGTTTGGGATCAATACTTTTTAACATTCATAAATGATGCTTGTTTCAGTGATGAATAGTGAGCTTGCCAGATTTGGGGGATAATCCATGAGGATTACTTTAAACAGGGTAAATGGATATCCACATGAAAATATAATTCAATTTAACTAAGTAGTGATAAAAACTGGGACAAAGAGAACTAATATCACATACAAATTGGTGAAACTGTGTGTAATGGTTAACAACCATTACGGTTAAACTCCAGACAGCTTGTCTCCGGAGTCATTACTTTGCATTTTAAGGCAGGAAGTTACCATTTAATCTCATTGGCTGCCGACTAGCGGCAGACCAGATAAATAGAAGCTGAGCAGCTTTGGGGGCTGCTTCTGTTGTGACTGAATAAACATGTTGCTGTTTCACCATTCTGCCTTGTCAATATCTTACCGAACAGAGAACTTAACAGTGGTGACGAAGGTGGCATGTGCTGCTTAAGAAGAAGTCAGAAGTCACTAGGGGGTGAGACCAGCACCTGAGCCTGGCAGGAACTATGTTCCTCCCCTCGGTCTGCCAGCAAGCCATGCTGGAGACCACCATGCCTTGAGGGTCCATCCTAGGGCTAGCACAGCAGTACAAGGCATTGCGAGGACGAAGAAAACTCACCATCGCCAAGGTGGGCAAATTGGCAGAATTTGACGTGGCGCACCCCGAAAGGTGGAGTTCCTACATCTCCTGTGTCAAGAATTATCCTCATGCTAACCAAGTTAGCAAGGATGGGTTGAAGGCTGTGACACTCCTGTGTGTGTGTGTGTGTGGCCAGGAGACATTCAATATAGCCGAAAACCTAGTCACTCAGGCTACACTCGAGTTAGTCACCTATGCAGATCTTAAGAAGCTCTCTCTCTCTCTCTCTCTCTCTCTCTCTACACACACACACACGCACACACACACACACATTCATTGACTAATGGTGTTCCCTGCACATTCTCATTATTTTCTGTTTGCCAGATGTGAAGATGGGAACAATCTGTCATTGAGCTGCTTTGGAAGCCTGGAGAAGTAGAAAGAGCAGCTGTGCAAAAGTGCCTTTATTCAACAACTCTAGCTGCAAAGTGAAAACCTCCTAATAAATAACAGTAACTATCACTAAATGGGGGCCAATAACTTGGAAAACCTGCTAAATTTAGAGTTTAGCAATTTATTTTCTGGCAAGACTCCTGTCTCCTTAATGGCTGCATGAGAAGCTGAAGAAATTCAATAGGTGAAACATTTCAGTGTTGGCTTCATGTGGATGCCAGGAACATTTTCCAAACTCAGTTTGCAGAAAATAAAGAAACCATCAGATTCCTTTTCCAAAATGACTGAACTGAGTAGGCAAGAATATCCCTGAACCAGCAGCAGTTGTATTTAAAAATACAATGTGGAAAGCAACGTGAAGACTTTTTATTTGAATCTGAGGAGCTCATTTTGCTGGAGAAGTTTTGTCTCCAAGAAAGATTCATTTATACACAACTACACGGTGCTTTAATTTTAGTTATCCAAAAAGTATAGTTGGTCAAAAGAGTTTATGTGAGCTTTACAGGATTTTTATTTCTATCCATTTGTATACTACCTCAAAAGGTCAAAGTGGCATCCATCCATCCCACCTGACAGGGTTGTTGTTGTGGGAAAAATAAGAGGAAAGAATATTAAGTATGTTCACCACCTTAAGTTACTTATTAAGTAATAAAGATAGGGCAAAAAATCTAATAAAAAATAACATACCAT
The DNA here is from genome assembly GCF_947247035.1 of Vipera ursinii. Classification (NCBI taxonomy): domain Eukaryota; kingdom Metazoa; phylum Chordata; class Lepidosauria; order Squamata; family Viperidae; genus Vipera; species Vipera ursinii. The sequence continues at coordinate 112,777,034 of NC_139513.1, forward strand.
AGAGCAGGGGTAGGCAACCTTGGCTCTTTTATGACTTGTGGACTTCAACTCCCAGAATTCCTGAGCCAGCCATGCTGAGGGGAAAAAGAGAGGTGTCCAGCCTGAGCCATGCTGGCTCAGGAATTCTGGGAGTTGAAGTCCATGAGTCATAAAAGAGCAAGGTTGCCTACCCCTGCCATAGAGCAAGGGTATCAAACTCACAATGTCACGTGATGTGTCGCAACATATCACAACTTTTTTGCCATTACCAGCGATGGGGTGGGCACAGTTTTGCTATGATGCATCTGGCCCACAGGTCAGCAGTTTGACACCCCTGCCCTAGAGACTTCATGTGAGCCAGTTTAATCAAATCATTCCAATGATCAGATTTTCATAGTGAGCGCCTGTTACTCATCCCAGCTTCTGGCAACCTAGCAGTTCGAAAGCACGTAAAAATGCAAGTAGAAAAATAGGGACCACTATGGTGGGAAGGTAACAGCGTTCCGTGCGCCTTTGGCATCTAGTCATGCTGGCCACGTGACCACGGAGATGTCCTCGGACAAGCGCTGGCTCTTTGGCTTTGAAATGGAGAAGAGCACTGGCCCCTAGAGTCAGAAACGACTAGCACGCATGTGCAGGGGAACCTTTACCTTTACCTTTTTAAAATCAATCTTAAAGTTAGTGATAGATACAGTAATTTCAAATACATTTGTTCTTGGGTAACATTCAGTGGTATCATTTCACTGACAGAAGCTGTATCTACTGATGGATTTGGAAGGGTGATGGTGGGGGACATGCTGGGAATTCCATGAATAAAAATGACAGGTGGCTGGTGTTCAGCGTTCCCTTTGAAGTACTTCCAAATATTTTTGAAAGTTTTTTATCACAGATCTGTAGGGCAGTTCACAGAAACAGGAAAAGGTAATTATGACACCCTGGGCCTCAAAATCACTGGAGAACTTTTGATGTTCCCCAACTAATTGGCCTTACAGTCATGAAAAAGGGTTTAAGATGCACATGTGAGATACTAGTATCAGAGTTTATGGAGATTCTCAGTCATCCAGGTCATGGTTGTTCCAAAAGTGCTTTTTCACAAGGCAACTGGACTTTCTTTTTTCTCTTTGAAGATGTTTCACTTTTTATCCAAAAAGCTTATTCAGCTCTGACTGGATGGTAGGGAATGGAAGGATTTATATTCCTTGCAGACAGCTGGTCATTTGCATTCTTTTAGAGAGTCATTGATGCCACCTGGATGCTTACCTGTGTCCTCAGGGTCACCCGAGTAGTGCAACACAGTCCTTTCAACAGTTAAAATAAGGCCCCACACCCTTTTGCACCACACAGGTGACCCTGATAACATAGATAAGCCTCCAAGTGGCACCAAAAACTCTCTAAAACAGACATGTCAAACTTGCAATGTCACGTGATGTCGTGCAATGTATCAGAGCTTTTTCACCATTGCTGGCAATGGGGTGGGCGTGGTTTCCCAATGATGCATCTGGCCTGCAGGCTGGCAGTTTGACACCCCTGCTCTAAAAGAATGCAAATGATCAGCTGTCTGCAAAGAATAAAAATCCTTCCATTCCTCACCGTCCAGTCAGAGCTGAAGAAGCTTCTTGGATGAGAAGTGAAAAAAGAAAGCCCAGTTGCCTGGTGAAAAAACACCTTTAGTATCAGAGACATTCACATCAATGCACTCAAGACACGATTGAAGTCTGCCATTAGGTCTAGGTGCAGAGGGGACTTTGGCTGAGCCTTCACTCATTAAAAAGCACAGACTTTATCAAGATGTGCTGTTAGCAAGCATGGATTCACAGACAAACTTACTGTAGGTATTTCTGTAGAACAGCATAGAGTATAAGGAGTAGCAGATGATGGAAGCAGACTGCAGGATGCATGTCAGCTATTCAGAGTGGAAATTAGGATAACCACATTTATTGAAAAATTAATCCTTCAATATCTTTTATAAAACAAATAAGTTTGCAAGCTTGTACAATGGAAGCTGTACCAATTGAAGAGCTAAACTCAGTAGAAACATCATGCAAACATTCCATTTTGCGCATGGAAACACAAATGAAAGTCATCATTTGGATATTTATTTGCTCCTTCCCTGGGTTAGTTTTGTCTTTTTAATCTTAGCAACCCCTCAGAAATATTCTGTGGAAAATGATTGTGTATGAATGAAAACAAATTTTACAAATTTATTGAAACTTAATTCCTAATTAAGGAATTAAGACCAAATAGGTGAACAAGGCATCTCTGGCATTCTCATTGCTTGAGGAAACAAGGTAGTATAACATTACTAACATCTCACTCAGAATGGAGTTTGCTGAATATTTACATCAAGCCTCAGCCAAACATTAAGATTCATCTTAGCTGTGATGGACCCCTTGTTGAGTCTTTTTTTTTCTATAAAGTTTTGACCTCTAGATCCAAACTAGATCGATCAGTTGAAAATCTGCCTGTAAGATACTTCTGAGATAACCCCCAACCCCCAATACATAGAACTGCAAATGTTAAAATTTCTAGTTTCACTGGCCACCAATTTGAACATCCTGTTCCCATCTTACATTACAATAGATAAGTGGGCAATTTGCAGTGAGTAAATACATGATAATTCTATTAAAATCAATTAATCTATTATACAGGACTGACAAAAAGATACTGTACAGAAAGTTGCATGCAAGTATGTGATTAAGCAAAAGCTTCAATCATAAAATTTGTCAAAGAATTATAGCAGGTGATTTAATGCTTCTTAGATACCTGACATTAAACATTAAGAGAAAATGTGCAGAAAATGAATGAATAACTTAACTGTAAATATTAAGAAAATGTTATTGGTGTTTCTTATATATCTCACATATTCTTACATGTTCCAGCAGCTTGACTAAGATAATTATATTAGAAAACTGATAGAAAAGGCAATTTAAAATTTGACAACATTAGGACAGAATCAATTTGAGATGAGGACTGATATCTCCAATAACCTGAATTGGGTCAGATTTTAAAAGGACAGTGTCCTTCAAGTCTAATTCAACTTATGATGACTTGATGCACAAATCCATGTAGCTTTCTTTACAATAATAGGGAAGGAATTTGTGTTGCCTTCTTCTGGATTTTTCCCCAGTCTAGTCTAGTTTACTTTTCTGGGATATCATTTTGGTTTCCTATTCTGCTAATGATCCAAACTTGCTTAGCTTTCTCAGTTCAACAGATGGTCAGGTACTGAGTATTTCACAGCATTCCAACTGATTGTGGATTTTTTTATGTGTGCCCCCCAAGTCAATTTTTGATTCCTGATGGCTGCCCTGACTAATCCCTGTAATTTTCTTAGCAAGGTTTTTCAGAAATGGTATACCATTGCCTCGTTCCTAGGGTTGAGAAAGTGTGATAGGTCCAAAGTCACCCAGCTGGCTTTGTGCTAAGATAGAACCAGAATCTAGCAGTGTTCCAATATCTCAGGGGCTACCACAAAGAAGAGGGAGTCAAGCTATTCTCCAAAGCACCTGAAAGCAGGACAAGAAGCAACGGATGGAAACTAGTCAAGGAGAGAAGCAACCTAGAACTAAGGAGAAACTTCCTGACAGTTAGAACAATTAACCAGTGGAACAACCTGCCTCCAGAGGTGGTGAATGCTCCAACACTGGAGGTTTTTAAGAAGAGACTGGACAGCCATTTGTCTGAAATGGTATAGGGTTTCCTGCCTGAGCAGGGGGTTGGACTAGATGACCTCCAAGGTCCCTTCCAACTTTATTATTATTATTATTATTATTATTATTATTATTATTATTATTATTATTATTATTATTATTATTATTATTATTATTATCTTGGTTTCTAGACTGATTGTCTAATCACTACACCAAACTGGCTTTTGTTATCTGATTGTGGATTACCAAGTGACGATTGCGGTAAACTTACATTTGCACCAAGACAATCTGGGCGTGGATGGGAAGAGGGGGAAACAAACATCAGATGTGTGGAACTGTCTTGGATTGCTAAGTCTTTAATACTTTGCAACATTTTATTTTATACTTGCCTGTTTGACTCAGAAATGTGAGCTCATAAAAAAAGGATGCAAGGAGTAGAAGTCATCATTGTACAGATGTGACTGCTGTAGAAAAGTTATTGACCTGTTGCTGGTTGATATTTGGAAGAGGAAAAAAAACAATAGTTATTGGACGCCACCTCTGAGAAACTGCAGGTAGGATTCAAACAGAGCTGACAATTGTTTAGACTTGGTGGACTGTAATTCCCTACCAGGGTTTGACCAGCTCAGGAGGCGAGCCTTGCCTTGTTTGGATGATATTCATATGATACTGCTTTTGAAGACCCAGCTAAAAAGGGCACTCCCCCTCCCTCCCTCTGCTCTGTTTACTATGGTTGCTGTCCCTGATCCATTTAGAGGATCCCGTGTAGTGGCAAGGGTGGAATGACAAGACTGTTTTGGTCAAAAGATGCACGTCTCTCTGAGGTCAGAGCACCACACACCCAAATAAAGAAAGATGCCTCTGCCAGGACTTAGCTGATTGCCTGAATGTCAAGGCTTCCATTACAGCAGATGGAGTGGCATGGAAGAGATTTGTGGGGAGGGGGGAGCAGGGGAGGGAGGGGGAGGGAGAGAGAGAAGAGAAAGGCGGCAAGATAGCTGGCGTGCCTCAGCCTCCTGACAGGGGGAGGGGGGGATGAAGAGGTCAAAAGTTACATGGGCTGAGTTGTCCTACAACAGTACTCTGTCCTCTGGCTGCCGGAATTTGGGATCGGCAGTATCCCACCGTGGAAGCAAAGAAAGACAAGCTGCATAGAGCCAGGGAATTCTGGGAAAACAATGGCAGCAGGCTGCCTGAGGGCAGCTTCTGAAAATTAAGTGGTGCCATGGAATTTTGCAGAGTCTGCAAGAGAAAGAGAGAGAGAGACAGAGACAGAGACAGAGAGACAGAGAGACAGAGAGACAGAGACAGAGAGAGAGAGAGAGAGAGAGAGAGAGAGAGAGAGAGAGAGGTGGGGGGAGGGAGGGAGGGAGGGAGAGAGAATGAATCTCACCATTTCTCATGCTTCTCTTGACAGACTGGTATTCTGCATCTTCCAAGTGTTTGGCTTCACTTTGGCTTCTTTTTCTAGAAGCATTGCCAACCAGTGAATTTTATATTATTCAGAAAAAGCTTGGATGGCACACTTAAGAGCACCCTGGTATAGTACAGTCCTTGACTTACAACCATTTGTTTAGAAACCGTTTGAAGTTATAATGGCACTGGGGGGGGGAAGTAACTTATGACCATTTTTCACACTTACGACCATTGCAGCATCCTCGTTGTCACCTGAACAAAATTCGGACACTTGGCAACTGGCGGTTGCAATGTCCCGGGACCATGTGATCACCTTTTGCCACCGCCTGACAAAGTCCTTGGGGAAGCCAGATTCACTTAACAACGGCGTTACTAATTAAACACCTGCAGTGATTCACATAACAAGAAAAATCGTAAAACGGCGATCACTTAACAACAACAGAAATGTTGGGCTCAGATGTTGTTGTAAGTCGAAGGCTATTTGTGGTCTGCAGAAATCCAGGATAACTTTCAGTTCTGGGCTGTCAATGGCTTTTCAAGCCCAAGGCAAGTCTCTGCCAATTCTTTGCATTTTACTTTAGGAAGGTGGATAAAGGCAAAGAACAAGATGCATTTGCTTGGCCCTGTTTCCTTCACAGATCACGCTAATTGTAAACATAGTGCTTCAGTTTGTATTATTAAAATCTACAACTGGAGGAGTTTATGGCCAAGTGTTGGGATTATGCCAGGGTGAGAAGAGAGGTATGCATTAAGGGAGAGAGAAGAATCACAAAAGCTGCTGATGGGAAAACCATGATGGGAGACTGGAGGGTAAGAAATATGGATTTATTTATTTTTTACCAAGGCAAATTTAAACAGTGTTAACATTCTCCACACTTCTCTAAAAAGTGAGAAGTCCTAAAGCAGTGTTTAAAGACATTTTTGAAGAAACATTACATGCTTTTTAATGTTTATTTTTAAAATATACATGAACCGGAGTGCAATTGCACTGACTCACCATCCGAGTCTGAATCTGGACTCTGTGACATTTTGCTTTCCATAATAGAGAAGCATCTATGGAAAACTTTATCTCCTCCTATTAGCTTAACAAAAAACGCCTCCTCCCTTTCATCCCAGTGGATTATCCTGTACTTCGGAGGGCTGGAGATTCAGATGCTAAAGCTTATCGCAGTCACAAAGCTAGCAAGCACATGAAAATCCTTGCATTTCCATTTCTAATCAAAAAGGGTTTGATGGCACAAATGTCCTGGAACTCTGATTGTAAATGCCACGTTTGTATCAAACACTGCAAGGCAAAAATCCCAAATGGCGGCCAGTTCAATCAGCCAAAGTTCATACTTGTCTCTTAAGCAAAGGGAATGGAATGCCAAGCCGATCGGGCTTCGGCTGCCATGCAAAGAATTCCACCCTCTGGGTTGGAAACCTAGGTTGGATTTTAGCAACCTCAGGAGATAGATGGCATTCCGACAACCCACATTTAGCTAACCCAACAGCTAAAAACAGTCAGAAGCCTGGGCAATGAATAAATATGTTCTATACTGGACGCTATTGCATCCTACACTCTCCCCCATAAAGCAATGCATTGGCACATTGGCACATACTGATTCTGCCCTGCACAAAAACTGCACTGCCAGTTTTTCTAATTGTGATAGAATAGATTTTTTTTAAAAAAAACCTGAAATAAGCATGAGTAGATTTTTGTATAAGATTATGCCCTGCAGTTAATTCCATTACTCAAAGCACATTCTTGGGCTTCGCTTTCTTGGGTACAGACAATAGTCCGGAATCATGATGGCCTCATAAAGGCTGGCATCGCAGAACTTTGCACCACCATCCCTCTGGTCACATGATAATGATCTGGGTGCTTGGCAACCTGTTAATACTTATGACTGGTTGCCAAGTGCCCTGAGATCATGCAATTGCCATTTGCAATCTTCTCTGTTGGCTTCCCCAGAAAGTCAATAGAGAAGTTGTCAAGGAAGGTTGTATACGGCTGCTGCTTATCCAGAGGATTCTCTCTTGTCTTTGCGGACTGGTTGAAAGACCTGCCTGCCGAGGGAAGATGAGCTCCTTTAACAGGGTACAGCAACAGAGCTGAAATCCTGAAATTTCAGTTCTTTCCTGTACCAGCTGATCAATCAATCAGAATTGAGCTGGAAGGGACCTTGGAGGCCTTCTAGTCCAACCCCTTGCTCAAGCAGAAGACCCTATACAATTTGAGGCATATGGCTGTCCACCCTCTTCTTAAAAGGCTATAGTGATGGAACACTCACAACTTCTGAAGGCTGAAGCTGAAGGAATTCGCTTCTGGGCATAGAGGAGAGCTGAACTCCCTTGGTGCATAAATGGAGCTGAAATCCTGAAGATTTCAGTTCTGTCCCTGCACCCTGCAAAAGGAATTCCCTTCTGTGCATGGGGGGAGGGGGAGGAAATAAACTCTGCAGGCAGACAGCTTTTTCAGTCAACCTCCAGAGACAAGAGGGAGCCAAAATCCAAGCAGAAAGAGGGTTTTGGTAAGATAAGGAGTGCTGGATAACTCAGACAGATTTGGAGTCTACCACAGGCAATGTGGGAGCATTTTTTACTCTGGGGCTGAAAAACCTGCTTGGATTTCAGCAGGGAGAATTATCAGGTCCTGAGTAGAGCCTCTCAGGATCTACACCCCACCCCCTGCTCCTTATCTGGGACTCCATCCACTTAATGCCCTGCAAGATCACTTAACACCCACAACTGGAAGTGCCAAGATTGCTGTCACTGAGGGCAATCATGTGGGCATTTCATTTCACGACTGCTTCTCTCAGTGACTAACTTTCCAGTTCCAATTGTCAAAAGTCAAGGACTACTGTTCCTGTCTGTATTTTATTTAGTTTTGCTTCACTTGGTAGATTAGGCATTTCATATACAAAAACCAATCAACCAATATGTTATATCAGCAAAGGGAGGCCTCATGCGACTCTGTATCTCTTTAAAGAAACTTCTTCTGACATAGCACCTTCCCAGTAATCTAGAGGAGACAATCCATCCACCCTTGTATGCCTTTAGGCAGGTTAACTGGCATAAAGGAGAATCCAATTACTGCACTATTGACAATTTGTAAATGGATGCTTTCTATTCTTTGTTGATGCACTTAGCCCTTTGGTTCATTAGTTGGCTGAACAGAAAAACCCCCAACACCTTGTTAGTGTCTGTAAAGAGCTGCCCCAGGCTAGCTGCCATCTGTCAACACTCCTGAGTAAGAACTCACCTTAAGGCTTTTGTATACACTTTGGTATACACAGGGCTTTTTTTGTCACAGAATGCACAGAACAACATTCCGGCACCTTTTTTTGAACGGAAGAACCAGTTCCTTCTAAGCTGCCAGTGTGAGTATAGGTATAGCTGCAGAGTGATTTTGTGGAGCCCCAGCAGCCCGATCTGGGCTCTGGAGGCCTGGAAAAGGCCTCTGCTGCCAGGATTTATGGCTCCAGAGCAATTTTGTGCCTGCTCCACAGCCAATCTGGGCTCTGGAGGCCTTTTCTAAGCCTCCGGAGCCCAGATCCATGGCCGCGGAGCGATTTTGTGGTCCCCTGCAGCCTGATCTGGGCTCTGGAGGCCTTTTCTAAGCCTCCAGAGCCTGGATCCATGGCCACCGAGCAATTTTGTGCCCCACCCCAGCAGCCTGATCTGGGCTCTGGAGGCCTGGAAAAGACCTCTGAAGCCCAGATTGGGCTACTGGGGGACCGCAAAATCGCTCTGCGGCCATGGATCCAGGCTCTGGAGGCTTGGAAAAGGCCTCTGGAGCCCAGATCAGGCCACGGGGGGGGGGGTGCACATGCATGCATGGCCTCAGATCAGAGCAGCAGCAGAGAGGAGACAGACCTTTTCCAGGTGAGTAATCTGCACCTTGGAAGCTCCCTAAAGCAGTTTCTTGTAGCCCCCCCCCCCCAGCTCCTTAAAGAGCTTTCGACTGGAGTTCTGGCACCTTTAAAAAAAAAGCACTGGGTATACAAAATAAAGTTGATCCACTGTAAGAAAATCTGTAAGTGAAAAGTCACTTTCTAGTGGATATGCATCAGTAGGCAGGTCATAGCTAAGTAAACTCTGAGTTAAGATGCAACCATTTTTAACCCCATTGGTGTAGGAAAAACACTTGGCATAGCATACAAGAATAACAGAATAGAATTGCTATACTGATATGCCACTCTATCCTCTATCTACTGCTAAGATTGACTGATGTACGGTACAATCTGTTCCAAAGAGAATCCACCTTTCTTAATCAAATGAAACATAAGGAATTTACAGATGAAAAATTCCTATTATCACTATTGTATTGCAGTCATTGGTGGGAACTCTTCTTTTGCCCCAGAGCTGTGGGACAGTTTACCAGAGTTGAATAGTCTAAGTTAGCTGTTCACATATGTTTCATTTCAAATCCCATTATTCACAGCCAGTGGAGTTGCCAGTCCATTTCCTTCAATTTTCATGGGGATGGTGGCTGTGCAAAAAGAACAACAGAGAGGAAACAAGTGATCTCAGGAACAAGTCCTGCTTTAAAATGTGATGAATGAGGGAGTCCATGATCGAAGTGATTTGGTCTATCTGATCTTGATGTCCAATGGAGAGGCTCGCAGTCCAAGAAATAAATGCTTACTCCCTTGCAAGTTTCCCAGATTCCAATTTAATTACTTTAGAGTTTGCCTCTGCAGTTCTGGTTGCAAAGCTTTTCATGCTCCCTGGATCTCCAGGGCGATTATATAAGGGCAGATAAAGAAGAGCCTAGTTCATACTCCTTGAACCCTGCTCCAATGCACAGAAGCCTAAGTGCCAGATTTATTGTCTGAGTATTGGTCTGTATCTAGGAGGAGAGACACTAAGCTTATGCCCAATATTGTTGGGCCTCCCATGCTGTCAACAGTCCAAATGAAGGTTACTTACAGGGCTGTCTCTTCCCAGTTGTCTCTACATATGCTATCTGATCTGGCAAGAGGGACATGCTGTGGGTACCATCAACCAAGGAGTATCAGCCCTGTAGGAGAGCTTTTCGGCCATGACACCCATCTTCTAGTTCACCATGCCTCCAGAGATTAGGTTGGTTCCAACTCTGCAGACCTCCTATAGCAGGGCTTTTCAACCTTTTCACCCATTGTACCAATTTTAGGATTTGGCAACATCTGAATACCACCAGCCGCCTAGCAAGGTGTCAAAAACTTGACGACCAAAAAAAAAAAAGGAAAAAAGTGATAAAATACAGGTAGTCCTTGACTTACAACAGTTCGCTTAGTGACTGTTCGAAGTTACAAGGGCACTGAAAAAAGTGTCCCCCAAGCCACAGCTGAGCAAGACACCTGCCTACCCGCCCGGCAGCACTCTTCCTCCTGTCCGAGGTTTTCACTGTTGTGAGCATTTCTGTTGAGGATTGGCAGGGGGGTGGGGTGAGGGGAGTTTGGTTTTTATTCCCCCCCATCTGCTGGGTGGTTGCAGAAGGTTTTGGTCACTTCACATGACCCTGGGACACTGTGACCGTCATAAATATGAATCAGTGCCAAGCATCTGAATGTAAATCACAAGACCCTGGAAATGCTGCAACATTCCAGCTGACCGGCGCTTCTTCTGGCCTCAGAAGCGCCAGGATCAGCGCCAAGCTCCAGCTGGAGCCTGGTGCTAATTCTGGCACTTCCACTGAGCCCTGATAGCCCCGAAGAAGCACCAATGAGCTGAAAAGTGGCACTTGTATTATATGTATATAGTTCATTTAATATGTTAACACATTCAGTTCGCAACATAAGAGGAAACGTTTGACAGCCGAACATGAGGTAAAAGTGTTTGACAGCCGGACACGAGGGAGTTTTGACAGCTGTCAAAACTCCCGAATTACGCAGGCGCACTAGTTGACAGCTTTCAGCTGTCAAAGCAACACATGCCGCCAGCACGAGGAACCGAGCTGTCAGGCGTTCCGCGAAGCTGATTGGAGCAGAAGCGAAGCGGGAAAAAGACCGGCCGGCGATTGGACCAGACGACCGGCGCCAGACTATAAAAAGCCGAAAGGCTCCTGTTATTGTTCGCTCTGTCTTAATAAATCTGTTGAAGTCACCAGCTGTCTTGAGTGGTCTGTTCCAGCCACTTCACTGGCGACGAAGGTGGGATCCGCTTCCAGAGCTGAAGTCACGGCCAGGAAGAGTCCTCGGCCGATAGAGCGAGTCACTGGGAGTTTTAACTCCCACAGCGAAGCGGACCACCGAGCCCTGACAGCATGGCAAATTTCGGACGAGTGAGGGAGTTCGACACTCACCACCCCGAGCGATGGGAGTCACATCTGGGGCAGGTAGAGGGATTCCTCCTCGTCAGCAAAATAACAGATGACAGAGCCAAGGCAGCTGCACTTCTGTACATCAGCGGTCCACCCGTCTACGATGCTGCTGTCGGACTATTCAGCCCGGTGCCGATCACAGAAGTTCCATATTCAGAACTCGTTGACCGGCTCAGCAAGCACTACATGCCGGCCCGCTCAGAACTGTACTGGCGGGTACAGTTCGCCCAGCGAAGACAGCGGCCGGATGAACCTGCAAACGATTTCATCGCGGGAGTCCGGCACGCTGCGCGGAGCTGCAACTTCCCCGACTTAGAGGACCGGATTCGGGACCAGGTGGTCATCGGGCTGAGGGACGAACGCCTCAAGAAGAAAATCACGTCAAAACCGGAGATGACACTCGCCCAGGTCTCCCGGGAGATTTTGGCGTATGAAGATAACCACAAGAAGCCCCTCAACCGAACGGCAATGGAACCCCAAAGCAGCGTCCATCAGGACGAAGCGTGTCTCAGCGACGAAGAGTCCATCGATCTAACAGACACCGATGCAATACAACGCCGAATGGAGAGAAGGCAAGGTAGACGGAGCGACAACAACGACCGTCCCAATCCAAGAAACTTCACCTCAGCCCAAAGAGAACAACGAAACGCCTGTGCCAGCTGCGGAGGCAACCATGCCCGGGCAAATTGCCGTTTCCGGAGCGCTAAATGTCATAATTGTGGCAAGACCGGCCACATTAAACCCGTCTGCCGAGGCCGTCCCCGCGACAACCTGCATGAAGTGGAGGCTACTCCCCCAGGTACGATCACCCACCGAGCCAGTAAGGGAAAGCCCTCAGAGGGGTTAGTGAAGACAGTGGAGGGGGTACACAGTTTGAGCCCTAAGGTAAAAATTAAAACTAAACTACAGGGAGTCTATTGCGACATGGAGGTGGATTCGGGTTCTGCTGTAACCTTAATTTCGTCAAGGACGTATAGGGAAATTTGTAAGCGCAGTAAAAAAACAATACCGTTAGAAAGCCCTCAAGTTCAATTAGCTGACTACCAGAAAACACCGATTCAACTCAAGGGCAGGGCTAAGGTCTGGGTAGAGTACAAAAAGTTCAAGGGACCGCTAGAAGTAATAGTCACCCAGGGGGATCGCACTAATCTGATAGGGTTAAACTGGTTTAGCCCCTTAGGAATTGCCCTTACAGGCGTCAACGCCATACAAACATCAACCCTTGAGACCGTCTGCAGGAAGTTTGCAGACGTCTTTGATGGTTCCTTAGGCAAATACACAGGACCTCCCATCGCCCTTAATTTAAACCCCGCCATACAGCCTATCAAAATCAGGGCCAGGCGGGTCCCCTTCGCCCTCAAACAAAAAATTGAGGACGAACTGGAACGCCTTGTCAAACTAGGAGTTTTAGAACCTACTGACGGGGGCAGTTGGGAAACCCCCATAGTAACACCAGTGAAACCAAATGGCCAGATTAGAATATGCGCAGACTATAAGGGGACGCTAAACTTAGCACTTAATGCCCACTCTTACCCCATTCCAGCAGTTAGGGACGTCCTGGCTTCTATTCGCTCCGGCGCCATTTTTGCGAAATTAGATCTCACGCAGGCGTATTTGCAGTTGCCTGTGACCGATGACACCGCGGTTGCCCAGACAATTGTCACTCACCGCGGAGCATTTAAAGTGACAAGACTACAATTTGGCATTTCGACCGCCCCAGGCATTTTCCAAAGTATTATGGAAAAAACATTAAAGGGAATCCCCGGGGTCTCCCCTTACTTCGACGATGTACTTATCGCCGGAGAAACAGAAGCCATTCTGGCTGACAGGCTGTCAGCTGTGCTAGAGCGATTCCGAACGGCCGGATTTAAACTAAAAAGAGAAAAGTGCTCTATAGGAGTTCCCTCTACGGAATTCCTCGGGTATAAGATTGACGCCCAGGGCATTCACCCTACAAACGACAAACTAAAAGCCATCCAAGCAGCCCCCAGCCCCAAAAACAAACAGGAACTTCAGGCGTTTTTGGGACTATTAAATTTTTACCATGCCTTCCTCCCCCACAAGGCTACTATTGCAGAGCCACTTCATAGGCTATTAGACAAGGGCAAACCCTGGACCTGGACAAGAGTGCATGAAAATAGTTTTCAGTCACTCAAGAGCATCATTTGTAAAAGCTCCACTATCACACTATTCCAGGAGGACACCCCCGTCTGCATCGCTTGCGATGCGTCTCCATACGGGATAGGGGCAGTCTTGAGCCACCTGGACCAGGACGACACCCAAAGACCCATTGCATTTTATTCTCGAACTCTGACTAAAACAGAAAGGAATTACGCTCAAATTGACAGGGAGGCCCTGGCCATCGTCGCCGGGGTTAAAAAATTTCATGACTATCTGTATGGCAGACAGTTCACTATCTTCACAGACCACAAACCCCTATTAGGCATATTTACCTGGGACAAAACGACCCCACAAATATTGTCCCCTAGAATCCTACGCTGGTCAACCTTTCTATCAGCTTACTCCTACAAATTGGTATACAAACCAGGCAGGGAACTAGGGCATGCAGACTGCCTAAGCAGACTCCCTATACGTTGCCACGACCCAGACCCAGCCCCGGCGAGCAACATTTTGGCTATCGAGGAATTACCAGAATTTCCCCTCACAGCAAAAATCATTGCTGATAACACCGCGAGGGACACAACTCTCAGCAGGGTTCTGCAATGGGTCACAACAGGATGGCCACACAAAAGCCCAGCAGAAACATTTCGCCCCTTTTTCACCAGACAAGCAGAACTAACCTCTCATTTAGGCTGTCTACTATGGGGAAATAGAGTGGTGATACCACACACAAATATACAACAAACATTAAAAACCTTACACGAAGGGCACCCGGGAATGGTCAAAATGAAGTTACTTGCAAGAAGCTATGTATGGTGGCCAGGAATTGATAAGGACATAGAACAACATGTAGGGGGATGTTATACTTGCCAACTAACAAGAAGCGAACCACCCCATGCCCCAATCCATAAATGGGAAACAACAAAAAACCCATGGTCCCGTATCCACTTAGATTTTGCGGGACCAATACGAGGGCAGAATTTCTTAATAATTGTGGATAGCTTTTCTAAATGGCTCGAGGTGATACCCCTAAATAAAATAACAACATACTCCACTATACAAGCACTTAGAAAAGTTTTCGCAACACATGGCCTCCCAGACGTCATAGTTTCCGATAACGGCCCACAATTCACCTCTCGTGAATTTCAGATGTTCGCTTCGAGGAACTGTATTAGACTGGTGACGTCCGCACCCTTCCACCTGTCGACTAATGGCATGGCAGAAATAATGGTGAGGTCAACAAAAGAAGCACTGAATAAATTCATAAAAGGAAACTGGCACCGACGCCTTAGCCAATTCCTCCTAGCCCAACACACGACACCCGGCACCACCACTGGCAAATCACCAGCTGAACTTCGATGGGGCAGGAGGCTAATAACAAGATTAGACAGACTGCACCCAGATAGAACTCCTAATGACCAAGAACTTCCTACATCCGTGCCACGAACCTTTCTCCCAGGCCAAGCTATCTGGGCTAGAAATTACACCAGCAACCAAAAATGGATCCAAGGGGTCATAATAAAGCAAACCGGACCTGTCTCATACTTAATCCACTCTGACACACACGGCCAACTACAACGACACCTAGACCAAATACGAATCCGCAAACCACAAAACACACCCCTACCATCACAACAACCCCTTTTAACCCCCTTCATACCTAGTATTCCGCCATCCGAAGAAGCACAGCCACAACCGCAGGAGGAAGGAGAACTCGGAGACGAGGCTCCCCCACGACGGTCCAGCCGATCGAGGAAACCACCGACTTACTTGCAGGACTATGAATGGGCAGGGAGCAACAAACAAACACACGGGGGTGGAAACCATCCAGGAGAGGGGTAAGGGGTGTATTATATGTATATAGTTCATTTAATATGTTAACACATTCAGTTCGCAACAAGAGGAAACGTTTGACAGCCGAACATGAGGTAAAAGTGTTTGACAGCCGGACACGAGGGAGTTTTGACAGCTGTCAAAACTCCCGAATTACGCAGGCGCACTAGTTGACAGCTTTCAGCTGTCAAAGCAACACATGCCGCCAGCACGAGGAACCGAGCTGTCAGGCGTTCCGCGAAGCTGATTGGAGCAGAAGCGAAGCGGGAAAAAGACCGGCCGGCGATTGGACCAGACGACCGGCGCCAGACTATAAAAAGCCGAAAGGCTCCTGTTATTGTTCGCTCTGTCTTAATAAATCTGTTGAAGTCACCAGCTGTCTTGAGTGGTCTGTTCCAGACACTTCAGCACTGATCCTGGTGCTTCTGCTGAGCCCTGACAGCCCTGCAGCTCCAGCCATCTATCGCTCAGGCTTGTGCGGTGCTGCCACCGATTCAGCTCATTCCCCTCCCCTGCTACCACTTTTCTAGGATGCTCACATACCACCTGCCAGGTGCCAATGTACCACAAGTGGTATACCCATACCACTGGTTAAAAAGCCCATTCTATAGGGCCTTGAACATCTGGTGCTGTGCTCAGGCCCTGGGCCACAAGTGTGTGACTGAGCTCATTTTCTGGCTATGTTGAGAGCTTGTTTATGATTCTCCATCTGCTGCTTTATTTCTTTGTTTTGTATTTGTTTTAACCACCAATCTGAATCACATGCTGAGATGAGGGGAGCTTATATATAATTTAATAAATATATAAAACATTGAGATTGGCCTGTTAAATGCTTCTTTTGCAAATGATCTCCCTGCAGCCCATCTCTGCCTATATTTTGGATGATGATAGAAATACACCATGCATTTGCATCTGGGGTTAAGAGTTGGGATGGAGTATTACATTGCTGTCTGGGAAGGGGAGGGTAAGTAAAAATGGCAAAATGGCAGCTGCAGCAGCATGATGGATTACCACCTCTCTGTATGTGTGTGTGTGTGTGATATCAGTAGCTATACCAAAGGGTGGATGGTGCTGCCATGACCACCATTTTGTTTTTTTGATTGTCCATGTGAATGCCAATAGATTATTATTACCTGTTGGTAGCTATAATTTGCTCAGTGACAAAAGACTAGGAATCAGTTTCCTTGACCCATTGCCCCTCAGATATACAGGGATTACAATTCATAATTTCCAGCCAGAATGTCTATTGACCATTATCTCATCTAGTTAAGGAAGATCATTCAAAGTATTTTGTAGCATTTTATAAGTGGAACATATTAGGCGAATGATTTATCATTAGCTTTTGTTACAGCTCTGACATTAAGTTTAATGAGATTACAATGCTTTTTGGTTCCAAAGTCCAGCAGAGTCCTAGCCATCTGGAAACCTTAGTTTATTTTATTTCATTTAAACATCTACTCTGCTCATATCCCATAGGGATAGTATAAGTGTTGTCTGGGCTTCTTGTGGGCCTCCACCCTAAGAGGAACGTTATCCTGTCTTTATTTACATAATCTAACATTAAATAAACATCCCACTGTCTGAATGATGCCAGGACTGACGTTTTTTCCCCCCACCCATCACCATCAACTAAATCATCCGCAGGTCTCTCCTCAGCCCTTGAGGACAGCTGATTCAATATAAGAAGCAGAAAGGCCACAGAAGGCTTTATTGAAACAATGCAGATAGCCATGCAGATAGCCTGTACAGAGAGCATTTTGACAAGCAGCAAGACAGCCAAAACCCATCTCCAGAAGGGAATCTCTGGGTTGAGCTACCAAGACATTATCCAGAACATCACAGCAATAAATCAGGAAGCCTTCTGCATTCTTTGTTTGTTTTGTGGAATAAAAAATGTTTCATTTTGTGCAGCAACCTTTGCATAGATTCCATGAAACAGCAGCCACAAAAGAAAGTCTCCTTAAGTTCCAAAAGCAACACAGAGTCTCTTGACATGGATGCAGAGTAGCAAGGCTTTACCTTCATGAGGGATTGAACTGTTTCCAATGGCCATACTATGTTGGGGAATGTGGAAATTTTAGTTCAATCTCTGTGAATGGCACTTTTTGGTCAAAGCTGACAGGCCCTTTGTTTCTTGATTCTGTTCCTTTCTGTTCCTTTCTTCTTTCCAGAATTAACAAAAATGCTTGCTGGATTTGGAAAGGAACTGTCAGCCCTCAGGGTTAAGCCAGACAGGAAATAGGACTAGATGAACTAAATCTACTTTATTGTAAGGCTACATTAACAGAATCTTGCAAGTCTGAACCTACAAACCTCCTGCCGCTACTTTTAGCTGCTTGAGCCATTAAGGTGGGTAAGTCTTTCCCAGGGCTTTTTTTTTCTCATAGAACGCTCAAAACGGAGTTCCGGCACCTTTTTTGGATGGAACCTTGTAGGGTAGGCAAGGTGGGTTGTATGACATGTGTGAGTTCCGGCACCTTTTTCTTTTACAAAAAAACACTGGTCTTTCCTAAATTTCTTCTTCTGACCATTACGCTGCTGGGGGCTCTTTCCTCTCTTGTCTGACTGTTTCCAAGGCAGCATCTCTTCCCCTTTTCCAATATTAACTCTTTGAAGTGGAGTCATTTCCAATAAGACAAGGCATGATGGACTTTCAAAATTTTCTTCCAAAGTTTGGGGATTGAGAAGTTGGGTTGACAGTTTTTCCAAATTCTTCCAGGGCATAGGAAAGTATCAAAGCATTCCTCAACAACAGAGCTGTTCATTATCAGAGGCAATAAGAGTGCCGTCAAAAAGGACCCATGGAGGAAATTTCTTGGAGTATAATTAAAGTAATGCGAGCCTGAAAGGCTATGGACACTAGAGAGATGACTGCACAATAGAAGAGTAGACATCAACACACACTCCTTGGCTGCCTTCTGGCTCAAATGTCAAATAAACTCCACTTTCCCTGCCCCCAGGAAAACCTATTCTTTGCAAGGTTTATTTAGACCATCAACCTGAATGGGAACTGCAGCCATCAGGAGAAACCCAGAAGAACATCTATGTCTATCACTGATTTCCAGTGAGTGTTAAGGTTGTGTTCTCATCCAACAGTTTTCTCGAGTATGTAAATATTACTTGTAGGATGCCCATAGTCTGTAATCCCTGTTTGAATACAGACTACAGTATAACAGGACATCCTTAATCTACAGAAATTCCTAAAGAAGGAGGGTCCAAGCTTCTAATTAAATCACTGGGTGGGAAGGATTATGGAACTGATATTGATGTTGCCATCTTTACTTGAGTGAATATATACATAATCACAAACATGAACATACAATACCAGCACATTATTACTCCTGAATCTACCCTGCTCTATCCACCTCTCAGTTTGAACATAAAAAGGTAAAGGTAAAGGTTCCCCTGTACATGTGTGCTAGTCGTTTCCGACTCTAGGGGCCGGTGCTCATCTCCATTTCAAAGCCAAAGAGCCAGCGCTTGTCCGAGGACATCTCCATGGTCACATGGCCGGCATGACTAGACGCCAAAGGTGCACGGAATGCTGTTACCTTCCCACCGTAGCGGTCCCTATTTTTCTACTTGCATTTTTACATGCTTTCGAACTGCTAGGTTGGCAGAAGCTGGGACGAGTAACAGGTGCTCACTCTGTTACACGGCACTCGGGATTTGACCCGCCAAACTGCCGACCTTCTGATCGACAAGCTCAGCGTCCTAACCCACTGAGCCATACACATACTCATACACATTTATAACAAAGCACCCTGATCTATAGTAAATTTGCTGGATGAACAAAATTTCCTCTGCAACATTTACAAAAAATAAATTACAGGTGCAGTTCAGTCTAGCTGAAATGCTACAGCAGACTTCTCCAACATCTTGGTCTCCAGATGTGTCTGAGATGTGGTTCGAGCTGAAGTCTAACACTTGTTTGAGATAAATAGGTTGGGAAAAGCTATGTGGCAGGATGTGGTAGCAATCCTACCACAACTGTGGAATCGGTTGGCTTTCACAATGACAGATATGTTGCTAAAATACTATGTTAGCATACTTGAGGTACAAAAACAAAACGTAGCAGCGAGAAAGAACTTGCTTGTACCATGGTTTCTGCTGTTTACCAAGTTCGGACACAAAAATTTCCTCTCCACTTAGGTCAAGTAGAAGGTGATGAGAAAATAAGCTGGACCACTGCTGGCCTTGTTAAACCCAAATATCTCTGACAGAACATGGAATGTGGCCTAACCTAACATCACTTCCAGTTTATAAGTCTCACCTAGACAAACTCTGAGTCAGCTGATAGTGTGCCAACCACAGAGATAAATTTCTCTATCCCAATGTCGAACAGATTTATGGGTACTGTGCTGGTGGGAAATGAGAAGAAAGGGCACTTTGCCCAGGAAGGAAGCTCTTTGAATCCAAAGTCTGCCTCATAAGAACCTGTGTCTTTGCCTAAAACAATATGCCAGTGTAAAGGTTAATATATTGGATTGGCACTAAGGAGACTCAGGTTTTAGACATCTCTCAGACATGGAGCTTACTGGCTGACTTTGGGTCAGTCACTCTGCCCAACCTACCTGACAGCATTCTTGCTGTGGAGAAAATAGGAGAATGGTAATATATGGCACTTCCTGTATGAAAAAAATGTGATACAAATCTAATAAAATAAATGAATAGGTAAATATTTCCAAAACTACAAATCCCAGATGCCCCAGACAACTGGTTAATTGTAGGAAATGTTGGGAATCGTAGTTCAACATGAAGAGGGGCAGAGATTCCCTATGTTAGCCTTGAAACAACATATATTTAAATCCTATCTCTCTTCTCTGAAAAGCAATACCGGGGCATATGCCCTATTATAAGAAACTAAGGGTGGGAAGATTTATTTGCTGAATTTATCTAAGTCGATAGTTTTCCATATTTTACTACATGTTAAGGGTTTTATTTTATTTTCTTTTCTTTTCTTTTTCTTTTGCTTGATTTGGATTGCTTTAGCCCTTTTTTCTGCAGGAAAATGGTAAGTTCCCATCCCCAATATGAACAAACTTTCTAGCATGCTACTCCATCCATGCTAACTTCTGGCCAAGCTCTGCATTTTGTCTTCCAGGACTATAGCCTTGCCCACTTAAACATATAACACTGTGTAAAATCAGTTAAATAAAGAGCAGATGGAGAAAGGTCCTTGACAACCTTTTCTTGTGCACATGTAGGGAAATTTGACTGAGATGTTAAATGTGAGAACCAAGGGAGGTACAAGAATGTTTTGATTCTCATATGTGGATTGTTGAAAAGTATAGAGAACTAGAGTTCATTCTATCAGTATCTTTGAATTAGATAAAAAACATCAACTGAACTGAGATTATTCTCTAATGTTTCACTTGGAAACTGAGCATATTCTTCAGTAACAGTCATTAAACAGATATGCTTCCCCATCTCATCCACAGTGATAAAATTCAGAGTAACTGTCTGGATAAAGTGCTGCAGAAATAGCTAACAATGCACTAATAATGAGACACAGGCTATTCTGGGCATAGCATTGCAAGAAACAGGTGAGAGAAAAAAATCTTAATAAATGATGCCTGTGGGAGGGCACCCCTGTGAAAGGTGGATGGGGTGGTAAAAGGGGGCTAGCTTTTCTCAAGCACATGCATGTAACCTTTTCTTAAAAATTAGTCAGGAAATGAAGGTACGAAGATGGAGAGGAACCCAGTAGGGATGGCAAGGAAGGAAAATTACAAAGAAGAAAATAAAAGTATCTGATTCTTATGGGATGTATCTAATCAGTTTAATATTTCCTGAATTCTGTTTGTTCCCCTTCCTCTGAACCATAGACCAATCAGAAGAGTTCTTTACAAAAAGGAGTATTCTGTGAAAAACAGTCTTCATAAATCCAGATATTATTAGTGGGAGGTAAAGCATTGCCAAAAACAATCTCCTTGTTGCCATCTAATGGCCATGCTGAGTTTTGCAATCCATCGTAGCCATAAAAAACAAGAGCTGAGGAACTGCAGAGGTAACCACAAAAGCCATTAAGACAACTTCTCAACCATTTTCCTAAGAGAAGGTCCTTTTATGCAACCACATTGCTGAAATTGAGTTCTCCAGTTGTGGGTTTTAGCAGAAGTGCCTGAAGTGCCAATAAATCATCTTGAAATATCAGCAGTTGCCAGCAATAATGCTAAGCTCTGTGCCTGGGTACACGTGGGGCTTTCCCAAATACTGTGTTTTCCCAAAAATAAACCCCTATCCCGAAAATAAAACCTACCCTGATTTTTTGGGGTGGGCCTAATATAATCCCTACCCCAAAAATAAGCCCTAGTTAGGACCCCACCGACTCCATCCCACCTTGCTGCCACAATGGGGCAGGACAGTGTGTGTCACGCCACTGCCACCACAATAAGGTGAGGCAAGTGGGGGAGGGGGTGGAGCTGCCCCACGCACCCCACATCTGCTTCCTTCAGCCCCCCCGCCAGGCCATTCCTTGCTCGGCAACCTTCCCTTTCACTCCCCTCCTGAGCTGGACTGCCATTCTAAGAAGGATGGGTGGGGTAGGCCTGGTCCCTCTCCGCCATTTCAGAGCCAGGGAGGAGTGATGGCAAAAGGCTCCACTGCCGCTGTGTGCTGCTGGTGGGGCTTTCTTTCTGCTTCGCCCCACAGATTACCTGCCCAGTGGCAGCTGCCTCCTCCTTCTCCTCTGCCAACTCTCCTGTGGCTTGTGCCATGACCAGGTGGTGCAAGCCTCTCCCACCACCTCCCTCCACCAGCCCTCCATTGCTGCCCCTGGACAGAACAGAGAACAGGGAGTGGAGCGGCTCTGTGCAGAAATGCAGAGCAGAGAAGAGCACCTGTTTGCCGTCCTGCATCGCTCCACATCTCCTTTCTCCATTCTCAAAATGGCAGCCCCGTTTCCTGCTGCTTCTCCTCCCGGCACTGCTGTAGAGTTTGGATCACCACTGCCCAGCTCCTCTCTTTTCCCAAAAGCATTTCTTCACTAACCTGCTTTCCAGCTCTGGCATGTTTCTCTCCTGCTGTAGGGAAATGGAGTTTGTGGGACTAAAAAAAAGTTCAGTCAGACCTTCCAACTTCCCACAAAAACAAAAAAATCTCACAAGAAGTTGGAAGGTTTCACTGAACTTTTTTTTAGTGAAAGGGAAGATCTCCAAGCAAGGAATAGCCTGGCTGGGGGTGGGGAGGGGGGACTGAAGGAAGTGGGTATGGGGCGTGTGGGGCAGCTCCACCCGCTCCTCCCCTGCCTCGCCTCATGTTGGTGACAGCAGTGGGATGTGCCGCATGGAATCCTGCTGCGAGCAGCCACAGAAGAAGTGGGTCAGAAGCCACATGGGCTCCTGCTGGATGGGGCTGCTGGTGCCGCTGCCGCAAGGCAAGGCAAGTGTCATGAAAAATATAAGGCATCCCTCAAAAATAAGACCTAATGCCTCTTTTGGAGGCAAAAATAATATAAGATCGGGTCTTACTTGCGGTAAACACAGGTATCTCTCCAGATTGCTTAGAACACCGTAATTTCTGAGGTTCTTCATTTTTGTCTTGAGATGAATATCTTACAGAAAGAACAGCACCTTTCCACTTAGGATAATGTAAGTCAGATTCTGGTGGCAGAATGCCTTTCTCCTTCTAGAGGCAGATAGGTAAAAGAAATCAGAAAGGAAGTTGCAAGAACCTTGGCACCATGGAAACTTCTCCAAATATTGGCACATATGCATGGGTCAACATAATAATGCAGAGATGATCACAGAGGGAAGAAGGAGGGATTTGCATGCTGATAACAGACCCATTCCAAAGACAATGGGAAAAATACTCATTCCCCAATTTGTGGAAATTGTAGAGCTGAAGTAGGCTGCCAGCTGTAATGGAAAAAGAGCAGATGAGGTCAAGGCAGGTGTCAGGGTTAGGTCCTACTACAGCAATGGTCCTCAATCCTTCCAGCTCCATGGATCGGCAGCGGTTGTGGCAGTAGCTAACCCTAACCGCTTGTACAAATAAATGGAGCTTCACACAGTCTCCCGCTGCTTGCATGGCCCAGTTTCCAATGGGTGGTGGAGTGGTACCAGACTGTGAACTGGGGCTTGGACTGGGGGTCCCTGTGCTAGAGCACATGAGCTTCAATCACTAACTAGGTTAGCAGGCTAGGTACCAGGACATTCTGTCTAGAAATGACTCAGACCTAAAGCCAGTCAAAAGGCTTTTTGAATTCCTCCTTGGGATAGGCAATAATAATTCTATCATTTAATACTCTGTGCAAGTTTGTGTGTGTGTGTGTGTGTGTGTGTGTGTGTGTGTGTGTGTGTGTGTGTTGGTACGTAGGTGTAGGTATGGATGCAGGTGTTATATAATTTTCATAATACCTCTTTCAAATGCCCATCGAATCACTTGAGATGATAATTTCTACTTAGCATGGATTTTCTACAGTTTGTAGGAGGCTATGAGAGGTTAATCCATCTTTCCCATTATATTTCATTTCGTTTCGTCTTTATTTTTATTTTTTTATTGATTTGACTGTAATTTCTTTGTGTGATGGTTGTGATTTGCCCAAAACAGTTCAGAGTCTAGCAGCATTAATATATTATCATTATTATTATAATTATCAATTATATATGGTCCTTATTTGATTGATTTTCTTCCATTTTCAGCTTTAAAAAAATGGGGAAGAAATCTGCTACTCTTTTAAGAATATAGCTATCTATACAGATTTTTTTTTAAAAAAACCTGATTCTTTATTTTATATATATATACAGTATATATATATATATACCATTGATATATATACCGTATATATACCATTGATTCTAGACACTAAGGAACACATTTTATTTTCAGAGACCCAAGAAAACTTGAATGAAATGTGACTAGCTTAACTCCTCTTCCCTGGAAAAAAAAGGAACAATTGCTATCTAAAGCTAGATGAACTTCATTTCTGTCTTTAACATTTGCAAAAGGGTAGAGGCTTATTTCCAGTTCCCCCATCAACGGGGTGATGTAATCACACAGAATTTATAAAATAAGGGCTACTTCCATCTACCCTGGAATTTGTTTTTTGACTGATCATTTTTGAAATAGTAAAAGTATTTGGTGAGTTGGAAATCTGTTTCCAGAGCAAGCAGTTGGCGATTTTCCTTGGCCCATTCACTTTTGGGGCTCAAGTTCCATAGATTTTTGGTTTGTATTATGGCATAAGATAAGGTTTTATTCTCAGTTAGCCTAATAAAAGTATTGCTTATATGGACTATTCATTTACTTATCAAATGCTTTCTCCATTGACAGGTAATAATGAATTATCATCAGAAAACCAGTTAATACTCTTATGTGAACTTTGATTCATCAAGTCAGATATAGCCAACAAATTATGTCACCTGGTTGGTTGGATTATAGTTATTGTTTCAGAACTGCAAAAAAAAAAAAAGCAGACAATCTCTTTTTGTGGTTTCCTGGATTTTTTTTGTAGCCCACATCTATATAATAAATTTATTTGCTCACCAACATCTGTGCAAAATTTCAATATAAAATCAAACATTAAATATTAAATCAAAGGTTCAACAAGCAACTCAGGTCCTCAGAACGATATGCCTTCTTTCTTCAAACTAGTTATACCATGCTTAATTCCATCTTATTTGGAATTACAAAGTACCACCCTTCTCACACTACAAAACAATATCCATTCTTACACTTTCTCTGTTCACATCTGGGTTATTTGACATCCCTTCCTGATATTGTGTTTTAGACCAGCCAGAATCCAATTTTATTTGTAGGGAGACTATCCCATCCTCTTAAATATGTAATTTTGCTTTCAGATTAGTAGATCTGTTTCCAAAAACTCTCTGTGTTTGTACAGCAGATCTAATTGTATCCTCAGTATGATTAGGTTATGTTATGGCTTTTCCTGACTCAGGTTTCACCAGTTCTAAGCTTACTTGGATCTGGAAAATCTAAGAGTTTGAATAAAAAGCTTCAATATAAATGACCATCACTCGAAGAACTGAATATTGGTACCTGCCAAGCAATCATCTGCAGGTAGAATTTACACTAGGTTTTCAGTAGCAAGAATATTGTTATGTTATGTTATGTTATGTTATGTTATGTTATGTCATGTCATGTCATGTCATGTCATGTCATGTCATGTCATGTCACGTTACGTTACGTTATGTTACGTTGTTATTATTATTATTATTAATTAAATTTATATGCCGCCCTTCTCCCTAAGGACTCAGGGCGGCTCACAACAATAAAAAAATTAAAAAAAACATAGAATACAAAGATTAAAAAAGAATTAAACAAAATAGAGAAATAAAGGACAATTTAAGCCGATAAAAACCAAATTTTAAAACCATGATCAGTCCAGGCCTGCTTGTTGGAACAGCCATGTCTTCAGGTCACAGCGGAAGGATCGAAGTTCGGGGTCCGTCCGCATCTTCAGAGGCAGTTCATTCCAGAGGGTCGGCGCGCCCACAGAGAAGGCTCTCCCCCTGGGGGTCGCCAGCCGGCATTGCCTGGCCGACGGAACCCTGAGGAGGTCGACTCTGTGGGAGAGAACCGGGCGATGGGAGGTTGACATTTATTTAAAGCATTTTTAAATCCTCCTCTTTAGCCACCTGGGCTTCCACAGTCCATTGGAGGAGGGGAAGGGACTTTCATGTCTGGAAAATAATGATCAGTTACGTTACGTCACGTCACGTCACATTACATTTATTATAATTTCAGCTAAATGCTGTATAGAGCAGGGGTTTTTTTGTAATATATTTTATTGATTTTTTAAAAAACATAAATCACTTGATAACTGGTGAACAGTGTGTTGTCTGGGTTACATTTGTAAAACAATCATTAACAATTAATTTCTATAACCCATATTCCACATAATAATTTTAGTTGATTTCCTCTTTCCCCAAAATACCTTGTTTTGCAAACATTGAGTTAATACAATTCTTATTGTTTTGATAAATAGCAATTGAACATATATTTTTTTTCCAATATTCCTAAAAATAGCAATCATATCAGTATAATATTTCTTTTCTATTCAGTCATTTCTGGTTGCCTTATCATAGATCCTGTTACAATCCTTATTTTAGTTTATTGCTCCCACCAAATTCTAAATATTCTTACTGGTGAAGATTTTCTCAAAAATTAATTACATTTACATTTACAAATTTAACTCTATTTTTTCCATATAAGCCATCTCACACTTTTACATTTCTTAAGAAATGGATAAAATGATGAAAAGAAAAGAAAAGAAAGGAGAGCAAGAGTAAAGAAACATAAGAAATAACATACTACTTAAAATATATATCCCTCCTAGGCTAATATATATTTATTTCCTCAATTTCTTATTGCTTTTAACCATAATTAAGAATATATTTAATGTTTAATCTTTAAACATTCCATTCAAATTGTACTTCTCTTAAAAGGGGACAGGAACAAGCAGATCTCATGAAGGATAAACCCTATAAAGTCAGCTGACCACTGGGCTACCTAGAGGCAACATGTATATAGATTTGCAGAGGCCAGATCTCTAATTTCAACAGAAATATAATAATTCACAAATCACACTAGCTTAGTTGTATAGAGCAGGAGTCCTTAACCCCCAGTCTATGGCCTGGCACTTGTCCATGGCATGCCAGAAACCGGGCCGTGCAAACAAGCGAAGCCGTATCTGCAGATGCAGGCAGCACATGAAACCACACTCTCTTCCGCCCACGGAAAAAACTCTCTCCATGGAACCAGTCCCTGGTGCCCCAAAGGTTGGGGTCCACTGGTTTTGAACACATGTCTGGAAGTGCCTTGTAAGATTTTTAGATCAAATATGCACATTTTTATCTATTCAACAAAAATATTAATCTTTAGTCTGTTACGAGAAATGGCATGTTGTACTTGTAGGTGGCCAATCAAATGGTAACTTATTCATTTTTAATATCAGAAGTCTATGAAACCACTTGCTGATCCTTGTTAAGTAATACTTTAAAAGAAATAAGGCCAATGTAGAAATAACACTACAGGAAAGAATAGAAAAAAATAGGTTTTTACACAACTTATCAAACCAAATCAATTGGCCAAATTTGATAACCTATGGAGGGCTTAATAAACTTTTACTGATTGTGTTTATTGCCTGAAAAGGGTGATATAGGTTATTTGCCTGTACACCGTTCAAACTTTATGAAACTTTTGCTTAGAGCTAAAGTGATAGTGTTGGATATACTGTTGGAATATTTGAAGGACATGGTTAAGGACAAATCATCATGGAGAAAAAAATCTATCCATGTAGTTCCTGAGAATTGACAGTGACTTGGTGGCTGAGCTGAGAAGGATGCAAAAAGAGTAGCGATTGCGGTGAGGAGGGAGAGGCAGGCAGCAATTATGAAAGCAGTAGTGCTTTAAAAAAAATGAATGGCAGGGTATGTCAGCAGACATGCAAATAAGGAAATATGAATAGTAACTAGGAAAAGGCTTTGGTGTTCCCTTCAAAACTGGTGCCTATCATCATTCTGCTTGATGGAGCAGTAGTTGGAATGCAGTATTGCAAGCTAACTCTGCCCATTGCCAGGAGTTCGATCCTGACCGGATCAAGGTTGATTCAGCCTTCGATCCTTCTGAGGTCAGTAAAATGAGGACCCAGATTGTTGGGTGCAATATGCTGACTCTGTAAATCACTTACAGAGGGCTACAAAGCACCATGAAGCGGTATATAACTCTAAGTGCTGTTGCTATTGCTTCCCAGTATCAACTTCTCGATACAAGGCAGCAGGCTATCATTCATACCTTGCTTGTGGGTTTCCCATAAGCACCTAATTGTCCGCCATGAGGAAAAGGATTTGGGCAAAATATAGGTTTGCTTTGATCCAGCAGAGTAATTCTTTTTCTTCTCCTTCTTTCCTTTAGAAAAACATTAGAAACTTGGGTTTCAGCTTCTAAGCTTCATGCTTCAAGCATGAACCACACGTTCTCATTAGCAAGACCTATTACATATACAGACTTCTTTATCTTGTTGTATATAGTGCTCCTTGCTTCTCTCTCATCTCTTCCAAATAGCAATCAGATTTATGTACAAGAATTGCCTAAGCTCCAGACAATCTTCCCTCCCCTCCCCCAATCTTCTCCACTGTTCCTTGTCCCTGTCAAGGAACATTACTCCCCCTTGGTTGTAAAGTCTTGAGCTCCACTTCATCTGAAGCGTATGCATTCTCAGCATAGTTCTGCTGGCACCAAAAATATCCAGGGCTTCTCAGCTTAACAGCCTGCTTTCTGGACAGTGTGGAGCAACTCCCACCAACTTGGAGCTTTCTGACCAAAGCCATTATGAGGCAGGCTTGTCTCTCTTTTCACATGCTGTCCAGTGGCTCAAATGGAATGTGCTAATTGCTCCTGGAACAAAACATACCACTTATGTTCCTCTGGAACCACATGGCCCAATGCCACTGTGGAAAACATTACTAGGTATTTTCATTCTGCTGGGTCTTTAAATCTAATCTGAAGGTTTCCCCTTTACCTTTCACTTCAAGTCATTTGCTTTCGGGTGCAGAACAGAAATTCTTCAGACTGATATCTGCCATTTCTAGATGTGCTTCTAAGGACAATCTTTCTATGCACCATTGCAAAAATTTATTTTCACCTTAAAAAATCGGACCCAGAGATGAGTCTTTCTGGTCCTCAGCTTTCCCAGTGGAATTCCTGTGAAAATACAGCCATATGAAAATGTATGAGGAAAATGGATTTAATTCGGTGATGTATCTCTGGAACGAGTCACAATGTTGTCACATAGTTACAAGATTATGTAATAATGTCTTGACATTCCCTGCAAATTTGTGACTAGAGCAACAAAGTCATAATTATCTTATTGTCTGCTCCCTTTCCCCCTCCTGCAGATGTCTAAGATTTGATGTGGGAAGTGAGTAGAAAAATGGACTATTGTAAAAAGCTTAGGTCAGTGTTGCTCAACCAGGACCATTCTAAGATGTATGGACTTCAGCTCCCAGAATACTCTTCTGCAGCATGCTAGCTGGGAAATAATGGGTCCATACATCTTAAAATGTCTGAGGCTTTGAAACAGTGGCTTAAATCAAAGGAAAGCAATGTAAGGAGCATCAATGGTATTTTTACTTTATTAAGTTCAAGATTCTATTGTATGGCAGGAGATTTATTTCAGAACAAAATAAGATGAAATTCATCTCTCCCACCTAGGCAAGAGTCTCTTACTCTGCCATTTTCATAGTGGTTTTATTTATTTTTTTCTTTATAATACTCTGTTAAAACATTTTATATTTCATACAAGCCACTGCTATTACTGAGCAGAGGTAAATATCAAGGGACAATTCATAGTCCCTTCTAAGATTTTGGGAATGAGCTCCCTTCCAACTTTTCTGCTGAGAAAACTTTAAAATATATTTCATTAATTTTAATCTAACTTTTCTTTTAAACAAATCTAATCTTGATTTTGTCCTTGGTATAATACAGTTTATTTTAGCTGTCCATTTATTGGAGTATGTTTCCCAGCACATTAGTCAGAGAGCAAGGCATCTATCCTATGTCCTGAAAGAGACTATGAACATGAGTTGTGTAAAGTACAACAATCAAGTAATTGAACTGATCAGTTTAGCACATTTTATCAAATCAAATGTCTTTGAATCGATTCAAATATTGATTCAACGAGCATTGAGGCTGTGATTGAAGTAAATATTTGAAATAAACTACAAATTCAGTTTGAGCTACAAATTCAAATAGGATCTTGGCTAATTGACTTGTTCTAATATTATCACCTCACATTCTAGAAGAGATGTTTGGGTATGGTCAAACAAACACACTAGTTCAGGGGTCTTGAAACTTGGTCGTTTTATGACTTGTGGACTTCAACTCCCAGAATTCCTCAGCAAGGCATGCTGGCTGAGGAATTTTGGGAGTTGAATACCACAGGTCAACAAAGGGCCAAGTTTGAAGACCCCTGCTCTGTCTGGACTATGCTATAATGATAGAAACTGGAAAATGCAACAATTTCTGTCATGACTCATGTAATTCTTTCTGCCATAACTATATTTGGTGGCCTTAGGCAAGAAACTCTGTCTTTTCTTTAATCTTCTTAACCCATATCAAGTAAGCAGGCTTGCATGCACTTCTTCATATACTTGCCAGGAAACATGACTGAGTTGAAGGTATTCTCTTTCACATACACATGAACACAGGCAAACTCTGACTGAACCTACAGTGTGGTTGTATAGCGTTTGACTAAATAATGCTGGTGAAGCGCTTCACTCTTTTAAAGGCATTTTCACAGCCATCTCCAACAATCAATAAGAATTTCCATACAAATTAAACTACAAAATAATTAGTTTTATAATTCACATAGTTTCACAAGAACTTGTCAAGAAGAGCTTCATCCATGGTTTGATGCCTGATCTTCTGAATGGTAACCCAGCCTTCTAACATTCCGGTTTAATACTACATAATTGTCCATGGGAATTTATTGAATCTGTAATGCAGCCAAGTGTTCCCTGTGCGGATCAAATTTTTGTGCTGAGCGCAGTGATCAAGAATTCTGGCAGCAACCTTAGAAGGATGGGGAAGAATTGCCAACCGATTCTGTATAATAAAAGTAAAATGGAGAAAAGAGCGCAGCACAATCCGCAAAGGGAAAAAATGGTTTCATCACTAGGGATGAGAAAGTTTTGTACTCACCCTGGGAAATGTATCTATTGTCCAACCTCTAGCCAGATGTTTGTGTTTGGACTGGGAACAAGAGTCAGGCAGGTGAATGGAAAAGCGGAAAAGCACACCCTGTCCTTTAATAGCAGGAAATAGCATCCAAAGGAGGAAGAAGCTGTTTACTCATAGCCCACTGAAAGATCAATGAGGGAAGCCACGACGTGAGTTCCCTTGTGTCCTAGGCTGCATATCAATAGATTGGGAAGGAGGGAGGATTAATATATGACATTCCATATTTACATAAATACACCAAAGGGGAAAAAAAATATAAGGAATTTATGAAGCAATCAACAATCAGACTTTGCATTGTTTGATCTTGCAAATCTCATGTAATCTGTTAGTTTCACTGTGGGAGCTAGAGATGAAGATTCCTTGACTCTGTGAAGGAAAGGAAAGAAAATGAACAGTACGTGATCAAAACTGTGGAAGTACAGTTCCCAGTTTTTAGACATTAGTACAACAAGGTACAGAAAACATTTTTATGAAAGGCAAGTTAACCACAGATGAATTGAACTTTTTAAAAACAACACAGGAAGGAAAGAAAGAAACTCAGAAATATGGGGTTGTTTTCTTAGTTGCAATGAATAGGGGAGAGAATCTATAATTTGCCCCAGAAATACATAGTTATATGTTTCAGGTGGTGATGGTCACTTATGACTTTGCAAGAACCTTTTGTTCCTGTAAATATTTACAGTAGATTTTGCCTCCACGATTTCTATAAATTGAGACGTAGTGTTCTACAGCCATGCCTTTCAGTTCTGAGAATAGGGTGGCTGGTTGTCATTGTCCCCTTCCTGGGCTGAGAGAGAGTGACTGGCCCAGGGTCACCCAGCTGGCTATGTGTCTAAGGCAAGACTAGAGCTCACAGTCTCTCATTTTCTAGCCTGGGGCTTTATCACTACCCCAAACTGGCACTCAAAGTAGGGCTATATAAATCATTCTGGGAGCACTTTAATCATGAGGGCATTACAAAGCAAGCCTTGCTGCTCAAATTACTGAATTGGTTGCATTCTCACAACAGTTCAGCCTTCTGTATCAACATATGCATGCGCCAAGGACATGCATAAATTTTATAGAAAGTGATGGATAGCAGGAGAGAAAATTGTTTTTTAAAAAATATTCCCATCTGACTTTTTATATTTGCTCAGCATAACAGCCTGGTTCCACTCCATGACTTTCCCATTAAAACTGATAAGCAAATCAGTATTCTCTTGGCCTCTTTTCGATGATACAAAAGCAACTGTCCTTATAAGGCCTGCAAATCACTATGGACCTTACAGAACTTGCTGAGAGTGACAGAGAGCTGAAAACGCATGTGTGCCTCTGTGTGCGCAATGGGTGAAATCCTAGTAATCCCAGCTGGAAAGAATTCAAAGAGCCTGTAATCTGATTTGCAGCTTCATCGATGCTTTGGATAAGTTTTGTGCACGCTCTGGGCATAGGAGAAATGAGGCAACAGTTCTGCCTGGCTTTACAGGGTGAGGTTGCATCTTACCCTGGTGCTTTCTCCTATTTACAGCTAGTGCTAGGAGACACCTTGGCAGCGTTCCTCTCGCTGTTCTTTTCTCTGTTACCCTTGCTTGCCTTCCAAACTCATTCCTGACACCTAATCACTCTCTTCTTCAAGTAATA
The DNA here is from genome assembly GCF_947247035.1 of Vipera ursinii. Taxonomy (NCBI): domain Eukaryota; kingdom Metazoa; phylum Chordata; class Lepidosauria; order Squamata; family Viperidae; genus Vipera; species Vipera ursinii. Next base: position 112,809,644 of record NC_139513.1, read on the forward strand.
GGAGAGGCAAAGAGGAGGAGTTCTCCTTGTTCTGTTCCAGCAGTAGGATGAAGATCAGGGATCTGCAGAGCATTAAGACGTATTAGTGCTTCACAATGTGTATTGGTGTGAACAAAGCACCATTTTGAATGGTTAAAGCAGCTGTGCCATTTGCAAGGCTCATGCAACTATTCTGAAATCGACTCCTGCTTGACTCTTTATGCATGTGCATGCAGAGCCACTTTGTTTCACCAGCAGTCCCCCACAAAATGATAGATGATGATGATGATGATGAGAGAGAGAGGGGGGGAGGGAGGGAGGGAGAGAGATGTCATACAATGCCTTCAATTTGATTGAGGGGGAAAATCCTGCAGAAGACACAACTAAAGCATTTATCTGCAAGTGATTTAGATATAAAAGTCACAAATCTGTTCCTGTTTCTAGCATTATGCATTGGCCACATGGTCCTAGAGAAAGATACAGCTATTTTAATGAATCCAGATAGATGCTAATTTGTACTTCCACAAGTTCTGAAGCATCACTATAGGATTCCCTGCTACTATGTTAAAGCATAGTTTACCAGAAAACAATGCTTATATGAAATTTGCTGTCCCTGTTGATAATCCCTTTCCTACTTCACTTGCTTCTGTTTCTTGTCACCTGACTACATGCAAGATAACACCTAACAATGCCTCTGATATAACTTGCAATACTGGGAGAATTAATTTGGCATAGCAGTTAAAGCACCAGGCTAAAAACCAGGAGACCATGAATTATAGTCCCATTTTAGACATAAAACCAGCTGGTTACTTTGGGTCAATCACTCCCTATTGCGTACAGAGAGAAGGCAAGAGCAAAGTTTGTCAAAAAAAAAAAAAAGCTGCAGGGATTAATCCAGGCACAGACACATGCACATGCACACGGGCATGGGAGGACAGTTTTAAGTCCATTGCAGCTAAGGGTCAGTTTAGTGTTTCCCACAAATGGCCCAGGGATGAGGTGAAGGCAATATCATGGGGACAAGGTAGAAAACAAGTGTTGCCACATTGTTCCATAACTGGGTCTGTGTACTCATCAATGCTGTACACATGGACCATATAGCCAGAGCAATTGGAAGGAACAAACAAGACCAGCTAATAATCTGCAATATGGTATATAAACCATCATTGTATCACTGTGATTTATATTTATCCAGCTTTGCCTATAATGCTTCAAGCAAGACATGTCCAGTACTTTTCTTATATAGTACTTTTCACCCCTTTCCTACAGAACAAAAGAAATTGAATTGCTTTTACCATCTATGGGATATTGTCCATGAGGAGGCACTGAGTTTCAGAGAACTGTAAGTCTTCCTAATGTGTCTGCAAATATGCCTGTACCTAAAAGAATTATAGTTACCCTAACCATTCTGTAACCCATTACATGAATGAGACAGAAAGAAGGGATAGAAAAAGGAGAGGATCCCCTCCCACTCTGTATCTGACATTATAACTGCTTTTCTTTGTCATAGTCAAGGTAGGGGAAGAAAAGGGAAACATATTTAGATGAGGTAGGGTACCAAGTTTGGATATGAGAATGGCTCATATCTTTATGAATGTTCCTGGGCCTGCCTTTCTTTAATTTAGAGGAGAAAAAGAAGGGACGAGGCCAAAAGACACCAACATTAAGAAAGATGGATCTTTGGTCTCCATATTTGCCTCCACAAACATAGTATGTACACAGATACTATTCACAGGCATTTACTCAAAGTGTAATATAAATACCACTTGAGTTTAATAAATTTTAGGAAAGCTTGTTTGAATCTTCTGTCAGACCAGATTTCTTAGCTCATAGTCCTTGCCATAACTGTTTAGTAAATTTTGTATTAGCCATTAATTTGTATTATTTCAGGGTTGTTATGAATAATTTTAGCTGAGACTACGTGAAGGAACATTATTAAATATTCAGATGATTGTTTCCTTTAGAAGGAGAAAAGTCATTAATTTGAATCTGCTGACCAAAATTGGCTCTAAATAGAAGTTACAACTGGTTTTACAACATTGCCTGAAAGAAAAAAAAAGAGTTTGATAAAGCTACTAGTCTGAACTCTTAAAAGCAAGAGCCAAGTTTTCCTTCTCAAGTTTCATGACAAAATGACTCCAAATGCCATCTCCCCGCACTAGAGGCCAATGTCATTTTCAGATAAAAACTTTGAAAATTATAGAAATATTCATCTGGAGGACACACAAAGTTAGGGAATTCTGTGCTAATTGTGAATAAATACTGTAATTCTTCAGTTCAATAGTGATATGATAAAAAAGATTCCCTTCTTCCAGGTTAAAACCCTTATCAAGGAGCCATTGCTTTTGCTCTTAGGAAAAACAAAGTAGCTAAGCTAAGATATTGTGAAGAAATATCTTTCTTTAATATCCTGAGCAGGACAGCAGTTCCAATGGTCATTTTAAAGCATAGGTCCATTGATATTTTCCATTTGAAAAGTGTAATGGCAGAAAAAAATAATTGGAATGTGATAAACTGTGGTATCCTTTAAAAAGACAATTTTATTATATAGATACTGATAAGGTAAGGGCAACATTCTTTATTTTCAAAAATAGTGGTTTGAATGGTTTGGGCCCCTTAAATGAATGAGTGGCAATATACTGCCCTATTTTAGTCTGAACCTGTGTTATCACAGGAGCAGTAAAATCCCTTACCTGCCAGCTAAACATCAGCGCTTTTTTCTATATGGTTACACTATATACTTCTATAGTATAGTAAAATGATAGTAATGTAAATTCTTTAAACTCCATTGACCAGAGTGCTCTTTGAAGTTTGATGATTTCTCTGATAGTGATGGATATTACTTTACAACTTTGAGGCATATAACTCCCAACAAACGTATCAGCCCACACCTTATAAACTGCTTTTTTACCCCACCTTATCTGTTGATTTCTGGGCCTTGACCCTTAGTTTTGAACTTGCGATGTTCTGTGCTTCTTTCTTTTCTTCAAGATTTTTTACTTTCCAAATATTATCCTCTATTTAGAGCACCCAGAGTTGTTGAATGTCATCTAATACAAGAGTGGTGCAAAACTCCAAAAACTTGGGTATATGGTATCTGGAGCCTCCCCATATATGGCTATCACATTGTAATTGTCATTGATATAAAAAGATTAAAAAATTAAACACAGAAGAAGCAATCGTTTTATTTAAATATAAACAGAATATTTAGAACAGAAGAAGGAAAGAAAAAGGTAAAGAAGTAAAACAAAATGGACAAAGGCAAAAGTGCTGGGGAAAAATAAAGGGAAAAAAAAGAAATAGCTTCTGAGATTCTTTTGCAGTGGTTCTAAGTATAAATGTTACTTAACCTCTTGGTCTATGGTTACAACATTTCATTTTTTCTGACATGTTTATTTTTTTCTGTGGCACAAAAAGTCCAAAAGGTGTTAAAATCTGCGCTGAACTTAGATTAAAGTTGTCTATTTAGCCATATCATCATTTTCACCATTTTTTATTTTTATTTTTACTTTAATCCCATTTGTATCCCGCCCTTCTCCGAAGACTCAGGGCAGCTTACAATTTAAGCACAAACCAATGTGCTTAGCAATTCCTCCATTCCTCCATTTTGGGCAGCATTGTGCATGTAATAGTATCATTGCAGTTAGCATATATAAAAACAAAGTTCTGTGACTTTTTTCCAACTTTTTGACATTCTTTTGAATTATTTTGAATCTTCCTTCCGTTATGATTAAGAGCTGTATTATCTTATGCTGCATTGCCTTTCCCAAACATTAAAAACCACTGTATCTATTCACAGCAGTTACAAAAATGATCAGATCGGGAACAAGATTAAATATTATACTAAGCACTTGTCCACGTATACACACACAGGCATGCAGGCTCTCACCCACATTTGATGATGTCTCTGTGAAGTTTGGTTTATTTAGGTAACTAAGACAAATGCTTATCCTGAACTTTACATTCCTCATCGGATGCCTGCAAGGATTTTTTTTTCAATCTCATCCTTACTTGGTGCAAATGCTCTGCATTTTTTGAGGTCCTTCATTTGCCCCTGAGTGGTCAGGCAGTAGAGAGGAGAGCAATGTGGATGAAGTAAGAGAAGGAAGAATTAGAAAAAGAAAGGAAAGAAAAAAAACCCACAACTGTCCTCTCCCAAAGAATATGGGACATTTTCTCCCTTTGTCTCCTTCATTGATCTCTTCCGTATCTTGGTACATAGCTCATACCATGAAGGTTAAAAAACTGTTTCCAAGGAAACATCTGTCAACAGTAGCCCGGGAGGGCAGGATCTGGATGGACACTTTGAATGTTTAATGAATCCTCTGTAACTGTAACCTTTTGGGGAGGAAAAGAAAAAGAAAAAGAGGAAGCTCTTTTTGGTCCTGAGGTTTGAACAAGAAGCCTCCAACTTTGAGGTGGAAACTACAGGACTTGGTGATTTTGGGCCAGATGGTTTCTAAGCTCATCTGCTATGCTGGATTGTTCAGGGATTTGTTTATCTTTGAGCTTCTGTGGGGGGAAGGCAGATGGAAATAATACACAATTTTAAAAGCAAAGTGAAATGGCTCTTTTGCTTTACATTGCTCTGAGCTGCTCATCCAGCACTTTAAAAAGCTGAAAGAGGATTTTCTAAGGCAGGGGTGTCAAACTCAATTTCATTGAGGGCTGCATCAGCATTGTGGTTGCCCTTGGGGTGGGTGGGTGGGTGTGGCCAGGGTGGGCGCAGCCTACTGGGTGGGCAGGGCTGGAGTGTATGTGGCCTAGTGTGTAGGCATGGCCAGCTCTACATTGTTTTCATCAAGGTTGCCCATGGGGCAGGTGTGGGACAGATCTGAGGGTCTCTGGCAGAAGGAGATGGGACTGGGGCAAGTGCCAAGGCATAGTCCACTGGAGGAGCTTCACTGTTCCTCTGAGGCCATGCTGGGGGGGGCTGGACGGTGGCTCAGAGGTCAATTGCCCAGCCCAGCCCTCAAGCACCCGTGGCACTAAGCCCAGCTCCACTTCCCCAAGGGGGTGCCCAGCTGCACTTACCTCCTCAAGGCTGTTGCTGATGTACTTGCTGTCCTTAGCCAGGTTACTCATGATGGGTACGAGGGCAAAGTCAAGAGGGAGGCCCACTTCCTCTCCATGTGAGGAGACCTGGCTTTGTATCCAAAGCTTCCTTAGCAATAGGATGGGCCAAGGCAGCGGGGGGCGTTCCCTCACTGTTTCCAGGATGGCTTTGTGGGCCACATGAAACCACTTTGTGGGCCGGATCTGGCCCCTGGGCCTTGTGTTTGACATCTCTGTTCTAAGGCGTTTTTCCAACCACTGGAACTACCAGGTGAAAACTTGAGGTGTGACCCAAAAGCTTCCATGATCAAAAAACTCCTCATGTAAAGAAAATGTGGTTGCTTGAATAGGCTATGTATGTATGCTATTTTCAGATATCTCTTTAATTTATTATTATTACTGAACTGTCCTAACCGTTTGTAGCAGAAAAGAAGAAACAGATCTTGGAATTTAGTTTTCATCGTCCAGTTTTATCTCTCTCATAAATGGATGCAATGCGTGGCTGCATTCTGAAATAATCCCAAATGTCCAAATTGAATCCAATTTGCACTAAACAATTGCAATGGAGCAGGTATGGTCCAGCAACCTTTAAATGAGAATAGCTCTGAGAGTTTTCCTTGACTGATCCTTATTTCAGGCTTTCCCAATTTATCTGCTCCTCGGGGTTAAATTATAACTTCCCAACTTCTCAGCCAGCATGTTTAGGGTGGATTAGTAAAATATGATTTGATTGCTACAATCAAGAGCAAGATGTACTAATTTTTCTATTCTGGCACTCTGTTAAGATTTCCCATAAACCAGAGAAATAACAGGAAACCTGTGCCAATTGATCTATTGATTTTGGTTCTATTGAACGTCTAAAAAATTTCACAGGTTAAAAGAAGATATCTTTTAACAAGTTCTTCCTTTTTCAGTTTTGAATAATTTTGGTCTATGACCAGGCAAAGCTGGATGAAATGGGAATAAATTTTAAAATATTTAAGGCTGATATCAGAGCATCTTCAAGGGAGGTCAAAAAGTCAAGGTGGCATCTGTGACAAGGCAAAGCCCAGCCCCTTTTTATGTGCCTTGCACAGGCACATTCCTTGAAAAAAAAAGGGGGGGATGAAGCTTTGAAAGAACCTCCTGTCCTTCCTGACTCCTCCTGCAAATTCCCTTGACTATTATGGACTACATAATATTACATAATATTATGTAATACATAATATTATTATTGACTACATGGATCAAAAGTAAAATGAATGTTTACGTTGATAGAAACTTCTTAAATCACATTTGTAAAATTTGTAAAAAGTCAAAATGGTAAAATTGCTTTGGATAGGTCTAAAAAAAAAGAATTGGAACTAGTTCTTAGCTGCCCCTTGTGATATTTGTGCCCTTATTAGGAGGAGATATGATCATCGCAGCTAGAAACATTGATCCATGTGTTGTTTTAGCTTTCTCTGTACAATTACTAGTATGGGTTGGCAAGACATAACATCTAAAGCAACAGCTATTTGGATCTACAAATCCTAGAACAGTTATTAATAAGCCAAATATTTCATACATTTGTATCTATGAAATATAATGGAAGACTAGAGTTAATTTAATTTGCTCTGTGTGTATTTATGAGGCTTTCTTTAAAAAATAACACTACTTCAGGGGATTGAGACAAGTTCTTGGAAAATCTAGGGAATGTCTGGCTTTTAACACATGTCTGAAATTTCAGTTAAGTAATGAGAGGCTTGCCGTATTACTTCCATAGCCAGCCATTGAAAACAGACTTGTGTGCATGCAAATGCAGCCCGTTAGTCCTAAATAAGTTCTATTTTTAGCATTTCTGTCAGAGAGGACATGATTGTCTGTGGGACCTCCCGGAGAGTGTAATAATACAATTCCTCAGGCTCACTCTGCAGTCAATTGGTAGTGATAGATAAAATAAACATAGAAAAGAGGAAGCAGTGCAATTTCAAAACCAATCACCATTGCTATTAGAATTGTGCTTAAGAGTTCCTCCATATTTTGCCTGGAGAGAAAATGGTCAAGGTGTGTGAGAGCGGCAAGCTCACAGGTCCTAAATGTGTATGAGTATGTGTATGGCTCAGTGGGTTAGGACGCTGAGCTTGTCGATCAGAAGGTCGGCAGTTTGGCGGGTCAAATCCCGAGTGCCGTGTAACAGAGTGAGCACCTGTTACTCGTCCCAGCTTCTGCCAACCTAGCAGTTCAAAAGCACGTAAAAAATGCAAGTAGAAAAATAGGGACCACTACGGTGGGAAGGTAACAGCGTTCCGTGCGCCTTTGGCGTCTAGTCATGCCAGCCACATGACCACGGAGACGTCCTCGGACAAGCGCTGGCTCTTCGGCTTTGAAACGGAGATGAGCACCGGCCCCTAGAGTCGGAAACGATTAGCACGCACGTGCGGGGGAACCTTTACCTTTACCTTTTAGGAGTGCTTCAGTCCTGCCTTACAACAAATCTCATCCTGGTGAGGTTCTCACTTCACAGATTCTAGAGGCATGTCATGCTTCACTTAAAAGAAATTATTAAAGATCTTCATAAAAAGTAATTTATGTTTTTTGGTCTTGCAAAGGTTACAAAACCAGCTCCAGAGCTATGGGATTCCACAGTTCAACATCAGAGGCATCCCTTGGAGTGGAGAATTAGGACAATGGCAAGTCTTCCCAAGAATGCCTTTCTTACCAAAGTTGTTCCAAGAGCACAGCACAAAATCATCCAGGAACTCACAACACATTTCAGAACAATATTCAAGGACATGTGGGTTTCTCTCATGTACAGGTTAAAGTGAAAGTGGGTGATAATGGGATTCATAGTAAAGAACACTAAAACTATATTTTCCAGAAAGAATCTGTGTAATCCTGAAGACATTTAAAGAAATGTTCTTTGAGCAGAAGAGCAAAAAGAACTTTTCAGGGTATATGGGAGTTGTTATGTCTGGTGGAAACTAACTTTCTGCCTATAACAACTGCCAAGCATGGAGATGAAAGTATTATAATTTTGGGGTACTTTATTGTTTTACCACCTGAACAATTTGTCATCAATGAAGGAAGATCAATTCTGCTTTGTATCACATAACTATAGGAGAACACAACCTCATCTTAATGCATATTAATGCACGAAGGGTGTTGTGATTCAGGGTCAGTTGGGTCGGATGACTCAGAGGAGGAGGAGGGGGGTGCTGATGATGGCCTTGAGGCTCCGCAGAGCCCTCAGCCAGGCCCCTCCCACCTGGTCATGACGGAGACCCAGCTGTGTGAGCCTGACAGCGTGGATGAAGATGACCCACAGCTGGCCCTGTTCAAGGACGCCCGACGCAGGAGGCAGTCAATCAGGAGTAAACAGAGGAAGGCAATGGGGCACCTCGGAAGGAGGCAGAGAGAAGCCACGCCCTGAACTGTATAAAAGGGGAATGTGTGGGAGGGCTGGTTTGCTGAAGGCAACCACTTGAATAGTTCCTGTTTCATAGCTCCTGTTTCATGGTTGGTGTCTGTTTTATGTTAATAAATTTGGCAGGCTTTATTCCAGCCTCTTGCCATTTGTAAAGGGGTTGTCCCTGCTTTTTCTGCAGGGCCAGTAGCAGGCTGGTACAGAATAAAGGGAAGAATAACTGAAGAAGAAGGGAAGAATAACTGAATAGATTTATATGCTCTTTTAGGTTCAGTAGCCTCAGCTTCAATTAAAATTGGATTTAGATTCATTGTCAAGGTTAGCAAATGGGGCTTAACTGAAAGTACTGTAAGGACTTGAGAGAAATTAACAAAGCTGGAATAAGTGTCTTCCAAGTTTTAGAATCAACATTGTCAATATTTGTCTCCCTATTTTTGCATGGGTATGCATGTTCTTTTTTATTCTTCATATTTAATGTTTAATTTGGGTACCACTTCCTGGGGACAGAGATAAATAAAACATAATTATATTTGTCTCATGTAGTAATAAAGGCCCAAGCTAGGTGGCAACCTTAGTTGATTGGGAAATGCTAGGCAAGGTCAGACCTAGTTACTAGTTAGATGGAAAACCATTGGAAAATCTCAAGGCTGGAGATTACATTGGGAAATTGGAAAAGGCACCCTAGAAGAATATCACTCTAGAAGTAAACATTGACTCCAGTGCCTCCCTTTGAAGGGAAGTTACCCAGTAGCACCAGGACAGAGTGAGTGGGCCTTGGGAAAATTTGTGGTGGGTTACTTATGGTGTATTGCAGCTTTCCCCAAACAGATATACTCATGTTGAATTGAGAGAGAATTTCTAGCCATCCCAGCTTAGGATACTGGTCTCATGTTGTCTTCTAGTGATAAATAGAATAGAATAGAATAGAATAGAATAGAATAGAATAGAATAGAATAGAATAGAATAGAATAGAATAGAATAGAATAGAATAGAATAGAATAGAATAGAATAGAATGGGACCTTGGAGGTCTTCTAGTCCAACCCCCTGCTTGAGCAGGACAACCTATACTATTTCAGACAAGTGACTGTCTAGTCTCCTCTTAAAAACCTCCAATGATGGAGCACCCACAATTTCTGATGGCAAGCTGTTCCAATGGTTAGTTGTCCTCACTGTTAGAAAATTTCTCTTTCATTCCAAGTTGCTTCTCTCTTTGATCAGTTTCCAACCATCGTTTCTCGTCCTTCCCTCTGGTGTTTTGGTGAATAACGTGACCCCCTCTTCTTTGTGGCAGCCCCTCAAATACTGGAATACTGCTATCATGTTGCCCCTGTTTCTTCTTTTCTAATAGTCACAGTTTAAAGGAAGGGAATCTGTGACCCCTGGACATTGCTGAACTGTAACTCATAATAGTCACTGGGCATATGTCTTCCCAGTGCTAAGGAGTTCCAGGTAGGCACTATATTTGTAAACCTGCACAGTCTAAAAGACCTTTTGGACTTTGAATCTGTAAATGTCTAACATATCCTGGAAAAGCAGAGGAGAAAACAGGCCCATTGCAACAGAAATTATCTCAGCCTGGGAGATGGGGGAGGAGAGAAGCATGAGAAAGAAACTCAGACTAACCCACCTTAATTGCACTAGATAAAAGATGACTTGGAGAATTGTTTTGACAGGCTTTCAAGGTTCTATTATAATACCCTACAAGCAGTAATTATCTTTTCAGAAACACAAGTGGATCTTGTTTCTTGAATGTGCATGATTTGAAGGGCTTGGACAGAATCCCATAGCCCGTTTATCACTGCAGGGCCAGAATATTTTTGAGAAACTTCTATTCGCCTTTTCTGGATCCTAACTTGATTTACTCACAATCATCCTCAAATATGGTGTTAAACGACTACTTAATTGTGCATCTTTTTGTTTATGGTGGTGAAATGTTTCTTCTTGATTACGACAAGCTATTATTTTCCAAAGAAAAAGAGCTAAAATTTATTCTAAGGACTACTCAAAGAAAAAAAAAGTTATAGTACGTCTTACAGAAGTTCCCTTTCAACAATTTTATTGGTGACTTTAACAAAACGTACCCTCAGTCTGGGCAGTGAAACAGGTTAGCTCACAAAAGTTAGCTCATAAATGTCCTTGCTTATTTCTCCCATCGCTTAACTCTCTGAACAGAATCATAGAATTTGCTAAAATGTAACATGACAAATTGATTCATGACACCAATGTTGGATCGAACAAAGTATTGACCTCTTATTAAACAACTTACTGGAGGTACATTCTGCTTTGTCTAGGTAGACACTATACCTGACACTTATCCTCTCATTACCTAAAGATCTTCAGAGCTCCTACTACCATCAAGCCTCTACTTGCAGCGGTAGCATCTAAAAGATAAGAGATTATAGCAGTGAAAAAAAATGGTGAGGGTGTGTGTATGGGGGGAAGGAAGGATAGCCACACTTATTAAAAGATAACGTAATGTTTGTAATGGTTTGCTGAAACAGAAATACTTCAGGAGAAAAGATACTCAAAAGCATGGAGAATCAGGTGAACTGAAAGAATGCCCCTGCTCCTGGTTTTTGGAAACAGCCTGTGAAAAAGACCAAACACTGGTTATGTCTTCTGTCAACTTCTCTTTTCCGAGCAGTGGAGAAGGAACCACCTTCCAGGTTCATAATCAACTGAATTTAGATGGTGGCAATTCCTGAGCTAAGATGCCACCATGTAGCAGTACACTAAAAATGAGGTTTCAAGAAAGAAAAAGAACATTGTCTTCTCCATCGCACTGTAAACTTTCAGCAGACTGCTGTTTTCCCATTAAATAGCTATTTGTAGCTCAAGCCTGGCTACTTACAAGTGTTATTTTCAGCTGGGGTGGGGGCTGGAGAGAATGGTGATATTAAAAACAAGGCAGAAAAAATCTGAGGCCAGTGCTGTCTTTGGAAGTTTACATGAATCTTCAAAAATATCCCTTTTATATCGGGTGCAGTGGGCAGGTCTGAATTTTACTTCATTAGAATCAGGCAGCAGCTGGAAGAAGTTCTTTAGAGGTACAGGCAGGATGAATAATAATAATAAGAAACCCTCAGAAAACAGACAGAAGAGTTTTGTCAGTTATTGCTGTTGCTTATGGTTTTGGACTGAACTACAGAACTTGGAATTTACTGCTGTTTTCTGATTTTTATGCAGTGTTTTTCTAATGCTAGAATGTTAGAACACTTTAGCCAGAACAAGAGAGGCCTGAAGATCCTGGGAAGTTGCTGGGTCTTCTTTTGAACTTGCTAGATCAGACATGTCAAACACAAGGCCCGGGGGCTGGATCCGGCCCGCAAAGTGGTTTCATGTGGCCCGCGAAGCCATCCTGGAAACAGTGAGGGAATGGCCCCCACTGCCTTGGCCCTGGCCCAGAGACCCTCCTCCTGCCAGAGACCCTCAGATCTGTCCCACTCCTGCCCAGGCCCCCATAGGCACCCTTGATGCCAACGATGTAGAGCTGGCCATGCCCACCCAGTAGGCCATACGCACTCTAGCCATGCCCATGCAGTAGGCCACACCCACCCTGGCCACACCCACCCGGCCCCCTGAGGGCAACCGCAATGCTGATGCGGCCCTCAATGAAATTGAGTTTGACACCCCTGAATTAGACCATCAGTAATTAATAACAGCCTGAAAATAAGGGTCGATTCACACAACACCACACACAGTGGTTTCTTCACTTATGGAAGGTCTCTGTCTCTGGTGAACAGGCCCACTTTCTGCCCTGCTACTAGACAAAGTTACTCATTAATATTTATCTTGCCAACAGATAATCACAATCTGAATGCATTATACATTTTCTTTATTATGCATCTATATATCCTGAGGATCAAACTGAACAATTGGAGATATTCATAATCATATTGCTTTATGGGTCTTACATTTCCCTTCAAAGCATATATGGGAGTAAGAAGTTATATAGCAGGGTTCCTCAAATGTGGCCATTTTAAGACCTGTAGACTTCAGCTCCCAGAATTCCTCAGCCAGTGGCCAAGTTCGAGGACCCCTGTTATATAGGGACCTCTTACCATATTAGGACAGAAGTATTTGATTTTTCATCTTATGCTCTTTCCCTTTGCTAATAAAAGGCTGAGATTATTATTTTTTTAAAAAAAATCCAAACACCTATATTCTTTAGAAGCTGATTGTAATTATAAAGCAGCAATCCCAACCTTTCTGGCTCCATGGACTAGCAGGGGTGATGATGGTGGCAGGGAGAAGGGGATGTTTTCACTTGCATGCATGCTGCTTGCGCAAATGGAGCTCTTCACGCTTGCCCACCACTTGCGTAGCCCGGTTGCCAATAGATCATGAACTGACAGTGGTCTGCATACCTGGGGTTGGGGACCCCTGTTATTCAGGGTTATTTTGTGTCTGCCTACAGTGAGAACAAACTCACTTTCAATCTTCCACTCATGAGTTCATGTGTTGGGTTTGCATTCCCAAAGAGAGATTTATTGCCATGCCCTAGATGAGTGGAGGCTGCAGAATGTAGTAACCTGGTCATATTACCGGTAATCTGCCCGCACCAGGATTTAAATTCTGCATTTCTTTCCTATGCCCTTATATCGAAACATCTGTTTTTTAGCCTTGAATATTATAGAAATAAGACAGATTAGGATAACAGCTTTTGTCTGTTAGCTATATAATTAACTGTGGACTTGATTCCAAGTCTTGCCAGATCAATACTTTTTTCTTCTACATTTTTACAACAGGAGTAAGCAACTTACTCCAAATGTTTTCAGTTACAACTTCTGTAACTTCTTGCCATTAATTGTGCTACTGAAACTAAAAAAGTTGAAATCTAAAGCTTCCTAGGTCTGCCATATTTTAACTGCAAACATCCATGCAACCACTAGATGGAGGCAAAGTATTTGATTTTTTAAAAAATCTTTTTGTTGCCATCTAGTGATCACCTGAATTATACAGCCCAATATGGGTGCTCTAAATCAGGGGTCCTCAACCCCCAGGCTGCGGCCCACTAATAGGCCATGGCCTGTTCAAAACTGTGTCGTGGGAGAAATGGGCAAGCATGTGCACATCAAGCTCCACTCAGAGAGCAGTGGATAAGTGTGCACAAAGCTCCACTCACGCAAGTAGAGGGCACAAGTGTCCTCCATTCAAGCGCCCTCCACTCGCATGAGTAGAGCTTCATGTGCAAGCGCAAACACCCTCCGTTCATGTAAGTGAAGCTTTACACACAAGCGCAAGTGCCCTCTGCTCACGCAAGAGGAGCTGTACACACATGCATGTACTTGCCACTCACACACCCCAATCCCCATGGTGGGCCTGGCTGCCAAGCTGGAAAGGTTGGGGACTACTGCCCTAAATTCTGTGGTGGACATCAGTTTAGTAACTGTTGGGAACTATGTAGAATCTCAATCTACATCAGTGTTTTTTAAACTATTTTCTCTCAGGACCATGTCCCAATTTTAAAAATTACTGGATTGGTTATGTGCCATCGAGTAATTTTATACTCATAGTAACCACATATAGTTAGTACTCAAATTATGACTGTTCATTTAAGGATGGTTTGAAATTAATGACAGCCTCAGAAAAACTGACTTAGAGTCCGTCTTGAAAGTTACAATGTCACACCAGCCCTGCAGTCACATTATCACAATTTGGGTACTTGGCAATCAGCTTGCACTTATGATATTGCATCTTGTAGTCATGTGATCATAATTTGTAACTTCCACAACTGGCTTCTGACAAGCAAAGTCAATTGGGGAAGCTGATTCACTTAATGACTGTGTGATTTACTTAATAACCATGGATTCACTTAACAATGTGGTAAAAATAGTTGTGAAATTAGATCCAGTCTTGCGATGACTTGCTTAATGACCACATTGCTTAGCAACCAAAAATTCAGCCCCAAATATATTTGTAAGTCAACTTGTAGATACATTTTGATCCTGACTTAAACATTTTAGAGAACCCTAAAAAAAACTTTACTTTGTATAGGTTATATTGACAGCTAGTTACCATATTAATCATTAAAACTGAAATCTTTGCTGCTGTTACTGCTTCTCATAATTGTTTAATACAATATTAAAATCCCATCAAACAATTACGAGAAGCGGTAGTGAGAACAGATGCATACTTTTTAATGTTTAATATGGTAAACAGCAGGCTAGATGTTTATCAATATAAGCTAATAAATAATTTTGACTTTGCAGACCCTGGAGTGGATCTTAGGATTCTGGGACCATGCTTTAAGAAAAGCTGGTCTAAATGAACCAAAATGTTTTCAAGAGGCATAGGAAGGAGAGATCCAAGAGTAGTTGTAAATCGGGCACTTTTAGGCATACACTTATCCAGCAGTGTTCCTATTGGCTGCATCACTAGGCTACAGGGCAAAGTAGAGACTTCATTTGTACAGTAGTATGAACGATGAAGTAAGCTTGGTGAGATGGCTTGGATTCTCCTCCGTTGAGGTTTTTTGTACCAAAAATATGATGAGATACTCCTTGCCAAAACAAACAGCCAATATGCTTCCCTTCAAGGAGGTGTTCTGTTTTTTCTACACAGCCTCCTTCACACAATCCTCTTTGCGTGCTACCTTGCAGCTTCTGGCATTTGTAATGCGCAGTTGAGGCAATGTGAAATGTGTGGTCCTTTTGTTTTGCTGCCAGAAGTGAGGAGCTGCATCGCATTGTGAAGAAGGCTGTGAAGGTGTTTTGACTGAGCCTTCATTGCAGTAAAGCACCTCACAAAGAGCACAGCCCTCTTATAAAGGAGTGGGGTGTCTACCTTCTAGCTACTTTATCCTGAGGCATGGGAAGGCCTTGCTTACTGCAATTTATAAACAAAAGCATCTTTTCCCCAAATGCTGCATGGGAAAATGAGATATACAGTACGTTTTTTTTTGCAAGGGCATCCTAGGGTGGATAGGGCTACATGCGTATTTCTGCTTTCCCTCTTTGGTACATTGGGGATTGGATTCATTAAGACTGAAATAAAATGCAAATCTATAGCATCCAACCCTATGGAAACTAGAGCTCTGAAGAATGTTGTTGGCTGCAGTGTGTGCTATTACTGTACATGTTTGGAAATGCAGTGCAGCTGTATTTTCTAATTAGGGGCCCAGGTCTACTGACTGTTACTCAAAGTAGCAGGAAACAGAATGGGAGTAATTGATCTTACACTTTCAGGGAAGCTAGCCTGGCTTGATCCACATGTCAATATTTCAGGGAGCAACCGGGAGCAAGTCAGCAAATACTGTAACCTCTGAATCCGCTCATTATCCCACAAAAAGGCTGGTCACGGCATGCAGATGTTTTTTTTATTGAAAAGTTTTAAAATACATTTTATCTTTAACAATCCCCTCTCCCCCTCCCCTACCTATCCCTCCCTACCCCTCCCCCCCTTTCCCCCCTCCCCCCCCAACTTCCCAGAGCTAAGTACAGGGTATAAAAACAAAGAACAATCATAAACATCCATATGCTACCAACAATAAATTCTTAAATCTATCACTCTCTAGCTCATATAAGATAACTACAAACAATACTAATATTTCATATATAAAAAAAAGAAAATAGAAAGGAAGACTTATTCAAATGCTAAATGAAACTTTTTAGTCCCATATTTCTTCTGGATATATTCAATCCATTTTTTCCACTCCATAATATAGCGTTCTTGCGAATGATCTTTCAAATAAGCCGAGATCTTTGCCATCTCTGCCAGGTCAGAAACCTTTAAAGTCCATTCCTCTATAGTCGGCAATTCCTCCTTCTTCCAATACTGACCTATTAAAAGTCTTGCTGCTGTAATTAAATTCAGCATCAACTTAGTGTCCACAACAGTAGCTTCTGTAATTATACCCAACAAAAAGAATTGCGGACAAAACTTTATCTTTTGCTTGAAGATCTTCTGCATATTCCACCAAATTTTTATCCAAAAAGCCTTAACCTTTTTACAAGTCCACCATATGTGAAAATATGTTGCATCTTCGTCACCACACCTCCAGCATTTGGGCTGATAATTCGGATACATACTTGCAAGCTTTTTAGGATCTAAATGCCATCTATAAAACATTTTATAAAAGTTCTCTCTTAAATTTTGAGCTTGTGTAAATTTTACGTTCCTCACCCAGATCTTTTCCCACGTGTCCATTGTAATAACTTCTTGGATATTTTGGGCCCATTTTATCATACAATCTTTAACAAGTTCTGTTTCTGAGTCAATTTCTATCAATGCAAGATATATCCGTTTGATATGTGCAGGACCCTGATTTCTAATTTGCTTTATCAGATTTTCATCAGTCATTGTAAAGCCAGTTTTCTGATCTTCTTTCCACCTGGCCCGTAGCTGAATATATTGAAACCAAGTTTGAATAATCTTCTCATCTCGCAAGAGGCTGTACGGTTTCAGACACCAGACATTTCTTTCCAGACTTAAAATCTCCTTATACGTAGTCACATCATGTTTAAAACCAACATTTATATTTTCTATTGCGTGTTTTGGGATTGCCCACAATGGTATCTTACAATCTAACTTATGTCTATACTTCTTCCAAACTCTCAACAATGCCTGTCTTAAAATATGCACTTTAAACACATTATCTACCTTCTTATCATACAACAAATATGCATGCCAGCCAAATAACAAGTCGTGGCCCTCAAGATTTAATAATCTCTCTTGTGTCAAATTAATCCAATCACTTATTCCTGCTAATGCAGCAGCTTCATAATATAATTTAAGATTGGGCATTTTAAGACCACCTCTTTCACGAGTATCCTGCATAATCTTAAGTTTAACTCGTGGCCTTTTCCCTGCCCAAACAAATTTATTGATACCTCGCTGCCATTCCTCCAGATTAGAATCTTTCTTAAGAACCGGTATCATTTGAAATAAAAATACAGGACATTCATTTTCACTGCTGCGATTCGCCCCAACAAAGACAATTGCAATTTTTCCCAACTCTCCATTTCTTTTTGAATTTTTCCCCATAGTTTTTCATAGTTATTTTTGTATAACTTTGTATTAGAGGGTGACAAAAACACCCCCAAATATTTGACCCTTTTAGCAATCTCAAATGCAGATGTTTTATTGGAGGTCTCGACCACAGGATTTGAAGTGTGTTTAGTGGAAACATCTGCAGGAACTAAGAGGAGCTGATACTGAAAGGCAGAAATTTTTATGCAAAGTGAAGTGAGCGGTTTTTAAAATAAAATATTAATAATAAACTAAACTAAACTGAAATAAAATAAAATCCACTGTAAAATTCTGCGTTGCTGGGGCAATTTGGGGGGTACAGCATTGGCTGCCTAACGTGCTGAACTCTGCCGCCAAATACAGAAGCAGAGGGAAAATTAGTTTGTTCTGCATCCAGGAATTACTATTTAACATTTTAATTATAAAATCACATCCTTAATCTTATGTATCCAAAACGTGTTTCTTTTGAGATGTTTAGAAGATCTGCATGGCACATGCAAGTCTAGCCTTGGGAATAGGCAGAGCTCTCAATGTGGAAATTTTTTATATATATAAAAAGCTGCATAATATGTATGCAAGTGTACTTGTGTATAAACATACACATGCACACATGTTCATTTAATTCATTAAAATTACTTAATTTTCCTTTCATGGACATAAAATAAAAGTTAACCAGCTCTTTATTTCCCTTTGTGATATACTGGGAGAAATACAGAATTTAAAGATATTGTGCTAATTATTCAGAGGGTTGCTTTGAATAATTCATTGTTCTTTCTTTTCTGTCTCTTTGCTGAAAGAAAACAAGTTTAAATATTGGCAAGCAATATATATCAGCAAGTGTAGATTCATGTTTCCAATAATAACTCTTTGTGATATCTCTTACTAATTCTTAATTTAAGGGGTCCATGCCTACTATTAAATCATAACATATAACAACTCTCCCAGATCAGGTACCTTCCAGATAAATTGAAACTATAAGTGTTCCCAGCCAGTACCGTATAACCAAAAGCTAGGATGAATGGGACATTTGGGAGCTCCAGGGCACCAGGTTAAAGGAGACCAATCTGCAACATTTTCATTAGATCAATTTTTTTTTAAGGCCAGGTGCTGAAAATACAACTGCTAGAGTTGGAGATGGTTTTAGCATTTTTCTTGTAAATTTACAGAGGTATGGTTTATTGATGGACAATGAATATTGAACATCAGTAGGAACTGCAGCTGTGACAGTAAAATGTTTTATTTCTATATGATTAATACACCATAGGAAATCATAGGAATTTGAAACCACGAGATAGAAGTAGGCCACTATCTTCAGATGTTCCTCAGGTATATGGACAACAGGAAAGAAACAAAAAGCAGCATGATTATATAGGTAGAAACAGAAGACACTGGACCTCCCATTCCATATAAAACTACTCATAACAGAACAGGGCACTCAAATTGAATTTAAAGAAAAATAAATGTATCATTTTCCCCTCTAGTTACCCTACCATCCCTGCTTTGTAGTTTCTCAGGTGTCAACTACAAGACATTTTTTTTTATTGAAAAGTTTTTCAATGCATTTTATCTTTAACAAAACAACAAGACATTTGTAACAGGAATTTTTCAAATCCTACTTTGTAAAACCTGATTGTGCAGTACTTGCCTGGAAAGTGTTCTAAGCCTATTTCAGCCAATCGAGACTCACAACTTAATTCAGTATAAACCTTGCTGAATCATTGGGTTTTGGTAGTCAAGAACAAGATGGACATGAAGAGACAGCTGTCCTCTATTGTAATTACAGCTGAAAATTTGCTTCGCATTTCATAATGTTGAAAGAAAAATCAGGTCCAGTTCCAAGCCGGGAGTAAATAAAATGGAGGCTAAGATGCTGGAAATAAAATGGAGGCTAGCTGCTTAGAAAAGAAGGTTCTTGTTTATTGATGAGCAGAATCAGCAACACCATGCAGTTCCGAGACAGCTGACAAAATGGAGTTGAGAGTGGGTGGGTTTTTATATCTTCCTTGGGCTTTGTATTTGAGATGCCTGTTGTGAAATGTACTATGACCTGTGCTTGAGTATGCCCTTTTGGTATACTAATTATTGTTGCCTGACCCCCTTTGTGGCTTGGAGGCCATGTCCTGTCCTTGGAGCTGGGTGGGAAACGTAGATTTTAGGAGTCTTTATTTTTCTAATCCCATCAGTTCCAGCCTTATGTGGGAGCTGTGGCTGAAGGTGGTTTGCTTATGAATAGTATGGCCCCAGTCTTTCTGAATGGATTAAGAAATCTCCATTCTAAAGATTGGCCTCCTCAGGTTTCCTGTCGCAGGAAGACTGGGGCAGTTCTCTGTCTTTGTTAAGATTTTTCTCCATTTTTCTTTTAGGGGAAATATTCTATCCTGCCCTTTTTAATATTCCCCAAAATATTTCATTCTCTGGGGAGGGGGGGTGCTGACTTCCTACAATAAAGTGACAAAAATTGTAAGGGGAGATATCCTTAGTCCTAAATCGGAGTGCAGTACTAAGAAGGGTTTCCTTGCTCTCTTTGTGCTACCTGGGAATGGTTTGCTCTTTAGATGAATCTGAGCACTCTGCTGATCGTAGTTCATCTACATACTATTTAGGAAGTAGTGCTTTTACAGTGCTGCAAGAGATGTTACTCTCTGCTCTAACAGAAGCCAAGAGCTCCATAGGGCATTGTGGAAATGGAAAACCTTTCTCAACTTGATGATCTTCATCTGTACTGTATCCAGGGCTTTTTTTCTCATAGAACGCTCAGAACGGAGTTCCGGCACCTTTTTTGGATGGAACCTTGTAGGGTAGGCAAGGCGGGTTGTATGACATGTGTGAGTTCCGGCACCTTTTTCTTTTACAAAAAAAGCACTGACTGTATCACAAAAGAATACTCAGAATAATAAGGGTTGAAGCCAAACACATGGGGTGGGGGGGAGCTGCTCTACAATTATTTCTTTTTCTAGGGAAAAAAATGTAATAGGAAACTTTTCCTATCCATATATTGATTGCAGAGGAGAATTTAAAAGGAATAGTTTTACTCTAATATGCTTATATACATATTATATCTACACACAGAGAGACAGGGGTGTCTGTCTCTGTTAGATACTGGGTTCGTTCCTTCAGTGACGAGGCAAGTGAGTTCAGCAAAGATCATTGTTTATTGCTTACAGGAACTGAACTGAGAAATAGGGCAGCGAATGCAGCAATTTATACCTCTTGGTGGCGGCCAATAGGTTTAAAGCAACCTATTGCTGCCCTAGAGGCAGCCAATGGCAGCACTGGAGATGGGTTGTCTGAGGCACTGGGAGCCGTTAGCCAGCTTCCCTACTTAAGCACCCACGTGATGTTCCCTTAACAACACAAAACCTAATACATTAAACCCTTCTCCCCTAGAATGTACAAATATTATAACAACAAAAGGAGAATGATTACAGCAATACAAGTTTACAGAGGCACACAATGTGCGATATACACATTTTCCATACTGGCTAATACAGAGGGTCTCTTAGCAGCACAATAATGATACAGACAACATCATAGCTCAGTTATTTCAGAACAAAATCTTGTAAATATGCAGGAGGCTTGCAAACCCTCGAGGAATGCCTGGGAGACCAAGGCACTTCCTGGCCTACCAGCTTGCCTGCTGGGCTGGGTAGGCCAGTGTCCATAAGTTCAAGTGAATCTGGTTGACTCGGAATTCTCTGGCTGGCCCTTCCAGGTTGGGCCACTCCAGAGTCCAATTGCTCTGCAGACTTTGCACAGTGGCTGTAGTGTTCTGCTTGGCTTTCTCCGTCAGGGGCCCCATGTTGCACTCCTAGGCTTTCCTCCCCTACGGCCATCTCCCCATTGCTCTGACTACTTGGAACCTCAGAGCCTATGGATTGATCGGCCTGACTACTGGTTTGCAGTCTGTGGATGGGACCTGGGACGAAGTCCTTGCTTTGTGGCCGTTCTGGAAAATACTTCCTAAGCTGATCGATATGGTGACAGATGACTCGCCTGCCCTCTAGGCCTACTTTGTATGAGAGAGGGCCTGACATTTTGGTGATTTTCCCTGGCACCCACAAGTTCCCATGCCCATAGTTCCTGGCCCACACCCCGTCATCCACTTGCAGCCCCCTCAGGGGTTTTGGGCGAAAGGCCTCAGCTGCCACCCGGTCTGGGTGCAACCTGTCCAGTTGTGTGATTAGGCGCCTCCCCCAGCACAGCTCTGCTGGGCTTTTACCCATTGCCATGCATGGCATGGAATGTTGGCAGAGCAAAAAGTCAGCCAGTCTGTGGTGCCAGTCCCCAGTCACTATACGCTTCAATGACTCTTTCGTGGTGCATACCATACGTTCAGCTTGACCATTACTAGACGGGTGAAATGGAGCCGATGTCACATGCCTAATGAGGTTTGCCCTCAGGAAGACCTGAAATTCTGCCACAGTAAATTGGGCCCCATTATCAGACACTACGACGTCCGGCAGCCTGTACGTTGCAGAGTTTCCTAAGCACCTGGATGGTCCTAGCAGTAGTCATGTTTGCGATTGGTATAACCTTTAGCCATTTAGAGTGGTTGTCGACCACTATAAGAAGAGCTGTCCCTGAAAGGGCCCAGCGAAGTCTATATGAATCCTTGACCAGGGTGTGTGTGTCTCCTCCCACCTGTGAATGGGGGCATGTGGCGTTTCAGGCCTCGATTGCTGGCATGTATAACACCCATGTACTTGAGCCTCAATGGCTTTATCTAATCCTGGCCACCATAAATAGCTTCTTGCCAAAGCTTTCATGTGAACAATACCTGGATGACCTTCATGAAGCAATTGCAATACCCTGTCCCTTAATGAAGTGGGAACTATGACCCTGTTCCCCCAAAGAATACAACCCTTATGAGCTGAGAGCTCATGTCTCCTTGTAAAATAGCTCTGAAACTCAGGACCTGGGCTTTTATCCAGCCACCCCGTGTGTACCCATTGGTGCAAATTCAAAAATCTGAGGTACTGAGAATGCTTTAAACTATTCCAAGGATTATCCCCTAATAAGGCATACTTTGTTTAATGATGGTCTGATGAATAAAAAGCAGTTTATTAGGTTTGCTTGTCACACTAAGGCAGGGATGGGGAATGATGACCCTTTTATACTTGTGGACTACAACTTAGGATTTCTGGGAGTTGAAATCCAGAAGTCATAAAGGGGCCATTGCTCTTCACATCTGCACTAAAGTATAAACTATGATTTACAAGCTACAATGATTGTGTTCATATAATATACTAAGCCACACCCAAACAAGCCACATTATGGCTTAGGTTTTTTACTTTGAGCCTAGGCAGTTGAGAATACCATCCCATCACTAGAGGCATTTTTCTATAGTCATTTGAATTTTGATGGGGGGAATGCTACCTCAAGCAGGCAAAGTATCATATCTACTTCATTTCTTCATTTAGTTTTTGTAATCTGGCCAATCTGGGTGGCATACAACAAAATAAATGATTATGATTATGATTATTGAAAGACCATAATCAAACAATCAGCTTAGATGGAAAGCAGGCCAGAATACTTTTTAATGCCTTTAGATACATTACTTGCAATCTAGAAAAGAGTAATGAGGTGGGGAGGATCTTGTCTTCTGCTTTTAATGTTCTCAAAGGCATCTATAAAGCAAGAATGCTGGACTAGCCATTACTGTAAGCTTGGATGATCTGATTCAGCAAGCACTTCTTATACGCTGATGTGCTATTATAAAACTAATGGGTCAAAAAAACAACATTCAGGTTAGCATTAGGAAAGCCAAGTCAATAACTTTCTTGTTTCCTGGCACTTTATTTATAAAGCAAGTTGGGTTTCTCTGCATCTGTTTTTTCTGAAAAAAGAATTGAGAGAGAGTATCATAAATCTTCAGCCTCTTCCTTTGCTGAACTGTTAATGTTGAAAAATACAGATTTCCAACCAGGAAGAAGACATGAAGTACATATATTGGCTAACTGCATATCCTAGATATGTGATAAAATATTTCATGGGATAAAATGTTTATCCAACAAGGATATATATGTTCAAAATTTCACGCAGGATATATTTTCCTTGAGGAGAAGGTACGAGGGCAATTCGGAAATAAATCTTCATTTGATTATCAATGACAGACACTCGCAGATAGAGAACTTTTATTATATACATTTAAAAACTACAAAATTACATTACTTTTCATAATAATAATAATAATAATAATAATAATAATAATAATAATAATAATAATAATAATAATAATAATAATAATAATAATAATAATAATAATAATTTAATTTGTATACCACCCTTCTCCCGAAGGACTCAGGGCGGTGAACAGGGCAATAAATACTAAAATACAAAGATACAAAAATTAAGAAAAGATTAAACATAATGCCCTATGCAATACAACAATAAATTACAATACATTAAAAACAAGAATAAAACCCAAACCCATCAGACCAGGCCGGCTTGTTCAAACAAATAGGTCTTTAGATCACGTCAGAAGGAGCGGAGGTCGAGAGCCATCCGGAGCTCAACCGGTAAACGGTTCCATAAATCCGGCGCACCCACAGAGAAGGCCCTCCCCCTGGGGGTCACCAGTCGGCATTCTCTGACCGGTGGCACCCTGAGGAGGCCCTCTCTGTGGGAGCGCACTGGGCGGAGGGAACTTGATGCCAGTCGCAGGTGCTCCCTAAGGTACTCCGGACCCATGCCATGTAGGGCTTTAAAGGTCATTACCAGCACCTTGAATCTCACCCGGAAGACAACTGGAAGCCAATGCAGCTCACGGAGCAAAGGTGTAACATGGGAGTATCGGGAGACTCCCAACACGACTCTCGCGGGTACATTCTGCACCAGTTGGAGCCTCCGAGTGGTCCTCAAGGGCAGCCCCACGTAGAGAGCATTGCAGTAGTCCAACCGAGAGGTCACGAGCGCATGAGTGGCCGTACGCAAGGCATCCTGGCCTAGATAGGGCCGCAACTGGTGCACCATTCAAATTGAGGCACTTGTCATAAGGTCTTATAAGGTTTGAAATTCCTTAGTAGTAGTCACTTGGCGCCAAATCTGGGCTATGGGGGTGATCAGAAACATCCCAAATGGAACTGCTTCAAAAGTTCTTGGGTGTGTCTAGCAGTGTGCAGGCGAGCATTATCATGAACCAAAACCACACCGGAAGTCATCATGCCCCAAATGCTTGTTATGGATGGCTCATCTGAGTTTTCGTAACGTTTCACAATAGACATCTGAACTGATGATCGAACCACACTCCATGAACTTCACCAGCAGTACTCCTTTGGCATCTTCACATTTAGTGGGATTTTCTATGGCAGGATTCATTTTCAATTGATCTAGCGGATGAGTCAACTGCAACATAACCTTCTGCTTCCACTCCTCACTGCCCATTGAACTACTGTGCACAGCGCCATAGGACAGGAGGCACAATCCCTCCCTATTTCTCTCACATGCTTAAAAGGAGGTTTATTTCCAAATTGCCCTCATATAAGAAGGGGACGCGGTGGCTCAGTGGGTTAGGATGCTGAGCTTGTCGATCAGAAAGTCGGCAGTTTGGCGGGTCGAATCCCGAGTGCCGCATAACAGAGTGAGTGCCTGTTACTTGTCCCAGCTTCTGCCAACCTAGCAGTTCGAAAGCACGTAAAAATGCAAGTAGAAAAATAGGGACCACTCCGGTGGGAAGGTAACAGCGTTCCGTGCGCCTTTGACGTCTAGTCATGCCAGCCACATGACCACGGAGATATCCTCGGACAAGCGTTGGCTCTTCGGCTTTGAAACGGAGATGAGCACCGGCCCCTAGAGTTGGAAACGACTAGCACGCATGTGCGGGGAAACCTTTACCTTTACCTTAAGAAGGGGAAGCAGGAAATATTCTCACCAATTCACTTCCTGGTATTTTATGCCTATCTATCTTCACTGGGATGGCCACATTAGGAATATGCATGTCCCCTTCAAGGCAGTCATTTTGTGACAGTGCCAACATTTTATATAAGCCCACCTGAACCAAAAGGACTGGAGATCTAAAACTCCAAGTGCCAGCAATCAAGAAATGTCCAGAGATGAAGGAGGTGTTACTAATACAGAGAATACCAAATGTTTACAAGGGTTCACAAAAACATAACTGGAGGGCTAAAATAATTGGAGGGCAATACATGAGCCTAGCATGAGCCCCAAAACTTGGAAGGCTAAACCTCTGGTCCCGGTGATCAACACAGATTGGATCCTGCAATGTCATCCTGGGACACATATATCCACCTTCATTCAGCAACAGTTTAGACTAGGCAAAGTGTAAGCTGTATTTTTGCCATGAGTATGACTTCTGATCACAGTAACTGTGCTCCAACCAAGTATCCACATTTAAGGGACCGAGTCTAGCCATCCATTTTATAACCTCCCACTTAATATCAGTCATAAACCCACTGAATTCTTGGAGTATTCCTCATATTCCCAACCAACTTTTCTCAAGGACATTCTCTCTGTACATGGGTAGCACGTCCAGCTCATCTCTTGAACGTTGCTTTGCTTTCCTTCCTGACTCACATAAATAAATAAAAACCCTGTAACTCATGATTAATAATAGAGCATGATTGAAAAGGAAAGCTGAACAGACTCTTCCTACAAATACTTGAAAAGCAACTGCAACAGGAGACCAGGTTCCTTCTTCAGCCAGGTGCAAGTTAGCAACAAAGATTGCTTTGGATCTTGGGGTTCCAAGAGAATCTCAATAGGTTTGATATGTACTTCACTGCATTTAGATTTTAGGAACACAGCTCTCTAATCTATATAATGTGTTTTTTATTGGGATGCCATGTTTTGCATACATTAGGCTGGGTTTCAAAAACACCATTTAGGTGCAAAAGTTTGGTCAATAAGTAAACTTCAGTGAACAAAGTGGGATTTATTTATAAGTAAATTTGAACAGAACAACATTGTTAAAAGGTGCTGTATGAGTGTGGTATCAGTCACTGAGAGTTATGGTTTGATTTTCTTCTCAGGATTCAGTTTGCTTGCTAGAGCAACACATTTCACATACCTCTCTCCACAAAGTTTATATAAGATAAAAAAGCCAAATCATTACTTCTACAGAAGAATTTTATTTTCAAATGATACTTCAGCTCAAGTTATCCATGGCAATCATGATGACTGTGGTTTTTAACCAAGGATTTTATTTTATTTTTTACTCCTTCCCCCCCCCCCCGAGTCTCTAGTTGCTCAGTTATCCTGAAAGGATTTTTTTTACCTGCAGCACCACTTTCCTGTTCTGACTCCATACAGCTAGAGATTCACTGGCATTTTTACTCCATTAGTTCTGCAATTTTACATTCCATGGAAGGATGGGCACCGCTGCACACTTTCTGCCCCCCACATGTGTGCAGTTAATAGCTCGTGCTGAGTAATGATCTTTTCAGAAGCTTTTTTCCTCCCCTGCTAGTTTTTCTTCCTCCTCCCTTCCTCCTTTACCAGACAGGGAATAGAGTTACTAAGCAGCAAGTGAGTCCTTAACAACCTCTCTCCTCTGCCCCCCCCCCTTTTCCTTCCACTCTCCTTTTAACCAATGGTGCGGACCTGGAAGGATGTATGTCACAATGTGAGAGGGCGGGATAGAAGCCATGAGTGGGAGAGAAGAACAGTAGAGACACTGGGCACCGTATGAGTAGCAACCTGTGGATCTAGGAGGTTTTTCCATCCTTTCCTTAGCACCATCTGCAGATAGGTGAGTAGCAGCTACTCTGGCTTCTCTGAAGGCCTCTCTTGGCACCCAGGGAGGCAGCATCTCTCAAGGAACACTCAGCAATCATAGAACATACTAATCTTCTAGGCAGTGTCTTACTTGTCTGCCCTTCAAGAGTGAAATTAGCAGATAGACAGGCACAGGGCAAGTCACCCTCTTCCCACTCATGGTTTCATTGGAAATGAGCCTTTGGCTTGGTCCATGGAAAGTGAAACCATAGGGGCCAGTTAAGAGAATACTATCCTTCTGCTCCTTACCTACCTCCTGAAATTAATCCACTGCACAAAGCCAAAAGAAGATATATAATAAAGATGTAAAAAGGTTACGTAAATTCTCTGGGATGCAAAAGAGGAAGAGGACAAAGCAGAAAAGTGAAGTATGGGGGGAAAGGTTAGAGGGAAAACAGAATTCAAATAACAGCAATATATTATTAGCATCCCAATATGTTTACATATTATGTGAATTTTACTTAAAATTTATTCTCATTGATCTGAAAGTTAATGCAGAAATGTGGGGATGGAAAAATCAAGGATATCATTTGTGGGTGGAAAGTAGATGCCATAAAATGGTTATCTCGATAATATTCTGCTCTGAATCCCTTCCTATAAAGTTCAGTGTGAAAGGGGTCATAATAATTTATTCATAATAGCAATAGGGAGAAGGAAAGCAGACCTTTAAATGTCATACCTCAATAGAAGTACAATATAAACCTGCTAATTTGTAATTAAGGGAACCCAGTTGCCCTAGGCTTCAGTTCTAGCAACTGTTCTGGAATGTTTATTTAACAGATCTTTTGTCATCTGACCCAATAGGAACAAATCAATGCAGCTGAATTTAAAAGACACTTAGACACTTAGCTGAAAGAAGATAATTGATTCCCTTATTACAAGGGCATTATTTTTCCCCTCAACCATAGTTTCAAATAAAAAGCTATCAGGCAATTTGGTGCATATAATTATATTTCCAAAAACAGATATAAAATAACCCAAGTCTCATTGTTGTATAAAATTATGCATTATTTAAACATCACTTGTTCGTGGATGTTGAAGAAAGGATACTATGATAGTTGTAGTAATAGTAGTAGTGGTAATAATAGCAATATTGTTATGTATTGGGCTCAATTGTAAGACCACGTGGTAAGCTGAAGCAGCTAACGGCTCTCCAGCAACCCAGACTCCAGGTCTCCAGTGCTGCTATTGGCTGCCCCTAGGCGGCAATGGGTTACTTTAAACCTATTGGCTGCTGCCTAGGGGCCAGGCTATAAATTGCTGCAAGCTGCAGCCCAATTCTCCATTCAGATCCTGCAAACAATAAACCATGAGCTTTGTTGAACTCACTGGCCTCGTCTCCTTTCCTGCGCGAAGAACTCACTACACAACAGCTATCATTGTTTAGATTTTCTGAACTTATTCCATTTCCTTAAATAACAAATAATTATAAACACAGTGTGAGAAACAGTATGACATAACACACAATATAGGTCTGAATGAAAACAATATCTGCTGTGATCTCCACATGACGTCAGGAAGGGAATCCAGCTAGTAAACATTCAGCTCCATCCAATCACACCTGACTATACCCTGAATTAAGGGATTACAGGATTGTAAAAAAGTCTGAGTGAAAATTTCTGCAGATGACCCCAGGTTAGAATTTGTTTAGCTGAGCAGTGGGAAAGGCTTTTTATCTTCTGGTCCAAACTCACCTTTTCTTGTGTAAATTTCTTTATGCAAGGCTTAACATGGCTTCTAAACAAGTTGACAGCACAAACCATCACATGACCCACAATGTCAGGCTGTTAGGAGGCTTCTGAACATGCTTGCTAGAATATGCTTCAAAAGCTTCTTTGACAGACTCGCTTTTTGTTTGTTTGTTTGATTCTTTTGGGGTTAGTATTGTTGATAACCTGGGAAAGTCCCTGCGTTTTTCTTGGCAAGAACTGGTTTCCCATTGCCTCTTTCCTAGGGCTGAGGGAGAGTGACTGGCCCAAGGTCACCCACTACTGTATACCAAACTGGCTGACAAGCTCCTTAGGTCTGGATATATTAAAGAGTAGGGTTCCTCTCTCCCCTCAATGTCCTATATGTAGATGGGCTTATTTTCAGCTGAAAATATCACATTAGTTATCAAGTTAGGGATCTGAAATTCCATATCAATTCACACAAAAACAGAAACATCACACATATATTTATCCCTTTCTATTCTTCTTCTTTTTGTTATGTTGAATAAAGCTGGTAGAAAGAAGGAGAAATTCCCCTTTTTCCACTAAGGACCTGTTTTTCAGGATGTTGCTTAATCAGGCTATGGGAAACTATCAAATTTGACCAGAGTTGTTGAGAGAGAGGGAAACTTCATTCCCCCTCTCTCACACCCCTCCAATACACAAAGAAATCCTGCTGAAGATGTTGTAGTTTGTGAGAAAGCAGCAAAGAAGCTCAGAAACAGGTTGGCAAAAACAACAACAACAAACCCAAGCAATGCTCCCTGTCTTAATTTTGTAATTCTTAGAGGGTAAATAACAGATGCCCATTGAGTCCATTGGAAAAGTGGTGAATTTGGGTATTGTTAAAAAGGAGGTATTGTATTTCAAAGACATGCAGAAGATCATTAATTAAATGTTAATTACTGTAGTGCTATTGCATTAAAGGCAAATGTGTGTTAGAATGGCAGTAAAAAAAACCCTAACGTGGAACATGAGGGGGTTAATAACCCCCACAAAGACTCTGTCAGCATGTGATGCCCATTTTTACCTGCCATCTTTATTGTCTGTCTAATAAATCAAATGGTTTGGTTTTACTTCTTTTCTTGCAGCTGCAGTAAACTTTCCTCAGCTCAGGAGAATCTTTTGTATTTGTTATTGAACTGTGGGTTATGTACCAGCCAATATTTACATTAGATGGTCAGGAATATTAGGTTTCCAGCAGACAATAAGCCAGGACAATGGGCTGACTTAGCTTGTGGTTATTTGAACCAACAATCTTTCTTATGACGGTTGTCTCCAAGATAAGCTTTTCAAATGTGTTACTACTCTGATTCTAAAAAGACACTGTCAAAGAACTGACGTTAGGTGATCTTTTTTCTTAAGGTTACTGGCTACACGCCACTGACATTCACATATTCAATCGTAGGATGAAACAAAATATTTGCTTTACCTACCTTAGCCAATGAGGCAATTGACCATATTGTGCTATCTTTAATTTCTTATTGAGTAATTCTTTGGTTATTTGTCTGACAGAGCTTTAGGTGTACGATCAACTCATAAAAGAGTTAGATCAGGATTATGGTTCCCAAGACTACTTAGTAAAGTTCACAGTTAATCCCCGGATTTGAACTTGAATTTCTACCATTTAAATCCAATATTCAATCCATTTCTTCTCAGAAACTCTAAACTAGTAGACATAAACCTGGCAATGAGTCTGGAACAAAGGCTCATTTCTTCACCTCCCATAATCAGTAAAGTCACACATCCATTAACACATTTTTTTCATACAAATTCTGAATTTATCCTAAAATGAAGGTTCAGTATGAAACTTGTACATGATATACAGCCACAAGGATTTATATGGAGTTGGACTTTTCAATGATTCATCTGAAAGAACAGCAAATGAGTTGAGACATTAATTAAGAGAAACACAATGAATTACTCATCATACTTATGATGGTATATTCCTGTGGGGAAATTTAATTTAGGGTATTTTGTTATTGTTACAGCAGTCTAAAGGTATCTGCCATTTATTAGTGGGCCAATATTACAAGAACATGAGAGCTGAAGTGCAATACTTCCTGAATAGGTATTTATGATACAAAAAGCTATACATCTTAAACAGCTATTTTTAGATTTGTCTCCAACAGAAATCTAAGCTTAACAATAATAAATTTAAAGAAGAGATCATTGCTTAACCTTTTCATGATACTCAAGAATCAACAGCATGTGATGAGCAGCCTTTGCCAACTGGGTTTTGAGTTTATTGTGTTTAAGTGGGACTTTCTTGCAAGCATTTCTATGTTTCCTTTTGTTGGTGCAGGACACGTGATTGGATATATCTTTGCCATAATGGAGCTCGTAGGTTCTACCTTGACAGCTACATATGCCCATCCAAGACCAACACCATCAAATTTTCTGCCAGCCATCAGCACCATGGCATCAAGTTATAAGAATCGATTCCCTCATTATTCTTTAACTCACAGCCTGAGTCTTCCTTGGAGACCTAGCACCTACTATAAAGTTGCTGCTATCACTCCGACTTTAGCACCATTTTCCAAGAGTTCTCATGGGGTCACCGCAAGCAACATGCTCCCCTTTGTGTCCAACCGAACAGCACTCTTTAGCAGGTACTCTCCTGATGATTGGTACAGAACAAACCTGACCAACTACAAGGAATCAGAAGCATCACGGCATAATGCTGAGAAAATGAGAGTAGATACTTCCCGGATGATCCAGGATAAGGATCAACAGACACGGAAAACCCAAACAGAAACAACTAAAAATATAGGAGAGCGAGTCAATGATATCGTATTTTGGAAAACAGAGCTCAACCACGAAGTAGACGGAATGATTGGAGAGACAAATGCTCTTACAGAGATGAAGAAACGTCTAGAAAGAGCACTGGTAGAAACTGAAGGGCCCCTTCAGGTAAACAGATCAATTCCATTGATAACATATTTGATATTTCAGTGATACCTGCTGTGGTTCAGATATTTAAATGCCCTCTTAGGTTCCAGTAAAATTATTTTAGATTACTTGGCAGAAGTCTAGATGGTTTGTGCATTTCTCCTAATAAGTATCTCACGTACTCTGTGAGGTGTAAAATGCTTATCTTTAGCTTCCATTTCAACTTTATCCATATATAATTTCCTCTTGGCTTTGATGACACTAGCAGTCCAGTAGGAATTAAAGTAATGGTGTTCTTACTCTTTTTTATTTCAGTTTTTTGGGGGGGGAATCAGTATCAGTGAATTTATTTTTTTCTTTTTGACAGATCAAGAAACTGCTGAATTCAGACAAATCTTCATTTTGCCATGTAGAAAATTTAGCAAGCAATAATGTTATACTACTACATAAAAAGCAAGTAGAATTAGTAGTTAAGCAAATAAAAGAGCCTTGGTGGAGCAGTGGGCTAATGCCTCCTTAAGTAACACCAGCTGCCTGCAATTAGTGCAGGTTTGCATCCCACCAGGCTCAAGGTTGACTCAGCCTTCCATCCTTCCGAGGTAGGTAAAATGAGGACCCAGATTGTTGGGGGCAATAAGCTGACTTTGTAATAATGCCGCTTGGGGTGTGTGTGTGAAAGCCCTAACAAGCAGGCATATACATAGAATGAAGGCTACTGCTAAGCTTGTAAGCCGCCCTGAGTCTTCGGAGAAGGGCGGGATATAAATGGAATTAAAATAAAATAAAATAAAAATAAATAGTGGGTTAAGTTATCTGTGATTTAAAAACAACTATTCTTCCTCTGTATTTGATAAGCAGGTGAACAAAAACTGAAACCTACAAAGCAGAAATAAGGTTCTCCAGAATTTGTTCCTTCCTTCTCTGTTTTGTTTTTATCCATTTCATTTTCTCCCTATACCATACATTCCATATTTACAAAGCTGCTCAATCATCAGTGTTGTTTGTGGTGACCATTCCTTTCTTCCTTCCTTCCTTCCTTCCTTCCTTCCTTCCTTCCTTCCTTCCTTCCTTCCTTCCTTCCTTCCTCCCTCCCTCCCTCCCTCCTTCCTTCTTTCCTCCCTCCTCCCTCCCTCCCTCCCTCCCTTCCTCCTTCCTTCCTTCCTTCCTCCCTCCTTTCTTCTTTCCTTCCTTCCTTCCTCCCTCCCTCCCTCCCTCCCTCCTTCTTTCCTCCCTCCTTTCCTCCCTCCTCCCTCCCTCCCTCCTTCCTCCTTCCTTCCTTCCTCCCTCCTTTCTTCTTTCCTTCCTTCCTTCCTTCCTTCCTTCCTTCCTTCCTTCCTTCCTTCCTTCTTTCGTTCCTCCCTCCCTCCCTCCTTCCTCCCTCCCTCCCTCCCTCCTGTATTGTGTATGAATGTATGCATAAAATATTAAATATTTAAATAAATGAATAAATTGAAATATATTTCACATTTTTGTCCCTCTCCTGTTGCTTGTTTAAATAATCCTAAATCAATGTTTGCTATTGGATTGAGTGATTCTGTGCAAAATGGTCAGATACAGATTTTTAAAGTTCTAAAGGAAAGAACTTGGGGGAAAAAACACATTAGACAGAAAGGACATACCTGCCACTGAAGAGACAGACAGGTGTTGGAGAAGAATAGCTTTTTAAATATGCAACATACTTTCCAATCCTGGAACAGATTCAGCAGTTTTTTAAAATATCTCAGCACAGAAATACACAATAACATTTTGTCTCCTTGTTAGGTAGCCCAGGAATGCCTCCTTCACCGAGAGAAGAGAATGGGCATTGATCTTGTTCATGATGATGTGGAAAAACAATTGCTGACAGTAAGTTTATTTAACACCTGAAAAGGGAAAAATTTGTTTGTTTGTATCCTGCCTTATTATTTTTTTAAAAAAATAATTCAAGACAATGCACATATCCAACATACCTTCCACCTCATATTTTTCCCACAACAACAACCCTGTGAGGTAGATCAGGCTGAGAGAGAATGTTTGGCCCAGACGCACCAATTGTGTGCTCATTTTTTCAAAGTTTAAGCTCGCATGGTTTTCTATTCATTGGGAGTGCAACTTTGCCCCAATTGCTTGTCTTCAGATATTTTAGGCTACAAATCTCATCTCTCCTGTCCTGTCTGGCAATTGTGGGCATTGTCTTGCAGCACATGAGATGGCTCATGCCATTCCTTTCTTAGCTACTCAGAGTTGCCTTCAGATCAGTTCACATTAGGGTGGCTAAAATATGGCATGTGGGCTTGGGCAATTATGAAAGTAAGTAAGTAAATAAATACAGACGTGAATAAGTGACAGTTTGTTAAAGGAAAACAATGCAAGAGATGCTTTGTTATACCACATATTCATGTTTTAAGCATACAATTGGTAGAGGAAAGCAATTGGTTTAAGAATCATTCCTTGATTGAAAATTCATAGAAATGCTGTGCCTGGAATACTTACGATTCTTTACACCGGCTATGCTGACTCAGGAATTCTGGGAGTTGAAGTCCACGAGTCATAAAAGAGCCAAGGTTGCCTATCCCTGCTTTACACTATTTAATAAGTTCTTTCTTCTGGTCTTCTAGTAGTTTCTGGATATTTGCAAAAGTTACAGAAGTCAGGAAATGTCCCAGCAAACATTTCACTTGTCTCTTTGCTATCTTGGATTTGCCTCTTGGCTCAGTCTTCCTTTGTACATCCTGCCTCTTGGCCTTTCCTTATTTGTGCTTCCCCTTCTCAAGTGTTTACTTCTTCAGCAGCTTCATTCTCCCACTACCAATGTTCCTTAGTATGTGAACTGTCAAGTAAAGACTATAAATCTTGCTGTTCCTCACAATCTTGACCTTTCTATTTCTGATAATTATTAAAGTTGGACAGATTACAATTTGAAGCCTCCATTTATAAGCTTCCATTGGTTCTGGTCTTGTTAGATAATATTGAGCCCCAGACTCTAGGTCACAAACTTCTCCATGTAATGGCCGACCCCTTGTCACACATTAAGAGCTGAGCCAAAGCTGTAATCTGTGTACATTTTTTGCCAGTGTTCTCGATCAAAGATCATTCATGAAAAAGAGTCAGGAACATCTGGACCAGCCAATTACAATATCCATTTTATTCATATTTTTTTGAAAAATTCCAAAACACAATACCTGTTAGTTAATGCTGTTAACTTACTGCTCAAAGCAATCAAGAGAATGCTTTTACCAAAAGAAGGTTGGATTTTTAATTCGGGGTAGGGGAGGGCTTGAAAAAAAATAAGTCTTGGATAATTGTGCGTCCCTTGCTATTGCCTGGACCAAAGGCACGTGGATATCAACATTGAAGAGAAATGTTTCTAGAAACTACATCAAAACAAAATGATATTTGGGTCAGTGGGGGTATATAGCTGACCAGTGGATGTAAGAAAGAAGAGTTTGTGGGCCAGAGTCTATCTTATAAAGTATGGGTCAAAAGATCTTTTGAGAGTCTTAACAGAAAAAAGGAGCCTTATTACGGTACTAGTGGAGAAGTCAATGCCCATACAGGCTCTCAAAAACCTCCAGAATAGATGGGGCTCAAATATTCAAGTCTTTGTACATTAGGATAAGATTTAGGACCAATATGGATATCTTGAATGTGTTAGTGTATCTCTTAAAAAGCATATATTCCCCAAAATTGTTGTCTTAAGTCTTAAAATGAGAAAACATATCTATTTGGCACCAAAATCATGGTGTCCTGGTAGTAAGGCTACAGAGACTGAATCTTGCAAATCTGAAACTATTTCCCCTCTCCCCAGCCTTCACTTTCCAGACAACTAGGAAAGATCCCTTTTGAAATGCTTTCTCCACCTCCATCCCTCCATTGGACTCAGGTTTTGTTTGGTCTCTTAAGATTATTCTCACTATGGTTTGCAGAAGCTCTCAAAAGAAGGTTAAAATCTTAATCCTGCCAAATCCAGTAATATCCAAAGTTATGTCATTTGCAAGGCCCTAGGAATGGTGACCCAAGTCTGAATGAAAAAGAGAGTCCTGGAGGACTAGAGATATCTCTTCCACTTTGAACAAATGTCAAAGAGGACAAATAGGGGTGTTTTCCAAAATGTATAAATCTGAACATTTTTTTTTTTACTAATCCCTGGAAATATATGACGGGTTTTTTTTCCTAACTTGACCAGGAGGTTGATGTCATCCATTCATGCCAAGAGAGAATGAGAAGACACTTGGATAAGGCAATGGCCCAGCTTGCGTAAGAAAATATTTAATCTCAACTTCCTTTAAAAGGCCCTTAGAAATAAATTCTGAGGTGACCACCTGATCAATTTTCTCCATAGCACAGCTTGATAGTGAGAATCATTTCCTATATGTTCATGGCTTTCTTCTCTAGCAAGATCATAAAGAAACCAAAGGTGTAGGAATCATAAAACTGGATTCTAAATATTCAGTATTGGTAACAGACACAGAGGTAAATGTTGGAGGTCTTTAAAAAGCACTTTAGGTCTCAAGGGCTTACAGCAATGCCTAATAGATTAG
Organism: Vipera ursinii; assembly: GCF_947247035.1. Classification (NCBI taxonomy): domain Eukaryota; kingdom Metazoa; phylum Chordata; class Lepidosauria; order Squamata; family Viperidae; genus Vipera; species Vipera ursinii. Next base: position 112,845,887 of record NC_139513.1, read on the forward strand.
CAAGTACCAATCTGTTTCCAGTCCTTGATAATGTCATAAAGTCAAGACAAAAGAAAGGTATTCTGTTTTGACCTTTATTCAGACCCAAGGCTCATGGCTATTTATAACTCCTCTTCCTCTTCTCCATGGAAATGATTTTCACCATTTGGGAAAATCTGAATAAAATTTCCCTTTTCAGTTTTGGATCAGCATTGAGAGTCTTGTGTTGATTCAATCTAAGCCTTTTGTCTGGATAGTCAATGTCTCAGAGATTCATTTTTAGTTGTCTGTAGTCAAGCTCTATCCAGACAATCAACCCTCTCTCTGAAAGCTGAGAAGACAATGTGAACAAGACTCATCTTCAACTTCTCTATCTTCTCATTCACACCTATCTAGCAGAGGAAACTGAAGAAGAGGGCTTGATTTGCTTTTATATGAAAATAAGCAAAAGCCTCTGGATGATATGAATCTGTGATAAAATTGAGTTCCTGACAGCCCAGAAATTTCTGCTAATGTTCCCTTAGATGTGAGTAGAATGCCCTGAGATCTCCCCTAAAATAGGAAAGTCAGAGATGTGGTGAGGATGGGAGTTGAGAGTGGATCCTAGTAATACACTCAACCAACCACCACACTTGCTTCTAAATAACTACACATGGCTCATAGTGCAAAATATGCAATTTTGGCAAGAGAAATCCAGCATTATCAAACTCTAGCTCTTAGAGTAGAATACGTGCACATCATGTATCTACTGAAAAGGGTCAGGGAGGCTGGGCTAAAATTGTCCAGTTCTGTTGGGTCCAGTGATAACTCTAGAAGAGAGGGGAAATAACTGCCCCTTTTAAAACAGGTAGCAGTACCCCCTACTCACAGTGATTCATACCTTAGCTAGCCGTGAGTTAGACTACTGTAATGTCCTATATAGGGAACTGCCCTTGACAAGCATTCAGACACTGCAACTGGTCTGAAATGCAGCAACCTGGGTTGTTTGGAACATTTCACAATATACTGCTGTAACGTTCTCTTCTGTGAACTGCACTGGATTTCAGTCAGCTTCCCAGTGAAATTCAAGGTGCTTTTTGTCACCTATAAAACTCTACATGGATGGCTAGGCTATTTGCAGGACCACTTATCTCTGTATGCCCTATTTGCAGGGCCAACTATTTGTCTTTGCATGCCCTAGCAAAATCCACAGGATGGGATGGGCATGCTCCTTTGTTAGGATTCCTAGGCAGTGCCATCTCATGGGACCTAGGACTCATGCCTTCTCTGTCACAGTGTCTACCCTATGGAACATCCCCCTGGAGATCCAGATAGCCCTGACCCTGATGATCTTTCCATTAAATGCTCAGTTGTTCCCCCAAGCTTTTGGATGAGCACTGTTGGCTGGTTTTGATCATTTCTAACCTTTGGAATAAAATGATTTTTAAACTATGTATATATGTGTGTGTGTGTATGTGCACATATATGTGTATGTATGTATATGTGTATGTTCTGGTTTTGTTTTAACACTCAGTTTGCCATCATTATGAGGTAAAGGAGTTTAAGAAAGTTAATGATTTTCTTTGCAAAAGTTATAATCTTAGTTTATTTTCTGACCCTCATTTCACTACAGAGCTGATAGGTCAGCTCAGCATGAGCTGGAGAAAGACTTGAGTGACAAGCAATCAGCTCACCGAATTGATGACAAATGTCACGGTCTCAGGAATACATCTGATGGCATCGGCTATTATCGAGGTGTAGAGCGTTTTGATGCTACGTAAGTGTTGAATAGAGCCTACATATATATATATATATATAGGAGGTCATCTAGTCCAACCCCCTGCTCAGGCAAGAAACCCTATACCATTTCAGACAAATGGCTGTCCAGTCTCTTCTTAAAAACTTCCAGTGTTGGAGCATTCACTGGTTCTGGAGGCAGGTTGTTCCACTGATTAAATGTTATAACTGTTAGAAATTTCTCCTTAGTTCTAGGTTTCTTCTCTCTTTGGTTAGTTTGTTGCTTCTTGTCCTGCCTTCAGGCACTTTAGAGAATAACTTGATGCCCTCTTCTTTGTGGCAGCCCCTGAAATATTGGAACACTGCTATCATGTCACCCCTAGTCCTTCTCTTCAGTAAACTAGACATACCCAATTCCAGCAACCATTCCTTATATGTTTTAGCCTCCAGTCCTCTGATCATCTTTGTTGCTCTTCTCTACACTCTTTCTAGAGTCTCAAAATCTTTTTTACATTGTGGTGACCAAAACTGGATGCAGTATTCCAAGTGTGGCCTTACCAAGGCATTGTAAAGTGGTATTAATACTTCATGTGATCTTGATTCTATCCTTCTGTTAATGCAGCCTAGCACTGTGTTGGCTTTTTTGGCAGCTGCAGCATACAGCTGGCTCATATTTACTATAATTCTGAGTTATTCAGTCTCTCTTAGCTACTTCACAGGGTTCTTGTCAAAATAAAAGGTGGGGAGACTTCTTTGTACATCACCTTCAGTGGCATGCATCCCTTCTTGTTCATTACAGAAACCTGAGGGCTATTTCCTTTAACAGGTATACAGAGTTCAGTTCTATTTTAGCTGAGGATACAGCTGATGCAAAGTTGAAATGTCTGTGATTTTATAGATGAGTCCCTTGTCTATATAAGTCTATAATACAAAGCTCCTTTTATACAAATCCTAGAGATATAAAGAAGCATAAACATCACTTTTTCAGAAATGTAAACCTTATTTGCGTATGATCGCTCATCCTTTAATAACTTCATAGTTAATGCCTCTTATCTGATGGTATTACTTTTTCTCTCCAGAGCCAAATAGTGTATTTGAGGTTACATTAGTTCCTCACCGGATGCTTTATTCGCTAGAAGTGCATTAGGACAGGGGTGTCAAACTCAATTTCATTGAGGGCTGCATCAGCATTGCAGCTGCCCTCAGGGGCCCGGGTGGGTGTGGCCAGGGTGGGCATGGCCTACTGGGTGGGCGTGGCTAGATTGCATATGGCCTACTGGGTGGGCATGGCCAGCTCTACATCATTCGCATCAAGGGTGCCTATGGGGGCCTGGGCAGGAGTGGGACAGATCTGAGGGTCTCTGGCAGAATGAGGGTCTCTGGGCCAGGGCCAAGGCAGTGGGGGCCGTTCCCTCACTGTTTCCAGGATGGCTTCATGGGCCACATGAAACCACTTCGCGGGCCGGATCCTGCCCCCGGGCCTTGTGTTTGACATGTTTGCATTAGGAGCACAATGACTGGGGAACTCTAACCTTCAAGCTTGACCTCCTCTGGCAGGCCAGCTCATTTGGTCCACTGGATCATTCCCTCCTCCAAAACTCCCATCTTTCCTTTAGAGTTGCCAGTTGCCCTGCCCTTTACCCATTTGAGTCATGTGTGCCTGCTCCTATTGGGAAAGCTAGAGGGATCCCAGGGTCTCATGCTCTCTTTGCTCTGTAAAAACCCAAAAAAAAAAACATCTTTCCCCATGCCCTTCATCATGCCTGTTTTTCATCAGAGAAAACACCTGATCAATCCAAGACAACATGGGGATGATGGCTTCCTACATTATTCTGTATTGAGTAGCTCTTCTCCATGCATAAGGAAAAAAAATGGACTTTCAACTTCTTTTTAAAAAGTGGATGTCTCTGAAACATATCAGTTCATCCTAGCTCAGGTAGGTCGAACAAAGACTAACTTCAGCCTCTGTAACCAAGGCAATTGCCTTCCTTTGCTCTAATTGTTGCAAAGGCTTTTACAAGCTATAAAGATAGACAAGCTGGTGCCTTTCTTATTATTTCTGCTAAAAAGGTCTGTGAAAATGCTGGCTGAATTAGTGGGAGTTAAATTACAAAATACTGGAAATAAAAAAAAAATAATAATTGGCACCAGAACCAGAACCACCTTCCACCTATTCCATTTGTAATACCAGATTGTTCTCCAGAAAAATTCCCCTCCAGTCAGAAAGTTGGAACAATAAAATGGAACAATCCACCATTATAAAATGCTTCTTCATGCTCCAGAATATTAAACAGTATGTAAGACGATGATTACTGAATTATACCTCCCTTTCCTTTTTTTAAAAGCAATACATGTGGTGAATGAATTAATGTTTGTGGAGGACTACAACACCAGCATTTCTGACTGCAGTTATACTTCAGTTTCTTGCATTCACATCTCTCCTCCTCCTTCACTCCTCCCCTCTCCCTTCTTTCTTACAGAGGGAAAAAAATAGTTAAGGCATGCTTTAAAATGGGATGTCCAAACACCACAGATGGAATTGTTAAACAGCTCAAATATTGCAAACCTAACTGGGACACCTTTATATCCAGAATTAGTTTTTGAAGAAAGAGCCACACACACTATTTACAAATTGCTTGTTTGTCTCTTCTACTTTCCCAGGATTTCAGTGCCAGAATCCTGGGCCAAATTTACTGATGATAACATTCTGCGCTCCCAGAGTGAGCGAGCTGCCTCTTCCAAGCTCAGGGATGATATTGAAACTTTGCTTGTGGTGACTGCCAATGAGATGTGGAACCAATTTAACAGAGCAAATGTTGCCTTTACCAACCGCATCTCTGAAACTGCTGATGCCAAAAATAAGATTCAGGCTCATCTGGCTAAGGTGAGATCAATTTCCCAACTTGAACTCTACAGTGCCTTTCTCAGTGGTTGTAGAAATTGCACAAGGATTTCTGCAGATATTCTGATCTCATGTAAATATCTCCATCCCAGTATGTCAATGAAGATTCTCAGTTATCCAAGTAGAGTTGTCTGGAAGTTCGGTCGTGGCAACTGCACTTCTTTTCTGGTTTGAAACATTTTGCTGCTTATCCAAGTAACATCTTCAGTCATAGAACCAGTCCGGCTATAAGCTAAGATGTCCTCACCACCAACTCATGCAAGACTTGCCAAAATTCACCAGCATCCTCTTCAGTTAGTCAAGGAGAGAGTGCCAAAATAAGTCTTCCATTACCCTCCTGCTCTCGTGTCTCTTATCTATGCTTTGTGTGTTTCTTTTTTCAGTAAGATAAATAAACATATAATATACATTATTCATATAACCTATAACATATACATATAATTTCCCTTGAGAGTGGTCTGGAAACATGAAATATAAATAAACTAATAAATAAACATTGCCAGCTGGCCAACTACTCCAAAATGACAAAACAGGGGCGTCTCAAGTTGCTAAAGCAGTTAATCAGTGATGGGGGGGAAAAGGAAACCCACTAATTGGTGCAAGGGATTTGTGCAAGTTCCAGACAATGAAAAACCAGAGAAAGTCCATCTACAAGCAATTATAATAACTTAAATCACAGACCAGGCCTTCGCTGTTTCAGATTTTTAGCAGTCACCTATCTTTACCTAAATGTTCTCTTTTGAAGTCATTGAGATCTGTTTATGTAAATCCTTTGATTATTATTTTTTAAGTCCCTTCAAGACAGTTTTTGACTCCTGGTGGATAAGCTCTTGAAGTGTTCTTCAGTTTTCAGAAGAGGTTTTTGTTATTGTTTTTGGCTGCTGCCAGCTTCCTGGGGCTGAGAGAGTGAGTGGCTTGTCACCCAGCAGTCTTTGTGCCTAAGGCACAACTAGAACTCACAGTCTCCCACTTTCTAGCCTGATGCCTCAATCTTGACACCAAAGTTGCTCTTAGTGTTGTTGTATTTTTATTATATCGCTAATTTACATTTGGCTTTGAAAGTCTGTGGGTAGTGATGGATGTAAATAAAACAAATCTTAGAGGAATATGGCCCAAGGCCACCGAGATGGCTTCCTGTCTAAGGTGAGATTAGAATTCATGGTGTCCTGGTTTCTGGCATAATGCCTTAACTACCACACCAAAGTGGCTCTTTAGATCCTTTGATTAGACATTTTTTTAAAAAACGCCTGCAGGTTTCTAGCCCAGAATAAATTCTCAAAAGTCACGATCAGAAGCCTCTGCTTTGTTCTCCATTTGTTGTTAAAACTTTACAGATAGTCCTTGACTTACAAATATTTGTCTAGTGCAGGGATAGGCAACCTTGGCTCTTTTATGACTCATGGACTTCAACTCCCAGAATTCCTGAGTCAGCTGACACAGGAATTCTGGGAGTTGAAGTCCATGAGTCATGAAAGAGCCAATGTTGCCTACCCCTGTAAGATCATTTGAAATTACAATGGCACTGAAAAAGTGACTTATCAAAATTTGGCACTTGGTCACTGGCATGTATTTATGACAGTTGCTCTCTCTGGGGGGAGTGGTGGTCATGTGGTTATCATTTGTAACCTTCCCAGCGGCTTCCAACAAGCAAAGTTAATGGGGTGGGACCATATGATTCCCTTAACAACTGAAGTGATTCTCTTAACAACTGTGGCAAAAAGTGAGGCACAATTAACTTAACATCTGCCTTGCTTAGCCATAGAAATTTTGGGCTCAGTTGTGGTTACACATCAGGGACTACCTGCACATTAGTTAACTCATTCTCAGTAATTTCACATTTCAGAGTTGCACCATGGCTTCCCTAAACAGCCTTCCCTTTTTTATAATTTTATTTAACTTTGCAGTGACAAGTAACACTTTAATCTCCACTGGCGGCTCCCTGCAGAGATAGTTAGCAAAGAGCGATTGCTACAGCTGATAGAACTGATTGTTGTTTTCAATTCTCCCCCCCCCCCCCCCCCGCAAGTTGAACAATCTGGAATGGCGTTCCCCCCCCCAACATAGTGAGGGAGGAAGAAGTCACTAGAGATTTGATTTAGCCTATGCCCTAAAGAAAGATTCCCTCTTTCTCACAAGATGATAGAGGAGAGTAAACTAGAATCTCTCTGGAGACTTTACTGGATTATCAACAATTTCCACAGGCCATATGTTTCCCTAGGACAACGGTTCTTGCAACTGTGAGGGCATTCTTGCATGTTTAACACACTGTTAATTCTCCCTCTTTCATGATTTCTGAGAAGCAAAGGAAAAGTGGTTCTTTTTTTGTTTTCGTTTTTGCCTGCTTCCCCAGGACCTTTTCATAAATACAAAATCTCTCCTCAAAATCATTGTCATTCAAGCTTGGATCTAGTCTAACAGTAGTAACTTCTGAGAGCAGCATAAGGGGATGTTACTTTCCGCTACTTGCAGTGGCTACCCTCTCCCCATTCACTGTAAAAGAGACACTTGATGAAAGCTTTTTGTTGGGATAGCCCCCGTGAAATATTAGATTCTCCTTGAAAATAGCCTTGGGCCCGCAAATGCATAGCAAAAAAACATGACCATCTAGTTTTGCCAGATAGAATAGGGAGATATTTATTGCAATGTCACACTCTATCAGTCTTTCCTGTAATGCACAACTTTTGCAGGGATTTGGATGGCTGTTCTGTTGATTGAGAGTGGGCAAGGCTTTTGCCAGGCCCAACGTTAGCGAGGGCCAGGCAAAACAAGATTTGAATTTCATTTCAAGATCTGGTTATTTACTATAATAATCACTTTCTGCATTCAATAATTTCCCTATTTTTTCCCTTTAAAAATTATATACTGGCAAAAAAGGTCAAAATTGATTAATTTAATGCAGCAGTCGCTGGCTGGATTTATGTTGTCTTACAGAACTAAGATGCAGTTGGGGCTGGGGAATCAATATAGTCTTTGTTAAAGAAACATGTAAATATCATATTGATTTTCTAACCCTTCCCCTTATTTTACCAAATTGTAGACTCTTCAAGAAATCTTTGATACAGAGATGACCATAGAAGCGATTCGGAAGGCTATTCGGGAAAAAGGACCTCCTTTGAAAGTTGCCCAGACTCGCCTGGATGAGCGCACACGTAGACCTAACGTAGAACTTTGCCGAGATTCTGCCCAGTTACGGTAAGGGAAATCAAGATCCTCTACCCTTGTTATTGGATTATCGGAAGGAAGGAAGGAAGGAAGGAAGGAAGGAAGGAAGGAAGGGAGGGAGGGAGGAGGGAGGAAGGAGGAAGGAGGGGAGGGGAGGAGAGGGGAGGGAAGGGAAGGGAAGGATTAGATAAATAAAAAATGTTTATAAACAGCAAAGTTGGCAGACCTTTGGAAAAGTGTCTTAATCAGGCCATCCTACTATATATATATGTATGTATGTAATTTAACTACATTATCTGATTAAGAGCTGCTCTCCAGATTTATCCCACATTATTTTCTACCTGATCCCTTTTACTGAGCTTCAATAGGCATGAAACCTAGAGCTTTCGTCATACAAAGCATATACAGAACTATTAGTGGTTCAATTCTTTCCCTTTATCACATTCTCATTCTTCTCTATTTTTCATGTACAAGCTTGCATACTTAGAGACTGCTCAGGGACACTAATCAACCAGCCACAGAACAATAAATTCTTAGGGCAAGAAGGAGTTGAAGATTTTTTTCTTTGTTCTGGAGCATAACATTCTGGAAAAATGTCCCTGTAAAAAATCATCCTCTGAAATACATGGTCCCATGCTCTGTAATGTGGCTTCAGATCCTTTGAATATCCCTCAGTATAACTTTAAGGACTTACTTAACTCCAGGACTTACAAGAATCAGCCACCCATCTCCTGGGTTGTTGGTTTCCTGGTTTAAAAAGAACCCTACCAATGGCATCTGTAATATTTAGTGCATATTTTTTGCAGAACAACCTCCTCCAACCTTTTCTCAGTACTAAGTGAAGATTATGGGAACTGTAGCCTCATACATCTTAAGGGCAGAAAGGGAAGGCTACTACTAAACTGGAGGAAAGAGCCAGTGGAACAAATACAGGGATGGTGGCTAATTTGGGACCCCAAATTCAACTGGGGTTCAATCCTTAAAAAAAACATAATCAGCTGCAGAGCCAGCATGCACCCACAGAGAAACCACAGCATAGTTTCTTTGCAAGATTTTGGAAGTGAGTTTCCATTGCCTTCCTGCTAGGATACAGCAACAGAGGCTGGCTCATGGCCATCCAGCTGGCTTTGTGCCCAAGGTGGGACTAGAACTCATGGTCTCCAGGTTTCTAGACTGGTGCCTTAATTACTATATCAAGTTACTATATCAAACTGGTTCTTAGGGCAACCATTGGATGAAAGCAAAGAGGTAGAGAAATCTAACTCTTTGCCGCCATTTTGTTGCTGGTTGGGCTGCTGGATGCAGCCCAGATTTGATAGCTCTGGTGCTAAGGCAACCTGCTGATACTACTCTGCCCGTAAGCACCAGAACTGACTTTCTTCCCTGACAGCAATTTGGACATTCTAAAAAAGTCTCCTTCCTTGAATGTAGCCACTCTGAAGTCTAACATTGCAATGAGGAAGATGGGGGGGGGGGGACTGATGTGACAGGCTTGACCTGGAGCCTAAGAGAACTTTCCTTTCATCCCTTGGAACCACCTAGGAAACTGAATAAAGAGGAGTTGGGACAGTATTGCTTAGCCCTTTCCATGTCTGCTTTTAATAACTTTTTCTAATTTGCAACATATTTAGCCTTTTAGATTCATGTACACCATTAATTCAGTTCATTCAATTAGCAGTCAGTGAGAGTATGATTTTCTGCTTAAGAGCTTATTTTCTTATTTTAATTTCACAATTAAATTTGCACAGTATGAATCTGATGCAAACTCAGAACTAAAATAGAGGTATACCCAGAGTATGATTTTGGTCACAGTTGATGACCTGCTGGTATCCATAATATCTAAGCATAACTGACTTAGTCTGACTCTTAACTGTTCTTCAAAGGACAAACCCTAATAGCTGGCTTACTTGGCATTTCTGATTGGATAGAATTTGTGAATGAACTGTCAATCAGTTATAGACCAACTGTCTCTCTTCCGGAGCGATGGCAAAGAAAAATCTTCCTCGTGAACACTTCCTCTGGACTCCTAGTATCAGCTACAACGGGCAACAGGAAACAAGACTAAGCACACTGTTTCTGTAACATTTCATGGAGATTCTAGGTTCCTTTTTCCATTTGGTTCATTAGCTAGAAATCAAGTTTCACCTTAGAGTGCCTTTTGAAAGGATCTGTTCTGCTAAAAAGTTTTCTTCATCCTTCAGATATTCAGAGTGAAGAGTTCATTTTGCCCAGTCACTTGAACTGACATAAAAGAGACAAACTGACATATGAAAACACTAGTATGCAAACAGGAAACCACAATTTTCCATTCTTTTCTCATTTTCCTCCTAAGTAATGCTGCTTTGTCACACTGACTCTTTCTCAAACATTTTTTGTCTCACTGGCTTCATGGGGGGGGGAAAGTGTAACTCTTACGCAATTGAGAGTAGTAAATGGCCAATTTATTGGGGACACTTCCTTGTGAAAAGCTAGTATGCTGATCAAAAAGTTATCAGGTATTGTAGGGTTTATTGCATAGCTATTTACACAGTACATATTATGTAAATACAAATACTTTGTATTTAATAATAACAATGATAATGGCTTTTCAAAGCATTATTTTTAATCTGTAAAAGTTTGCAACTTTCCCTAACCTGGAGATTTCCATATGCAGCTTTCTTTAGCTTACACTACTGTATGTCACCTAATGCAAGCTTTTTGAAATGTAATGCATGTACCCCAATTTAGTATTTTTGAAATTCTTTGAAATATAACTACCCTGAATATATTTTTAAACAGAATGCATCATTTGGCATGTGACTTTCGAAAGCATGCTTCTATTTCTGATGCACCTCGTTTTATCTATTATTTTTTTCGTATTTCTAAACCATCTATCTCCCTCAGGAAATAAAGTAGTCTCTTGGGTAAATTTTTGACAAGAAAAGGAGTTGAAAAGCCTAAAGCACAAAAATAATGTATTAATGCCCTTCCCTGCTTTCTTCCCACTTAGCCTTGTGAATGAAGTATATGAAATTGATGATACAATCCAGGGACTGCAACAAAGACTGAGAGATGCTGAAGATATTCTCCAGACACTGCTACACACCAAAGCCAATTTGGAACACGACCTTGCTGTCAAAGCCAATTCACTTTTCATTGACCAGGAGAAATGCATGGGGATGAGGAAGACTTTCCCTAACACACTGAGGCTGGTGGGGTACACATAGGTGGGTAGTGACTTCAAAGAAATTTGGGAACTATGGACTTGACTAAGTAATAAAGTGTGTCTAGGGGAGGTTTGCTTTCTTGCACTTTTATGAAGTTTTTATTTTTGAAGATATGGTTATATTTTCATAAATTAAAAGTTTCTCTGCATAGGAATACAGCTACTTCCTACGTGGTGTGTCTGGTGTATTTTCTTCTTTTCTAGGTGGATATTCTCCTTTAGTACATAACACTTGCTGTAGGCTGTAGGCAACTAAGTGGCACACAGTCCAATTTTAATGATACTGACCATAATTCAGCAGCTCGGATGTACTTACCACTTATAACTGTATATGGAATGATGTCACATGTTCTAGCTGAATAGGAGGGAGTGTATGGAAAATAAAAGGGGAAAGACAGCATACTATGTTTCCCTCTAGTAAAAGTGGAATCTAATTGTTTTAAATCCCCTATTCATCAGTTTAAGGGATAGATTGCCTTAAGAAGGCAGAATAAAATCAATTTTCTATTTTCTCCACTCAAGCAAATGACTTCTTTTGATCCTGGTTGTACGTCTTCAACCCTGACTCAGCTTTTAGAGTGATAATTTATTCTTGCTAACTCAGCATACAGTTGTGAAGATTTCAAAATGGGAATTCTTCCATTCCCCTGTTATAACTCAGTGGAAAAAGGAACAACCCAGAGGAAACCCAAATAACTAATAATCATTGTGTGCATTTTTGGGAATGTGGGAGCTTCAATATGGATTATTGAATATTCTTTAAAAAGAAGCTTCTCAATTTTTGCTTTTCAAAGTTATTAGATTTTTACACATACACCAATTGTCTTTCCTTTGAGGCAGAGGTTTGGTACTAATGTAAATTTAGTAAAGTATCGATCGGATTCCTCATAGGAACATTTTTATACTGGGTACAGTATGTTGATATAATCAAGGAGATACATTTTCTATAAAAGCCTGCAAACACTGTTTTTGGGAGAAGCGAGCTGCAGTTACTGTGGTAGATTTGAAGAGATACATTGGAAGTTCAGAGGCATTCACTTATAAAACAGCTCTCTGTAATTAAAAATCTGTATAATCATTACCCACAAATCTCCATGATCCCAAATTGGTCTATAATTACCATAACATTCCACATTACATATCTGAAGAGTGGTGTCACAAGCCCAGATAAAAAACAATGGGATATTTCTTTGCCACGGCACCTCCCAAATCCATGAAGAATCTTCCTGCTTTCTTGATATTTAAATGGATTTTGAGATGCACATCTCATGTTATTTCTGCACATCAAAGACAGTTCTCTGTTTAATGATACCATACAGCTTTACAAAAGAAAAAAAAATCTACTGCCAAAAACTGACAGATTAAGGCTGGATAAATTCTGGATGCAATACAGAAGAGGGCTTTCCCCCCCATCTTTTTTTTTTTTTAAATTTTTTATTAAATTTATTATTTAAAAACATTGGACACAGTACCAGCGAGCTGACAAACCTTTTTGTCTACAATGTTTAAATATATATATATACATGTATATATGTACATCAAAAATACACTTAAATACACTTAGATTACAAATCGGTGAAATACCACAATATTTAAAACAGTGAGCTAGTCTGTAAAACCTAATAGAGACCTTTCTTTTTATCCATCCAAAGATACAATTTGTTCCAAATTCTATAATAGTCTGATTGATCTTTATTCTTTAATTCCAAAGTTAATTTGTCCATTTCAGCGCAATCCCAAATTTTCCTAATAACCTCTTTTTGTCCTGGGATCTCATTCTTTTTCCATTTTTGCGCAAATGATATTCTAGCTGCTGTGATAATATGGATCGTTAAGTATAGCACATCTTTAGGATATTTCTCTTTCGTGATTCCCAACAAGAAAAGTTCTGGACTAAACTCCAGATCTTGTTTCAATATTTCTTTCAGCCAAATCCAAATCATTCTCCAAAATTTTTGTGTTTTACTGCAAGACCACCACGTATGGAAGTATGTGCCTATCTCTTCAGAACACTTCCAACATTTGGGAGATGCTGTTGTGTACATTTTTGCTAAGCGGGCTGGGGGAAGATGCCATCGGTAAAACATTTTAAATAAATTTTCTTTATACGATGAGGCCAGTGTTATCCTTTTATTCCTATCCCAAATTGTTTGCCAAGTATCTAGGTCGATGTTATGTCCTAAATTGTTAGCCCAGATCAACATGGGGTCTTTCACTTGCTCTTCAAACAGCTTATATCCCAAAAGTAATTTATAAAAATTCCTTATTTGTTTAGAGTCCGGTCCCAATAATATTTTGTCCAATGCTGTTTCAGAGGTATATATCCCCCATTCATTTTTATCCTTCCTAAATCTCGATTGGATTTGTAAGTAGGCCCACCAATCGAGTTTTATACCTTGTAATTCTAGTTCATTCCTAAGTTTCAATTCCCCCTCCTCATTCAGAATATCCTTGTATGAGATTATGTTACCCAAATCAAACAGATTTGGGTAAACTATCGCTTCAAGGGTGGATAGCCAGACCGGTATTTTGGTGTAGTTGTGAGATCTAATTTTTTTCCAAGTATTGAGTAGCGCTTGCCTGATCCGGTGTCTTTGAAAATGCGAGAAAAGACCTTGTTTCTCCGTCCATAGGAAAGCATGCCAGCCATATTGCAAATCGTGACCCTCTAAAGTTAATAGTCTTCTATTTCTCAAGATTACCCATTCTCTAATCCAGCTCAGGGCCGCGGCGTGGTAATATAATTCCCAGTCTGGCAATCCAAAACCCCCATTTTCCTTCGTGTCTTGTAAATATTTCAATTTAATTCTTGGTTTTTTCCCCTGCCAAATAAAATTTAGTGATAATTTATCCAAATTTCGAAAAAATTTAGAGTCGAGTTGAATTGGGATATTCTGAAACAGAAACAGGATTTTAGGCAGAATATTCATCTTAATGACAGCGATTCTTCCCAATAATGAGAGTTTTAGGTTTCCCCATCTTTCCAGGTCACCTTTTATTTGATTCACTACACTATCATAATTATCCTTTTTGAGTGAAGTGCATCTAGCCGTAATGTTAATCCCTAAATATTTTATTTTCTTGACTATTTCTATATCCGTGATTTCGGCCAGATTACCTTTTTGTTTATTGGTCATATTTTTAACAATCATCTTGGTCTTATTTCTATTTATTCGCAGTCCGGCAACCTCACCATATTTAGATAATTCTTCCAATAGCTTTGGTCCCGTCTGACATGGATCCTCCATAATAAAAACTAGATCGTCCGCGAAAGCTTGCAATTTAAAGGTTTCCTTTTTAATGGTTAATCCTTTTATCTTTGGGTCGTTTCTTATAGTTCTCGTTAATACTTCAAGAGTCAATATAAACAGCAACGGTGATAAGGGGCAGCCTTGCCGTGTTCCCTTTTGAATTTGAAACTTGCTAGATGCTTCCCCATTAATAATTATTTTTGCTTCCTGATTGTCATAAATTGCCCTAATTATATTTATAAATTTTTCTCCCATATTCATAAAGCTAAGCTGTTGGCACAAAAAAGACCATTTAACATTGTCAAATGCCTTTTGGGCGTCTAAGAAAAGTAATGCCATCTGTTGTTCGCTATGTAATTCATAGTACTCCAATGTATCTAATATTATTCTAATGTTGTGCTTAGTGTGTCTCTTAGCGAGAAAACCATTTTGATCTGCGTGTATGAAATCATTCAGAAATCGTTTCAATCGTTCTGCTATAATTGATGTAAATATCTTGTAGTCCGAATTAAGAAGTGATATGGGTCTGTAATTTTGGATTAATGTATGGTCTGTGTTATCTTTCGGAATAAGGGTTATGTTTGCCTCTAGCCAAGATTTAGGCGTCCTTGCGCCTTCTAATACTGCGTTAAATACCTCCACTAGGGGTTGAGCTAGGATATTTTGTAATTCTTTATAAATCTCTGATGGAAGACCGTCGGGTCCCGATGCTTTATTATTCTTTTGTGCATTAATAGCTTTTATCACCTCAGATAGTCGAATTTCCTCGTTTAACATATTTCTGGTATCTTCTGTGACCTTAGGTAGTTTGGCTCTTTGAAAATATTCCTCCATTTTCTCCACACTTGCCTTGCTATCTTCTTTGTATAAACGTTCATAAAATTCCTGGGCTATAATTTTTTTTTTTTCCTCCTGGTGGAATATTCTCCCTTCCTCATCTCGTAGTTCGTGAATCCAGTTTTTCCCCTTTTGTTTTCCCAATTTGTATGCGAGCCACCGGCCCGGTTTATTTGCATTTTCAAAAAAATTTTGTTTCGTGTTTCTCAATTGTTGTGCCAATTTCTCTTTGTCTAGAATGTTAAGTTTGTGTTTAATCAGATCCATAGATTGCTTGATATTCTCTTTTTGTGGATCTTGTTGGAGTGTAACTTCTAAGCTCTTATATTCCTCTTCTAATCTTTCCCGTTGTTGTCTTTTCCCCTTATTTTTATGTACCATATATGCCCTCGCTACCCCTCTCATCATTGCCTTAGCTGTATCCCAATTGTTTTGTACTGAGGTGTCTGTAGCTTTATTTTCCTTAAAGAAAAAACTTAGTTCTCTCTCCATCTTAGATTTGAATTCGTCTTCTTTTAAAATTGCTCTTTGAAGCGTCCATCTGGATATTTTTTTGGAACCTTTCCAGATAAGTTTAATAGGATTGTGATCTGCCCAAGTACCTGTCGCTATATGTACCTCGTCTATTTCTGAACTAATTTCTTTCGTCATCCATACCATGTCTATTCTAGACCATGAGTTATGTCGGTTGGAGTAATATGTATATTGTCTAGCCTTACGATTTCTTTCCCTCCAGACATCTTGGATATTTAGTTCCTCAGCCAAGTTAAGAAAAGATCTCGGTAGAGTTCTTCTCTTCTTTTTCCTAAGCGTCTTTCCCATATAGTCCAAATTTATATCTAGGATAGCATTAAAATCTCCTATTAAACAAATCTCCTCATAATCAATGCTACATATCTTATTGTGAAGTGTTTTGAAAAATTGTTCTTGGTTATGGTTTGGGGCATATATCTCTACCATCATGACCTTCCTGTGATTTATTATAACCTCGACTATCAGTATTCTACCCTCTTTATCGTTATAAATTTGTTTTGCAGTCAATTTTGGGTTTACATATAGTGCCACTCCTCTCTTTTTCTTGTGTCGATCTAAGGAAACGAATAGGTTCCCTATTCTTGGTTGTACTAACAAATATTTTTGTTGTTCCTTTATATGGACTTCTTGTATTGCCACGATATCCAATTGTTGGTGAATAAGCCTATTAAAAAATTTCCGCCTTTTCACTGGCGAATTCAATCCATTAATATTCACAGACATAATACTACACTCACCTCCCTTCATCTTACTTATTTCTGGTTTTTGTGGATCTCGTGATTCGGGGCTCTCTCTCTTCCTTGTCTCTAGTTCCATGTTTCTCTGTTAACTCACCGGATTTGTTCCTTCTATCCTCTGTAACTAAGATCTTCCCATCCATTGCCACACGTATTGTATCTCTTTCTCTTACCTCCCTTCCATCTTGATCTTCTAAATCTACTTCCTCTTGGCTATGGAAGTGGCGTTTGTAAAAATCTTCTGCCTTCTCTATCGTGTCCAGTCTATGCCTTCTATCCTGCCACGTAACAAGAATACCCTCTGGAGTTAGCCATCTAAAGTTTACATTTTCTCTTATTAGTTTGGATGTTAAGAATTGATAGCCGCGTCTCAGATCCCTCATCCTTTTAGGTATCTGTTTAAGGATGGTGATTGGTTGGCCCCGAAATTCTAATGGTTCCTCTCTAGATCTATGCAGAAGCTCATCCCGAATTGATTTTTTAACTAACCTTACATGTACTTCTTTTGGGAGGTTGTGGAGAGGGCTTTCCCCCCCATCTTTTGATTATCTTTAACTTAAATCTAATTTAATCAATGTTCAGTAAGAGTCTCAGCACAAATGGTAGAAATATCTTAATCTGAAATTTCCATGTCATGAAAGTCCTGCTCCACAATAAAAATAGCAAGTAAACATGCAAAATAAATAATAATAAACCCATCTAAAGCAGAGTTCCCTAATCTTTCCAGCGTGAGGGCTGACAGGACAGAGGGAGAGGAAATGGTTCCGCGCTCGCCCGCCACTTCACGTCCCAGTTCCAAAAGGCTCAGGGCCTTATCTAAAGCACCTTTCTTTGGAAAATAAATTCCAGCTAACTTGCATAACTGAAATACAGAAGAAGGAAAATTGCACAAACTTTTTGGGGGAGATAAAAAATCCAAAGCATTGGGGCCCCATAAAAAAACACCCTGGTTCTTAGAGGCATGAATCCACTAACACACTGAATTCATTTTCCATCCTTACAGCCAGGATTAAAGTCAATGGCTGTAACAAATTTGAAAAAAGGATAATTGGTTGGTTACCCATAACATCTTCCTGCCTCCCACAACTCATATTCTCCCAATAATGGACAGACATGATCCATGACCATCACTTTAAGCTCCTTAAGTGGTTTTGTACCATACATCAAACCTAAAATACAGGTGAAATAATTGGTGGATCAGTATCATGGGAATGAGCACTTCAGGGCACACAGCATGCCTGCCTGGTAATAGCTGTGTCCCCTAAAATTGATGCTCTGCAATATACAGAAGATGCCAGATTGGAAAAGACTGGAAAGGGAAGTCTTGTGTGATAATGTATCTTAGATCCAGTGTGTGGTTGCCATTCCAGATGGCATACTGTGTGTTTCCTGATATGACTGTCTCCTTTAATGGAAGAAGCTTAATATTGCCTTGCTGCAGAGCCCTGAATGTATATCCACATTCTAGATCTTGCGCAGCAATCTATAAAAACAAGATTTCTAATCCCCCCATATGGAAATATTCTGTTTGATGTGAAGGTGGTTCTTCACAGAAAATGTTAGGCATGAATAACAAGATGCACACATGAAGAGTTCAATTAGCTACTTTATTGCTCATGCTTATTTCATGGCAATCTCCCTAGACAGGTGGTCTGCAACTGAGCCAGACTAGATAATACCAAGGAGGTCTGAACGTAGCAATAAAGGCATACCTCCTGATCAGTTTCTCAGCAAATGGGGTTAGAGCATATAGTGCAAGGTATGAACCCCATAATTACCAAGAGATGTTATCATCAGTGCCTCAAGTAGAACAAGATAAGTGGAAGGAGGCTATGGATAGAGAAATGGAATCTATGAATGTGCATCAGATGTTTACCCTTATGAGATGTACGTATTGATGTAAAAGAAGCTGTGCCAATATTTAAGGACAATGTTGCATGTATAAAGATGGCAACGGGAGAAAGTATCATCCGTTCCTGTGTTTCTGTGACTTTTCTCTTTACCTCAGGTCTATCCTTTTCTATTCCTACTATTTCTGACCTGCTATCCTGTTCTTTCTTCATTGAGCTTTGAGTAGCCTCTTCTTCCTGAGAACTAGTGCTGTGTTGGCATGAACACCTTGGTGTTAGCATGCATTCTGCCCCAATTGTTTTGTTCTGCAAAACTCACAGACCTTGAAATCACAACCTTCTTTGTTCCATCTGTGAATCTATACCTTTTGGAACCTAGCTCATATCCAACAAACCTAGGTTTCCTGGCCTTTCCTTCTGGTACTTTTGGGAATATGCACCCAGGCATAACTGCCAAATGTCCTTAGTTGACCCAATGAAGGTTTTTTTTCCATATAAGAGGTAATATGAAGTTTCATTGATAGCAATGCTCCATACCCTGTTTACTAGATAGTTGGCTGTTTTTATGGCTTCCCCCCTGTAGAACCACATGTGAAGCAGCATTTCACCATGCAAATGTTCTCGGCTGCTCTACTGGCATCTTTGAATATTGCAGTTGTAGGCTTGGGCTGTGCATTGTCGTCACCTCCTTTCTGCTGCCTTTGCCATTTCTGTTCCTCCTCCAGCAACTGGCCAGTCAAATAACTCATGGTTAAGTCCCTCTCTTGCATGGACTCTCAACTGGTCACTAGGATGTCCCATGAATTGTCCAATGAACTGAGCACCACATACATTTTGTGTGCCTCAGTAAAAATCATTCCTCTTTCTTCTAACTCTAGGAATATCTTTCTCATGGACTGCAAATGCATAGATATGCTCTCTCCCAGCTTCAGTTGGGCCTTAAATAGTTTTCTTGTCAGCATTACTTTGCTGCTCGCAGTCTCTCTCTCACATATACACTGTGCAAAGCTTCTCAGCACTCTTCAGTAGACTGGAGACTCCTCACATGTATCAGCTGGCTATCCTCCAAACTCAGGATTATGCTGGCCAACGCTTTCTCATTCTTTCTCCAGTCTCCATCATCCAGGGTTGCAGGTGGATCAGCAACTATCATCCACAGCTCCTCCCTTCACAGGTACATCTCCATTTTCAGACTCCAGGAGAGCTAGCTTGTCTCATTCAGATGACATACTATGAAACCTCCTCCTATTATGCTGATGGAGTCCATGTTGCCTGCTACCACCACAAACCATAAAAAACCACAAGCCTTAACTCCTCTGGCTCTGGCTCAAGCTCTTACTGGGTTTCTCCTCATTCTGGGCCCATAACCTGTCAGAGCATGCACAATCTTATTGAGCTGAGGTAACTCAGGAGTAAACAGTGGGTCTATATTAAATGGTGGTTTATCTTACACTATTTACAATATCATATACCAGGAACAATATACATACATGTGTTAATACAGCAGGCTCCAACACACAGCAGTTACAGCAGGAAACAAAAGAGAGCACACATCAGCAGAGCCTTCCCTTTATACAAATGCTCTTAAAGAGACACAAACCCTGCTGAGTCATTCTCATCATTACATTACATCTTACATTACATAAGCTGGTTAGCTGTTAAATCAATACCTTGACATCCTTGCTCAACAAAATTATGGAGAACACAAAAGAAGATAAGCATTGAAGGTTTAACTCACAACTATATACATATTGTATGCAATATATGAAAGTGGACAAGGGACCAATTCAGAACACATGGGATCCAACAGCACTGACCTAATACATTATCATGTGCAAGTTTCTGTGTCTATATTTGGCTGAAATTTCAGATAGTTTTCTTCTAAAGGAGACTAGCATATTTAAACTCCATAATAAGAGCCAATGACTATGTAATTGTCTCTGTTGGAGGACATCTATGTTCTTATTGTTTCTTCGTGTTTTTCTGGCAATATGCCTGAAGATCCTCTTGGCAAGAACCTGACTGCATCCTGGCAGAATGTTCTGTCAAGAAAGCAGGCCCAAACAGGAAGTAATTATTCTTAGCAACTCTTTGAACCAGAAGTATACCTCCTGTAATTTTAAAATAGACTATTTTATACAGTATACAACCATAGGGGTTAGGATTATTATCTCAGTCTTTCTCTAGCTATCAGACAGTATGCAACTTCAAACTACTGTCCTTTTATGAATTAAATTCCTCTCACCATCATTCTCTTCCTATCCTCATATGTTTTTAAATGCCCTCATTAAATACTGCATAAATAAATGAGTGCACTGAATTAAAATTGACCTTTAAGTTCGTTAGTGGTTAACATCGCTAACTCAGATCTACTGTTGATTTTTGTCCATTTGTTTTGGTCAAGGGTTATTTTTGACTAAAGTGTTCTTTCCTGAGGAATTCCAGTAATTATTGTTGCTTTGACCTAAGCCACTAGAAATAGTAATAATGAAAAAAACCAAAGTTTCTCAGCATAATGCAATTACCTTAATTTTCTGTTCCTGTGGAATCTGGAGGCATTTCTAATTGAGAGGGACAATCATTGTCAAGAGAGTCATTATGGAGTGCTTCCAGTGAGAGAGGGCCATTGTGTTGTCCATGAAGAGATATTGCATAGTTATTTCACCTTTTCCTATGAAACAGATGTTCTTTAGAAAGTTATATGATGCAAGAAGAGGTGCGGAAACAGAATGATTAGCAATAGAGGTGTGGCATATCAGGAGCTCCCCTACAATTTTATGTAGTAAGAGCTTCATCTGGATGCCCATTTTATTGCTATGTTGCTTGAAAAAGAGAGAACATCTGTGCACTCAACAGTCCCTTGAAAGTTGGTGAAAGGGAGCAGGACTGATAAAGAGAGCCTGGTCTGACTAAGCAGCTGAAAAGGAGAACAGATGGTAAAAGCTGCTGGTTTTACTCTGAAGCCTTCACTGAGTTCATCTGGGGATAAGTTCTAAACTAGACCTCAGTGGGGGTTTTAAAAAATCATGCAGTCCAGAGTTCAGGATTTCTGGGAGGAGGGGGAAAAAAGAGAGGTGCATTCTGAGGAACTGGATGACTCATTGTTCCTGACTTGATGCTGAGCTGGGATTGGCTGCACTAGCCTCACTTTACTGCAGTCATTTATCAGCACAAGTCATTACCAATATCCTCTCTAGGGACCCTGAAAGCAAGCCTTCTCTATGGCAGCACTTGCCTTCTGAACAAAGTTCCCAACTCTCCTGTTTAGAAGACCATGGAGAAGAGCCCTGGAGATCATGAAGAGCCACGGAAACCAGGTTTATTCATCCAGGCCTTGACACTTTTCATCTTTTATTGTGGTTTATTGATTTTATTGTACTTTTATTATGAGTTGCCCCAAAGTAATTAAGAGCTGGGTAGCATATAGGTTTAATAATAAATAATAATCTTAGACTATAATTTCCACAGTCCTCTTTCCCCTTTTTAAAATAGATTGCTCTACTCAGTGCTTTTTTTGTAAAAGAAAAAGGTGCCGGAACTCACACGTCATACAACCCGCTTTGCCTACCCTACAAGGTTCCATCCAAAAAAGGTGCTGGAACTCCATTCTGAGCATTCTATGAGGAAAAAAGCCCTGGCTCTACTCATCAAGGAGTCAACCTACAGAGTGCAAACTAGATATTTTGTCCCTGGCTTAACACATGTAATTGAAAAGTTTCGTCTCTATGGTAGCTTGTTTAGCATGGAATTCTTTTCCAGTGGCTACTGTTCCTAGGAGCCCAGCTCCTTATTTTTTTTCCTCATGAAATGCTCACAGGGTTGTTTACAACTCTCACACAAAACCTTACAGCTAAACCCCCTTCTCAAACTATGGTTAAAGGTAAAGGTAAAGGTTCCCCCACACATGCATGCTAGTCGTTTCCGACTCTAGGGGCCAGTGCTCATCTCCGTTTCAAAGCCGAAGAGCCAGCGCTTGTCCGAGGACGTCTCCGTGGTCATGTGGCCGGCATGACTAGACGCCAAAGGCGCACGGAACGCTGTTACCTTCCCACCGCAGTGGTCCCTATTTTTCTACTTGCATTTTTACGTGCTTTCGAACTGCTAGGTTGGCAGAAGCTGGGACGAGTAACAGGCGCTCACTCTGCTATGTGGCACTCGGGATTCGACCCGCCAAACTGCCGACCTTCCGATCGACAAGCTCAGCGTCCTAACCCACTGAGCCACCGCGTCCCTATAAACTATGGTTAGTCCTCCCTTAATGGTCATTTGTTCAGCGACAGTTCAAAACTGAATGAAGGGACTTACCACTGCTGCCCAAACTTATATCTGTTTCAATCTGAAACCACGGGATTGCAATCTGACTGCTTGGCAACCCATTCGCACTTATGGTGGATTGCCAAGGGCCCTGCAATCGTGATTACTAGAATTTAAAACTTGGCAAACTTGCCATGGTTTTTTCTCCTAATATTTGAGTCTTAGATTTTAACTGTTGGCCAAAATATTAGATTTTATTTTATTTATTTTTGTTATTAGCCAGCTTTAAATTTATTGTTGAGGAAAAATAAAAGAGACATATGCAGTGGTGTGGACAGTTTTGGCGTTTCTGTTATGCTCATTAATTATAACACCATTGCTCTGCAAATTCCCTTCCTCCCTGTAAGTTTCTGGGTACAATTCAAGGTGTTGCTTATCATCTATAAAGTTCTGTATGGGTCAGGGTCAGGCTATTTGTGGGATCGCCTCTCTCCCATTGTTTCTGCTCACCTCACCAGATCTAACAGGGAGGAGGGTATGCTTCAAGTTTCTTCCATTAAACAATGTCATCTTTTGGACCCAGAAGTCATAACAACAGTTCCTGCCCTTGCAACAGCATCCCTCCAGAGAACAAGATAACCCTGACCTTGTTAGACTTTCTCAAGGCAGTGAATTCCTGTTGCCAAGGCATTTAGGACAGGTCTGCTGTGTTAATCCATCATAAATTGTTCATAAAATTTCATAAGCGTAAAATTTCAGTGTAATATTTTTGATTGTCGTGTGTGTGTGTGTGTGTGCATGTGCGTGTGTTTGTAGATTTTTAAAATTCCTGACTAGTCTAAAAACTGTTAGGAGACATGTCATTTATCAATAGCTAGGAGGGTAGATATAATTAGTTTGTGGAAAATTCCCTTTTATCTGAAAAACATATCCCCACCCTTCCTGCTGGATCATTTTGCCTGTCATTCTGGCATGTTATTCTAGAATTATTCATAATGACCCAGCAGAGCAATGGAGTCATTCTAACCATTAAAACTGGAGTGAGACCAAGGTGATCTTCAATTTCGTCCTTTTGCAAAAAAAAATAGTACATTTCATAGCGCTGGCAAAAAAGGGATTGGAAAAATTACGGAGGGAGGAAGGAAGGAAGGAAGGAAGGAAGGAAGGAAGGAAGGAAGGAAGGAAGGAAGGAAGGAAGAAAGGAAGGAAGGAAGGAAGGAAGGAAGGAGATAACTACAGAGAGGAAAGGAAGGGGAAGGGTCTCAACTACTTTTGGTTTTGACTTTGCCCACCATTGGAATACAGTACATCCCAACACAATATAAAACAGGTTTCAGTGAAGGTTGCCCAATTATGGATTACAGTCTTTGTTGATTATAGATATGTTTGGATTTTTACATAACACATTTGGAGGAAGATCCATGGCTTTTGGTGAACTTCACGGAAATTCTATGCTTGCCAAGTTGTCAAAATAAAACCCATAGTCAATGTTCTAATTTTAACCAGAATTATTCATGCAGGTTACACAAACAGGTACACATTTTTTGATCATTGCTCTCACATGTATTTATTTCCCTATTTCTTATTTCATATGCTTTCTCCCTTACTGTCTTTCCAATTCATTGACTACCAAAGGCTCTCTCTTTTATTATTTAAAAAAACATTTTTATGGCATCCATCTTGTGTCAATCTATAGCAGCACACAACCAATTACCACCATGGCTGTTGCCTTGCAAATTCCTTCTTATTATTATTGTCTCCAAATGAATTTGATTATTTATTCACAGCTTTCATTTGTACGGATAGCTGTCCTTTTCAAAATAATGATTCTCTCCAATTTAACAGCAATCTGTGTGCAGTATTAATGCATGATAACTCAAATTGACAATTGCAACTGTAATCAAGGAAGAGACAAGTAACCCATAAAATCTGTGAACCCTTCTATTGCAAATATCATCAGTTACATTTAGCCAAATGCTTTCCTTGGACACAATCATTGTCAGATATGCATGTCATTGCCAATGATTGTTACAATATGTAGGAAAAAAATGAAATAATGTAAGGCTATTGCAGCTTGCATAAAATTTCAGCTACGCCACTCACAGTACTGAGGCTTTAGAATATCTATAATCTACTTATATTCTTTCTAATCATGATCTACTTATTATTTTGCTGAAATTATGACGAGATAATTGAAGATTTCTGATCAACCTGCATACATGACGTACATCCCTTTGTTTGCAGATAATGTTTTGTTTTAAGTGTATGTTTAAAGACATACACACTTTCAGTATGCTAAATCATGGGGTTAACTGGATATTGTCTTTATTCCTCTAGCAGATACCGTAATTGGCCAATATGTAATTGATCCAACAAGGTAGAATATGTTTTATGGTCTTATGTAAGTATATTTTATGGTCTTATGTAAGAAAGCACACACAGAATCTCATTGCACAGAATTGTTTCAGAGTCCCTTGGAGAGTACATGGCTGTTTAAATTAAATTCATTAATTAATATGGCTTATTTTTCAAGAGATTTTTATTTAACACACTGGGTTTACACATCTAAAGCATTTCCTTAGGTTAATATCAAAGAGCACGCAGAGCCAAAGTCAAACCATTATTGCAGCACAATCCCACTGTATAATCCAGCTACCATATTTCTAAATATAGCAAGGCTGCCCATATCAGAAACTATTCTGACTCATCATTCCCCTGCCACACCATAAAACTCAACCCATGTTGATGTCAACATGTTACCTTCCCTCAGTAACCCTGTACTTGGGACAGAATTTCCTGTTTCATGAGAACTCATTCAAAGTATTTGTAGAAATCACATGATTTATATAGTGTACTGGTAAAAGATAAGAAAGAGCTAAATATCACCTAGAATTTTATAATTCTCAGATGTGCCAGCTGAATAGGAATAGATTATCCTTGCTTTTGTGTTGGCCAGACGTGTGATAAAAGCAAGTCAATTCTCTCACCCAGGATCTGACTCTAGAATAAATGATGAAAGCAGCTACTTAACTCAAGCTACTAATACCCAAAAAAAGAAACAAACAAAAAATGTTCAGGAAACTGTCATGGTATGTGGAACAGTTTTATTTATTTCTTTATTTGACTTTTATCCTTCTTTTATTACTTTGCAAGTAACTCAAGGCGGTAAACATATATAATACTCATTCATATTTCCATTTCCCCCCACAATAACAATCTTGTGAGGTGGGTTGGAATGAGAGACAATGCCTGGACCAAAGTCACCCAATTGGGGTTCATGCCTAAAGTGGGACTAGAACTCACAGTCTCCTAATTTCTAAGCCAGTACCTTAACCACTGCACCAAACTGGCTCTTATGGTCTGTACCAACATCTAAACTATTCAACTCCAGAATACTAGAACTGTGGACTTGTTCAACGCTCTCCATGCTACTACTCAGATAATGGGCTTGGAGGAACTTCAGAGTGAAGAATGGAGGTTGGACTTGGTTTTTTTTCTCAGAGTATTGCTGGGTACTGTTTCCCTCTATTTGCAGTTGGATTCAATTTCCACCAGCCAATATAAAGAAACCAGAGATACATGCAAGATTCAGAGACATTTTATCCCTATTTCCATTGCTCAAAGAAGGGGCAACACATGGGTATAGATAATTTAGAATGTGAGTTGCCAAAGGCTTCAATTAAATGCTGGACAATATCGGAACAAGTTATTTTTCTGAAGCTTGCTTTGTGGACTTTTGATGAATTTAAAAAATAATGTAGATCCAGTGGCTACAAAGTAGAACTCTTGGGGCATTAGAACAGCTTAGTAGTTATAGGAAAGATGTAGAAATAATGGAGGATCAACTAGAATCATGTCCAATGTGAAACAAACCTAATCTACTTCTTCAAGGTGCTCCAGGGTTTAACTGCAACAAAGTCAAAGGGAAGAAAATTGATTGAACTGCCATCAGAATCGATGGAATAAGATCAGAGGTTTGTGGCATTGAACTGGGATTGTTTATTTTTGTTATTATTTTTCTTTAGGTTAGACCAAGTATTCTGAAACTGTAGTCTGCAACCCATGTTATATTTTAAAAAATGTGAATCAGGCATTACAGGTTAAGTGAGGAGTGAAGTCTCAAGAGAGTTTCAGGTTGTCCAAGCTTTGCCAAACTGTCAAAACTCACTCCTGTTTTGCCTAGGCAAGGGTTGTGGTACTGCAAAATTTGAAGTCACCTGTGATATCTAGATTAAATATGTATTATTACTAAAAAGTATTATATTTATTTCTTGCCTATCCTAACCCCTATGAAAAGCTTTGCTTTACTTCAGTTGGATTGCACAAATAATTTATCTTTTAGTGGCTTGTGGTATCACATAATGTGAGAGGCCCTGGCTTAGTGCATTGTGGAAACCCATCATTATGGCCCTATTATATGGCTTATGGCTTGAAATGTACAGATATATTCAATGTATCATAGTTAAAAACAGCGCAAATTTTAAATGAACTTATTCCTGAAATCTCTCAATTTGTCTAGTTCTATACTTCAGTCTTCCTGGTCCTGGTGCTCTTCAGACATGCTGTACCTACACACTGTTTGTAACTTGGTTGGAGGGCATATTGAGTATTAGTCCAGAATAGTGCTTTGAACACCACAAACATCTGCTTCTGTTTTTTTTTTTTTCATTAGTTCCAGACCCATTCACAGGAGCACTAGAAAATGTCTGCAGAAATCCTATGCAAGTTTATTCTGTTGCATTGGATCCTAAAGTAGATCCTGTGCTATATCAAAACAAAAGCCTATAACATTAATTTAGGAATCTGGTTCTCCCCCCCCTCTAAATTAAATCTACAGCCTGAATAGCCCAGCTCTCCTCATCACTTCTCTTTCCAGAAAGAAGGCAAAGTAACTTTCCATGTGGCTTGTTCACGTGATTAAAAATATTTGGAAGCAGCATAGTTTTAAAATCCCTGGAGCTATAATGGAAACCACATGCTCAATAAATAAGTCCAGAGGCCCCATGTCTGCTTGGACTAGTTTTCTTTCCAAAAAGAGACTTTCTGAGACAGGATACTGGCAGGATGCGAGAGCTCATGTATGTGCTTCCTCCTCGTTTCCCAATCTAGGAGATTCTGCCAGAAGAGTCTTCCTTAGGTCTAGCTTTTTCCTAACTGAGTTTGGCATATTTCTCACTTTAAAATGTCTTTCTGGCTTGAGTGGTAAAACGGCTCTCTCTCTCTCTCTCTCTCTCTCTCTCTCTCTCTCTCTCTCTCTCTCTCTCTCTCTCTCTCTCTCTCTCTCTCTCTCTCTCTCTCTCTCCCCAGCTTCTGCTGGGCAAAGGATAAGATGAAAGTTTTTTTTTCTTTCTAGGTAAGAACTGCAAGTTGTGATTTCTCATATCAGGATCCAACTGTTTCACCTGTTGGATTACCTGTATTTAAATTGATCAGGAATTCAAATATGTGTCAAGTGCAGATTTTCCCTGCAAAATATAGACTGCACTCTTATGCCCATTTCCCCAGGGAGAAGAAATCTCCTCTGAATGTCTTCTCTGTCTTCTCTGAAAAACACATCTGTGATTATACTGCTGTGTGAACCAGTGGTGTGAAAAGTTTACATGCTAGGCCAGGGGTAGGCAACCTTGGCTCTTTTATGACTCATGGACTTCAACTCCCAGAATTAGGAGTTGAAGTCCATGAGTCATAAAAGAGCCGAGGTTGCCTACCCCTGTGCTAGGCTAAGCCATATATAATGTACTTTAATTGGCTTTGAATTAGTGAGCACACATGCAGTTAATAAGCCATGATTTAGGTCTTTGAATAGTTTGCCCAATCTGAGGTGATTTATGGCCTCTCAAAATCTTGGTTTAGCTTCCTAAGTTCTCCAAAAGTTGCTGCCAAATGATAATTGTTAACATGACAGAAGGGGGTGGGGAAACCATTAAATGTATGACAAAACCATTAAATACCTGGAAAGTGTGCGTATTAAGTATATTTAGTAACATTTAATTTTGTTACAAATTAAATTATATCATCTTTAGTTTTTCTCCTATACTTCTTTCTGGAGCACAAGCCCCAGCATGCCGGTCAAAGGACAAGAGTAGCTTTCAGTCTTACAGAAGATATCCCTGGTTTAGTATACTCTTGGTTTCGTATGTAGTGAAAAAATCCATTAAATTATGTTTAAACAAGCCATGCCTTAGTGCCATATGTGAACTAGATCAGGGCTTTTCAACCAGTGCTACGGGTACCACCTGTGGTACATTGGCACCTGGCAGGTGGTACATGACCATCCTAGAAAAGGGGTAGCAGGGGAGGGGAATGAGCTGAACCGGTGGCAGCACCGCACAAGGCTGAGAGAGAGATGGCTGGAGCTGCAGGGCTGTCAGGGCTCAGCAGAAGTGGCAAGATCAGCACCAAGCTCCAGCTGGAGCTCGGCACTGATTCCGGCGCTTCTGAGACTAGAAGAAGCGCCGATCAGCTGGAATGTTGCAGCATCTCCAGAGTCTCGTGATTTACATTCAGATGCCTGGCAACTGATTCATATTTATGACCGTCACAGTGTCCCAGGGTCATGTGAAGTGACCAAAACCTGCTGCAACCACCCAGCAGAGGGTGGGGGGGAATAAAAACCAAATACCCCGACACCCCACCCTCACTGCCAATCCTCAACAGAAATGCTCACAACAATGAAAACCTCAGACAGGAGAAAGAGCACCACCAGTCAGGCAGGTATCTTGCTTGACTGTGGATTGGGGGACACTTTTTTCAGTGCCATTGTAACTTCGAACAGTCACTAAGCGAACTGTTGTAAGTCGAGGACTACCTGTATTTCATCACTTTTTCCCTCTTTTATTTTTTGGTCATTAAGTTTTTGACACCTTGCTAGGCGACTGGTGGTACTTGAATGTTGCCATATCCTAAAAGTGGTACAGTGGGTGAAAAGATTGAAAAGCCCTGAATTAGATGATTGAATTAAAATATTTATGTTTTAAAAATAATTGGGTGGGCATTTTGGAAGTTACTTAATCCAGAGCTAACCTTAAACAGGATCCAGATTAATGCCAGACTTTTATGCCAGAAATGGTATATTTGGGTTTCCCCAGTTATTCATCCAAAGATAGGCTTTTAGTTTGCCTCATGACAAGGCTGGCTTTCTTTTCACTAAACATATTGCTCCAGCTGTAAATTGCTAGCTAGAAGCTTAGATTGTACATATAAGTAGTCAACTTGGGTGAACATACAAAGGAGAGAAAGAGAAATACAGCCAAGTTTAAAATTAGAATTAAAAGGAGGGAGGGGCTATTTAAATGTATTATATTTTTCCCCCTCTGCTTTACCAGATTAGCTCCCCTTGGTTTATGGAGGGCCTGAAGTGGACGATGTGAGAGATGAAGCAATGCAAATGTTGGTAATGCTTCATGTGATCCTAAGGATAATTTGTTGCAGCACAGATCATTTTAAAGTTGGAAGGCATATATAAACACAAACTTACTCTTATGCTAGAGAGCCAGTTTGGCCTAATAGTTAAGGCATCAGGATAGAAATCAAGAGATATTGTCCTGCTTTAAACACAAGCCAGCTGGGTGATCTTGGGCCAGTCACTCTCTATCAACCCTATGGAGGAGGCAATGGCAAACCACTTCAGAAAAACCTTGCCAACAAAATTGCAGGAAAGTGCAGTTTCTGAGAATCGAACACAATTGAGCAGATTTATTTATTTAAAAAACATCTTTCTGCTACCATAACCACCATTTTATAGGCTAGTACAATGACTCTAAGAAATAAATGTATGAGTGATTCTAGATTTTCTCTGCTTTTAAAATGGAGATAAATCAAGACCTCTGTAACTTTGTTTCAAAAACCACACCCATAACTTTTACTAAATTGCAATCTGCTACTTTAACTATCAACATAGAGATAGGAGAGATTCAAATATTAATGTTGCACTGATCCAAAGGCTATACAGTATTTGGAAAGGACCAAATAGGTTCAAATCCACAGTGTTTTCGCTGCCTCATTCAAGTAGAACTAGACACAAATTCCTCATGTTTCTGGCTTTTTCCTGAAGACATATTTTGAAACAAGCTCCTGTTGCACTCTGTATAATTCAGAATATTTATTATAGTTCTGCACCTTATAAACTTGCTTTTGGTCATTTGGCCCATGGTAGCTGGGAATTATAGGAAGGCTTTTAGTACTCCATAGTACTATATGTAACTTGGAAAACACCTCCCCCCCATTCCATATTTAGCAAAATCACTCTATACAGGGAGAGGCAGCTCCTTCTCTGTTTGAAGAATATATATTATCATTCCCTGTGTCCTTTTCCCTATATACACTGGGGCCTCTAGGAGGGAAAGGATTTCAAGACATACAGCTTTGGAGTGGGAGTGTGTCCCCAGCCCACTGACAATAAGAACAGCCCTGGGTTTATTTGTTGAGACCGAATTGCAATAAGATTGAGGAAAACCCTCAGAGAATGAGCTTGGATATATTGGTGGTTTAAGTACAATAATTCCGTGCCTCCTTAAGGCAATGGGGGAAAATACGGTCTTCGATACCCATATCAGAAGTTAATTTTAGTGAGACTGCCAATTATCCACCAGCCACATGCTTCATGATCATGAGAATTTGCTGCATATCTCCCAAAAAAACATACAGAAGTATCCTGCTCACCTCCCTACAGTGAAGCCCCCTTTGACTTCTTGCAATCAACTCTGAACTCTTAAAAGGCAAGCACTCTATAAAACACGAGCTGAAATAAAGTGGGTATTGTGAGCTCAGAACAAAGTGCCTACTCACATCTTTGAAACAAGTTGCATTTATTTGCATACCATTAAAGGACCAGATTTCTTTCCCTTAGAATGCCAGTTATCAGAATGCCCTACAAAATATTTGAAGGCAAAACTTGAGTGCTAGTTTTGTGCAGATTGGCAAAAGGAGGAGGTAAGAATCAGTTTCAGGTGCACAGTTAAAAAAAAGTTAGCACAGATTCATTATTTAGTCAGGATTCAATTAATCAAACCTCTTTTTTTCCTCTCCTTAGAGTAACTTATGCCCTAGCGGAATTCTGATTATTTGCTTAAGTAACAATGGGATGGCTTAATTTGTCTTGGCACGTGCATTACTTTTCATTTCTCTCTCCTAAGTTAATTAAAGAAGCTTGGAAGCCTTTTACTTCCAGTCTAATGAATGAAATACATAATCAGAAAGGACATGAGAGACCATAAAAGAGGGTTTCACAAATAAATAAAAATAGAATTCCCCTGAGATATATAAAGGAAACCCAGTTTGTTCTCAGATGGAATTAATTGCATTGGTGATATCTTGATCAGATGACACACAACCTGGTCCACAATGTAGTTACTAAGAATTGTCACTGGGTTCAAAAGGAGTTCCTTAGGCAGTCCACATGGCACTGCAGCCTTTATAGTAGACTTGTGCAAAGATCTTGTGCCCGATGAGCATACTGTTACAAAAAAAAAGCAAGCAGACTGCACGGGCTCCTTGAGGTGTGGTAGTGATTTGGTGACATCAATGGAGGGGAAGGACCAATCTTTGCATTTCTAGTTTGGAGGAAGTGAGTCTAAAAAAAAAGTGAAGGCGAGAAAAAAAACTTGATGCAAAAGCTACAGGGTTGGGTGTTCTGTTGTGTTTGGTGGGTTCTAGCACCCACCAATTCTAGTGGAGAATTATTTGAGTGAGAGAGTTGTTTCCCTGCCCCTTTAAGAATGTTCTTGTCTCCTCCTTCTCAAAAAATCATTGATGGATCCCATCCTACTGGCAACTTTCATCCTGTATCTAACCTCTCCTTTCGGAGGAAAATGATTGAGAAAGTGGTTGCAAAGTAACTTCAAAGAACTCTGAATGAAGCAAACCATCTGGATTCCTTTCAGTCAGGATTCAGACCCAACTATGGGATGGACACAACATTGGTCACGCTTTTGAATGATCTTTGGCAGAACCGGGAAGGAGCTTGGGCATCCAGCCTTGCCTTACTGAATCTTTCTGCAGCTTTCGATAGCATTTAACCCTGATATCCTTTTGAATCAGCTCTGGAGATGGGGTGGGGCAGTGTTGTGCTGGTTTGCTTCCTTTTTCCAGAGTCAGTTCCAAACGGTGGTGATAGACAGAGATCCTGCCCTTGGTCCCTACTTTGTGGGGTTCTGCAGATTCAATGATCTCCCCCCTCTTATTTAACATCTACATGAAGCTGCTGGCTGAGATCATCTGTCTCTATAGGATGAGTCATCGTCAGTAGACTGAAGCTACCCAACTATACCTCGCTGCCCCTGGCAAATGAAGTGATGCTGTTAGTGTTCTTTTCTGGTACCCGGAGGTTGTGGAGGCCTGGATGGGGAAAAAAAGGCTTCACCTAAACCCTGGCAAGATTGAATGGCTTGGGTTTTGAGGCCCTCTGATTCAGAGACTATGCCATCTTTGGTTCTTGATGGGGTTGCACTGCCTCAAGCAGATCTGATATGCCACTTCGGGTGGTCCTCAGGCGGCAGTCATGGTTAGGAGAGCTTTTGCACAGCTTTATGTTGTGCAGCAGTTACAGCCATTCCTGTTCTGCTCAGAATCAGTCATGCCCTGGTCACCACTCAGAGATGGGCTGTTATAACACCCAGTGCAGGGGGCTGCACTTCAAGAGTGTCCAGAAGCTTTAGCTGGTGCAAAATACAGCAGCACAGGTATGTGTGTTCCTAGAATGGCATGCATCATATCTTTGTTCTGTGAACTGCATTGGTTGCTAGTTTTCTTCGGGGTCCAATTCCAGGTGCTGGTTTTGGTCTTCAAAACTCTTCGTGGCCTGCGCTGGATTATTTGAGGAACCATCTTTGCCTGAATATATCTGTCCATCCTATCAGTTCCAGCAGCTGAGGCATGCTGTGGGGGCTGCCTACAAGAGTTTCATCTAGAGGGACTCAGAAGATCGGACTTTTCTGCCTTGGCACCTGCCCTATGGAACTGCATCCCCTCCAAGGTGCAATCTGTTATCCTCCCGGAAGGCCCTCAAAACCTGGCTGTATCAGCCCAGCGTTCTAATAAGATAGTTGCATTGTTTTTAATACTGTCTTATATTTAATAATATGTATAGGGGTTTTTAAAATTATATTTGTTTCAATATTTTGATTTTATGATTTTTATTACACACCACCTAGTCACTGTTATACAACAAATAAAAAAAATATGGGGGTCTCACAGTCACTCAACCCCTTATTTTATCCAAGAGCTCCTCCAAAAATTGCTTAAACAGAGTGTGGAAAAGAAACACAAATCCAGAAGAATAAAAGCCGTCTGTTAAAGAAGGCACAGCATTGGAAGTCCAGAAGTTCGGGTTGTTTCCCATATGGGAAACCCAGTAGTAGGATTTAAAAAAAAAATATTTCTAAAGAGGGTCTCCTCTTTAACACTTAAACTAAGCTGACCTTGAACAGCAAAGGGAAAACAACTTTAGGGTTTCCCCTCATTTTTCCCACTGAGTTCCCAGACACGGTACTGCATTACAGGTTCTGCCCCTCGCGTTGGTATTTGAGTGACAGCTGCCAGAGATATGAGGAGCCGACGACCCCTTTGTCGCTTTTGGCGCTTCCCGTGCCTTTTCGGTCAGGGGGAAAAGAGTCCAAAAGCCACACCCTCGCGGAGTAATGCCTCGCTCCCCCACCCCCAATAGGCTCTGCGTGCTTGCTGTGTTCCTTTGCTGGGGGATAAAGATAGAGGCGCTGCCCCTTTAAATAGTTCAGGGTGTTCTCTCTCAGGCCACCATGACATATCTGGGCGTTGGAACGGGGGCTGAATAAACCGAGTAAGCACGAGATCTGCGCTAGCAGTAAAGGGATTGCAAACAGCTGGGGCTCGTCCCATTCGCTGCTACACACCGGAGTGGCTGGCGACGGTCTTTGGCTCTGCTAAGGCGGGGCTCTATTCCTGGAGTTTAAACCACCACCGGGTTACTCTTGTTGTAGGGAATACTGCTGCAAAGGAAGCGCGCCTTTTCTCAGCCTTGGTAAGTCAACCCATGAACGAGGACGCGAGTTCTTATTATCTTCCCGCAGGACCAGGGCAAACTTTTTTTTTTTTTACAGGGTTCCCCTCTCGGGAGACTTAGCGAGTCAAAGTTTTTCGGGGACATCATCACATGATCCGGAAACAGCACCCCCCCCCCTTTTAAATGTAGATCAATCGCTCAACGGCCGACCGCTTCGTTTATTTGGGATTGGGGTGGTGGTGGTGGTTGGTGAACAGAAACTCGCTGGACAGTTATGAATGGGTTAGTCCCGCCCCGTTTCTATACAGTACCAGCGCTGTTCGAAAGTCTTCGGGGAAAAATAAAAAAAGGCTCTGCACGAAGAAACTAGTGGCGCGTTGGCAACTTCGTAAAGAGAGCTTGCTTCGTAAAGAGAGCTCGCGGAGCCCCTGGTTCTGGGCCAGGGGAAACGAAAACCTGGGAGGGGAAGGGAGCGGGCGTGGGAGGCATCACCCATTCCATGGGATCAAGGGCGCTCGATCACCTTTTTTTTAATTTTAATTCCATTTATATCCCGCCCTTCTCCGAGGGGCGGCTTACAAGCTTAGCAGTAGCATTTTCTATGTATATGCCTGCTTATTAGGGCTTTCACCCCCACCCCCAAGCGGCATTATTACAAAGTCAGCTTAGTTGCCCCCCAACAATCTGGGTCCTCATTTTACCTACCTCGGCAGGATGGAAGGCCGAGTCAACCTTGAGCCTGGTGGGATGCGAACCTGCGCTAATTGCAGGCAGCTGGTGTTACTTAAGGAGGCATTAGCCCACTGCTCCACCAAGGCTCTTGTGTGGGACGAGGGAAGTAATTTGTTTCCCTCTGGAGTTGCTAAGGGAGTACTATGTTCCACTTGTGCGCGCTCTCTCTCTCGGTGTGTGTTTTGTGTGGGAAGCGAATGTGTGAGGTAGACGCGCTATAGGCAACTAACGCTGCTGCGAAACGTGGTTCTTGTCTGCCTTCCCTGCTGCAATTCTTGGCGCCTCTGCGCTCCGAAATGCTCCCCGACCCAGCTCAAGAGAAGCGTCTTCGCGCATCCTTCGGAAGGCTTCTTCAGAGCCTTCCGGCTTTCTCTCGGCAGCGAGGATATAACGGAGAGCAAGCAGAAGGCGAGCGGGCCCGGCCAGGGGCGCTGCCCTCTCTTAGCAGGGCTTGGGAGAGTCGCTTTCAGGGGGCAAGGTGGGAAAGGGTTAGGCCAGGGGTCTTCAACCTTGGCCCTTTTATGACTTGTGGACTTCAACTCCCAGAATTCCTCAGCCAGGCATGCCTGGCTGAGGAATTCTGGGAGTTGAAGTCCACAAGTCATAAAAGGGCCAAGGTTGAAGACCCCTGGGTTAGGCAGTTTGCCCGGACTGAAGTTGAGTCGATACCCGCCCTGCCCTGGGAAAGGTGGCACCTGCCCCGGGATGAGGCGCGCGACCCGTACAAGGAGTCGCCTCTTTTTTCACGCTCCCGAATTAAGGAATTACAGGGTCGTAAAAAAAAAAAAAGGGAGGCTTGTTTGGAGTTGCGAGAGGAGGAGACGCCTTTCTTTCGCGGAAAAAAAGGTCATTCTCCCGCGCTCGGTTGTTGGCGCCGCAAGCACCCGAGAGCCGCCGCGTTCAAAGAAAGAGCCCGTCATCTCATTCCCTCTCTCTCTCTCTCTCCTCGGGGAAAGTATTTATAGCTGGGGCACGGTTTGCCTGGCCGTCGGCGTGCTACACAGACCCAGCCCGCTGGGCGCCCCGCCGTTGATTGGGGCGTTGTTCCTCTTGAAGGGCGGGACGTTTGGAGGCCCCGCCCCTCGTCTCCGGAGAGAAAAAACGCGGGCAGCCGCTTTCCCGGGCTCCTTCTTTCGGGGCTCCCCCCCCCTCGCTTTTATTATTTTTTTTTCTGGCGGTAGGGAGCGACCGACAGAAAAGGGGAAAAAAAACCCTGCAGAAATTAAATTGCAGCGGAGTAAGTAGGCCGCTTCATTTCCAACTCGTTCTTCTGGCGGCACGGGGAATTTAAGTTACGCAAACTCCATTCTTGGGGAGGGTCTGTTACAGGGGTAGGCAACCTCGGCTCTTTTAGGACTCGTGGACTTCAACTCCCAGAATTCCTGAGTCAGCTCTGCTGACTCAGGAATTCTGGGAGTTGAAGTCCACGAGTCCTAAAAGAGCCGAGGTTGCCTACCCCTGGTCTCTTACAAATCACCCTCCTTACCCCGAAGCCTCCCGGCGCTTTTATTGCACGAAGATCGCAAATAACACGTCTGCTGCGGTTACCCCCTCCCTCCTGGCATCCTAAGCGGGCTAAGTTGGGCATTGATTGGGAAGGAAGGAAGGGCGGGCGGGCCAGACCCTCTTCAGCTGAGCGGACCTCGGCAGGCAAATTGGCTTCTGGTTCGGGGTTATCGGATCTTATATAAAGCTTCAGTTGCTGTTTGAAAGCTGGCCCGCTCGAAACCATGCCGGCCCTGATATAATTAGAAACGGGTTGAAATATTTTAGCACGTAAATCTCCCCCCTCCCTCCATTTCCCGCTGCCTGGAATTCAGTTCCTCCCTGTAGTCCATTGGTAGACAGAAGTGTGTGATGTGTGTCTCTTGTATTGTTTGTCTGTTTATGGTGGTGTAGTGGTTTCCCTTTTTCCTAGTATGTAATAAATACGTGGAGCGGTTTTTTCTCACCTAGATTAACTTCGTCGGGTTCTTAAGCCCCTCCATTTCCTTGCTGCTTTTAACAAAAACCCACTTAGTTGTTGCTTTGGACCTTTCAGGATTTATCTGTCCCTCCCTCCCTCATTCTATCCAGTCCAATACTACAAGCTTCAAAAATCTCTTTTCCCCTCTCTGCCCCCCCCCAATAATTGTCAACTTTATTTTATTATCTGTAGTTGGGCTGTGAACTTGAGGGA
This sequence comes from Vipera ursinii, assembly GCF_947247035.1. NCBI lineage: Eukaryota > Metazoa > Chordata > Lepidosauria > Squamata > Viperidae > Vipera > Vipera ursinii. Next base: position 112,883,202 of record NC_139513.1, read on the forward strand.
TTGGCGGTTTATTGGTTTGCAGATGTTGATGATTCAAAGGAGAATGGTGACTTTGTGGCATAACTGTTTCCATTCCCCGCCTCCTACACTACCTCAGCCAGTCTCTGAGGTCTAGTCCAAGCGTGGCACTGTTTTCCTACTTTTAGACTTTTCTCCCTTTGACCCGATTCAAGTGCATCCTCAGAAAAGAGATTTTTTGTCTGCTGTCTCTTTTCGGAGGAAAGCTCCTGTAGGGCGAACGGAAACTTTGAGGAATGCTATGGCATTTAGACTCAGCAGACCAGGCGTCATATAACTTTTCCAAATCTTGGAGGGAAGCAAAAAGGGAATCAAATTTTGGGGGGGAAAGTTATTGAAGTTGTGTATTTTATGGATTGCTTGGTAGGGGATCCTTTTCCTTGCAATTTCTGCAACTGTTAGTTAGTTACTGTGTGATTGCAGTGAAAGTCCCCAAACCTCCCCCCCCCAAAAAAAATTCACATTATTTCAAAACGTAGGCTTTATTTCTCCAAATAATCACATTCAGTCACATAAAATTACCATTGTTTGTCTTATAGTTGCTTTTATCTCCTGGTTAAGTTGGAAACTCTTCCACTTTCATGCATTTTCTTAGCTTCATTCTGCATAAAACAAAAACACATTTGGTGAATTTTTTTAAGTGATCATAAAATGATTCTGTCTCAGAGGCGCCCTCTGCTGTTCATTTCTTAAATTCAGGTTTGCCTAATCTCATCCATGAGTAAACATTTTCCCGCCTACTTAAAGGTGTTTTCCCCCTTTCCAGATCTACTGAACACTTTTGCCAAAATGCTCCTTTTGTTGTTGGGAATCATTGTGCTCCATATCTCGGTGCTTGTTCTTCTCTTCGTTTCTACAATTGTCAGTGTAAGTAAACTACCCTGCCTGTTTTTATTGCCTACACCTAATGCTCCATTGTGTAATTAACTCACTGCTTCTTTATGAAATATATCTGCTCCATCTATTAAAGCAGATTAAAATCTACCTGTCTATTCTTTTAAAATTTAATGTGAAATTATAGTGCAAACACAACAGAATTGTTGGCATTCTCATAACTTTCGCTATACTAATGATAGTATTTATACGTGTCAGAGAATATATTAAACTTTCGCTATATTAACGTTATACGTGTCAGAGAATATATTAGCCTTTGGTGAATCTGTTAGCTAAATAAAACAGAAACCAAAATTTTAAGCATAAAGGCCTATTAAATGTGAGTCAGTCTCTGCACTGGATTGGTTCAGGAAAAAAATCCTTTTACTAGGTAACCACAGAAAAGTTTCCAGATTACTGAAAGTGGCTAAGAGCCACAATTTTAGGTGAGTTTTTTTTTTAGTGGCCATCCAAATGTTACTGAATGACAATTTCCAGCAGTATCAGTTTCCATGGCTGATGTGAAGTATGCTGGGGTAGTTGTTGAGCAACATCTGGAGGAACTGTAGCTTTTTTAGTCCTGGCACTGCAGATGTGCCAATTCTCCAAGAGGGCTGATTGTATTAGCTGCCATGTGTTTTATTGGTATTCTGCTCCAGAACCATTCTGCCATTGGCACAAGAAGGTTGAAGAGAACAAAATTTTCTCCATGAAATTTTGCAAAGGTTTTAAAAGAGACACATTATTTTGTTTTTGCCTTTCTTCTGAAGGCTCTCTGTAATGCAGTCAAAGAGATCAAAGCACAAAGAAAGGTCTTTCTCCTCTCAGCCAATGTAAAGAGGGATGTGTATTTTTACACTTACTGTTGAAAAGAAGCCTTTACTGCATGGACCTTCAGAGGGTCTTTAATGGCTTTCATTCCTTAAGTGAGCTTGACTGGCTTAACTTCCTTAGCCTGGAAGATAACATTAAGTTCCATCCCCTTCTCTGATAAAAAAATACACCATTCTTTCTTTTTCAGCAATGGCTCATTGGGAACGGACATAGGGCAGACCTTTGGATGAACTGTACCATTCCTGTGTCTCCATTTCGTTGTACAACATCATCTACAAATGGTGAGATTTCTGATGGGTGTGGCTTTCTCTTAAAATACACATCTTTCATCTCTCTTTTTTTTTTACTCCAGTATCTGAAATAGTGTCATCAGCTAATCCTGGAAGCAGTTTAGATAGGATTTCATGATGTACTCCACCCCCTTCTCTCACTGTCAGCTATGTGCTGCTTGAATGTGTGCTTCGTTTCCCCAACTTCTTGCCAGACTATTAGACAACCCTGGCTCATTAACGCTATCTAGACACTTAGCTCCATTTATGAATGAATATATAATTTGCATTCTTCCCATTTTCTATTAAATTGGTGGTCAGATGTCTATTAAGAAAATGGATGCTCCTCATAAATTGCTTGGCTTGTCCCTCAAATAAAGCGTTTGACCGGTGAACTGTTAATCTAGTAATTGTTGATTCTTAATACCTTATAGAATGTTGACTCTGTCCTGCTTCCTTAATTAGCCACAAAACATTGGATATTTCTTTAACCTTTGGAGTATGCAACAATGAATCCAATCCAAGGCTGTATAAACCCAGCCTACGTATTACTTTATGTTATGCTAAACCATGGTTTTTAATCTATGAACAAATATTTATAGGCAGAGATATTCCACAGGTAGTGGCGTTGTACACATGAAAAAAATGTTAGGGTCACTGAGGTTGCAATCTTATGCTTGCTTATTTAAAGGTAAATTCCACTGCAGAAAATTCTTTGAATAAATATGTGCAAGATGTATTGTAGAAATGTGTAATAATGGTAAAACTGGGCCTCCATTAAGGAAAATCATGAAATACATGGGGTTTTCTCCTAGGTTGGTCTTTGACCGTTTGACTAAATCTTTGTTAAGGTCCTTGTATATGGTTTGTTAACATCTGTTGCTACAGATTATGGATTCCCTTCTTCTATTATCAGCCTCAGTGTTTTGGTCATAAGTCCTTGTAAGGCCATTTAGTTGCCTTTTATTTTGAAAATTCATCTTCTGTGTACCTAGGAAGTCATTTGATTTTGCCTTGTTGTTTGGGCGGTCCCATTTTGCTTCCCAATCAAGAGCATGGTTTATTTTGCATAAGACCCTGTCATGAGTTTTCTAAAGGGGTTTGTAAGGTTATTGTGGACCACTGAATTAAATGAATAGGTAGTTTAGGCCAGCAAAACTGAGTATTGTAACTTGCAACTGTGTGATGTGGGATAAAACCATTCTTAATTTTTTCTTGGGAGAAAGCACTTTAAACCTAGGGGATTGATGGGTTATTATTATGGCAACAGCTTTTCTTATGAAAATAAATAATACTTACTCCAATCTCTATCCTTTTCAATTTGTTCTCTACAGATAATTCACTGGCTATCGGTGGTTATTCTCCCAACAGCTATATACTCTATCCAACTTCAGTTTTTATACAGTATTCCCTGACCCCTTTACCAATCAGTTCTTGGATAGTGTTGGCAAAAAATGTTTCAGTATTTCTTAATTAGAATATTCTTTCAGTTTCCTCTCAGGGATCATCAGATTCTTTGTTGCCAATATGATGTGGGATTGAGTTATTTGGATCTCTGAATTGTTGCTCTGAGTAGGTGCTTTTATTTTTTCATTTTATCCAGAGTAGTTGCAGTCGAAGTTACCACCACTGGGAGGGTGGAACTGTATTAACACTTATCTTTTGTGAGTTCTGTTTTTCTAATTAGAAAAACTGTCTTCTTAATTACACAACCCTAAGAGGAAAGGAAATAAATACTTCTAAGTTTCCTCATAGGATAAATAGACATTTTTTGGTAATAAAGAGGAAAAGGGCCTTCCCTCCCATTACAATCACCAAGTGTAGATTGACATTTCTTCCAACTGTTTTTTTAAATGATCCCTCTGGGACAATATTCAGGGAGGTGAATTGTAAGTAGTTTGATCTATGTTAGTTTGTTCTCAGTTCAAAAGAAATACTGAATTGCAACAGTATGCTGGAATGAACATAATGTTTCCTTCCTTTGAAGATACAGGAACTTTCTTTACATACATTTTAAAACACTGAGCCTGTGACAATATTTGGAAATGAATTAATTATTTTGAATGTACTCAGTGCTTATTATTTTTGCAGTTCCTGAAACTCCAAGTCATTCAGCAGAAATAATGGAAACTGCTACAACTTTGGTTACTTTTAGGCCCATCAGATAAGTTCTGCCCTAGACAATTGGAGCAATTGTGAGGAATTGTGTGATTTTAGATCTAAATTATGGAAGTTGAAATGCTTCAGGATTTCAACCTAAGGTCACTAGCCTAGAATCCCTTTAATATCATACCAGTCATCAAAAACAAAAGCTTAATCTTGGATATTAAAAACAGCTGGACTACTCTGAAAGAGATATAAAATTGCAGGCAAATAGCCGATCTTTTGCTTCTGTTTCAGTTTCCCCTAGTCCAGGGGTCGGCAACCTAAAAAAGAAAAAGAGCCACTGGGAACCGGTTCCATCACAAATTAAAAAAAGAGGGAGCCGCGTGCGTGTGTCCATGCACGCGCATGCGCAAAAAGGTTTTTTGCGCATGCGCGGACGCACGCGGCTGCCATTTTTTTTAAAAATGAGATGGAACCGGTTCCCGGTTGCCCGACGGCGACGGCCCGTCTGCAAAGCTGCCGCTTTCGGCAGCTTTGCAGACGGGCCGTGGCAGCTTCCTCAAAGAGCGGCGCCCCTGCCCATTCCGAGAGGTGCGCGCGCACCTCTCCGAACGACCGGAGGTGCGCGCGTACCTCCGCGCGAATGGGCAGCGGTGCCGCTCTTTGAGGAAGCTGCCGCGGCCCGTCTCAGCTTCCTCAAAAAGAGAGGCGCCCCTGCCCATTCCGAGAGGTGCGCGCGCACCTCTCCGAACGACCGGAGTTGCGCGCGCACCTCCCCAAACCTTTGGGGAGGTGCGCGCGTACCTCCGTGCGAAGGGGCAGCGGTGCCGCTCTTTGAGGAAGCTGCCGCGGCCCGTCTCAGCTTCCTCAAAAAGAGAGGCGCACCTGCCCATTCCGAGAGGTGCGCGCGCACCTCTCGGAATGGGCAGGGGCGCCGCTCTTTGAGGAAGCTGCCGCGGCCCGTCTGCTAAGCTGCCGCTTTCGGCAGCTTCACAGACGGGCCGCGGCAGCTTCCTGAAAGAGCGGCACCGCTGCCCATTCGCGTGGAGGTACGCGCGCACCTCTCCAAAGGTTTGGGGAGGTGCGCTTGCACCTCTCCAAATGGGCGGTGCCACTCTCCATTTGGAGAGGTGCGCGCGCACCACTGCCCGTTGGAAGAGGTGCGCGCGCACCGGGCGGCTGGGAGCCGCAAGAGACGGCTCAAAGAGCCGCATGCGGCTCAGGAGCCGCAGGTTGCCGACCTGTGCCCTAGTCTTTTGCCCACTTACTGAACCGGGATAGAATTATGAGATAAACCCAAGAAAGAACTTCAAAAAGCATTTGTAGATTGGGCACGAAGCCCCACACGTAGGAGAACTCGGACAAGCTCTTAGTATGAAGTGTTTCAGAATTGTGGCAATTCTCATGAGATAATTATGCATCATCTTGCAACCAGGTAATATTAGTGTTTAATAGCCTCTCCCAGCTTGTTGTATTGGACTTCAGTTCAATAGTGTTCCTACAATACGGACATTTATCTTGTTGGCTGCTTATTCTGAGAAGAGCTGATCTGATGCATCACAAGGACACACAGCACTGGAGAAAGCTGCTCTGTAAGGCGATCATTTAGTATTTAACAGTGATACAGTGGGGCAAAACTCAGTTTGTGTAGTGGTCTATTTTTGTTTTTATACCACATTACTACCGGTATATTCTGCTGCGATTACACACAAACTCATTGGTTCACAGTATAAAAGAAACAAGACAGTAAAATAAAACCAGCAATCAAAATAGACAAACACAAGGCATCTGGCATCAGCCCTCAAATTCCCTCCAGAAAAGCTCAATTTGAGAAGTTTCTGGAAGGTGACCAGAGTTGGGAATAGCTCTTTGTGTTAAAAGCTGCTGGAACAACATTTTTTTAATGTCCCCATTAACTGAGTCCCATTGTCAAGGGCAACGTCTCTTTCTAAATCCTCGGCTCCATAGTAGTAAATGTCAGCATGGGCATACTGAATTGGTGGATTACTTTGCTCAGTCTGTTTTTTAATTGCAGGCCCACACAGGTATAATGAATAGCTGATAGGCTGTGTAAGACACAGGCATATAAACACAGCATCCTGTCTGCAACTCATCCAGACAATCTGCTTTCATGAGTTGCAGACGACTGGCAAGTGTGTGTTTCCACATATTCCAGATTATTTATTCCGTAATCAATCTTTTGTCTGTTAATGTTGGGATATTCTGTAATGCTCCCAGTTCAGCTGCAATGTTCATTGTAACTGCTGAGAGCAACAGTGATATGTGTTCCTCTCTGGAGTGAATGGAAAGGAGGCTGTGTTATCCCCTAATACAGGGGTGTCAAACTCAATTTCATTGAGGGCCGCATCAGCATTGCGGTTGCCTTCAAGGGGCTGGGTGGGTATGGCCAGGGTGGGCGTGGCCTACTGGGTGGCGTGGCTACAGTGCATGTGGCCTACTGGGTGGGTATGGCCAGCTCTACATCATTCGCATCAAGGGTGCCTATGGGGGCCTGGGCAGGAGTGGGACAGATCTGAGGGTCTCTGGCAGAAGGAGGGTCTCTGGGCCAGGGCCAAGGCAGTGGGGGCTATTCCCTCACTGTTTCCAGGATGGCTTCACGGGCCACATGAAACCACTTCATGGGCCGGATCTGGTCCCCGGGCCATGTGTTTGACATGTCTGCCCTAATAGTACAAGCTAAGTACGCAGGTACCTGGACACATCTGTGTATCAATGTAGCGGTTTTATCTGCTAAATCTGAAAGTTTCTAATCAGCATTTGGTAACGTTCATTTTTGTGCAGCTTAAATGTATGCAGGACTATGGATTTTTGAAGTCATTGGTGTAGTGGGCACTTTTTAATTTAAAATAAAACCTATTTACAGTATATTAAATGAGCCTTCCAACCTATTTCTGTTAAGTGAGCCCTCCAAAGTGGGGAGGGAGGCGATATTGTTTGCACAGCTGAGAAAGATGAAGGAATGTTTTGCTCTTGGTAACAAAAGCTTACACAAGGGAAAATTCAACATTTTGCTAACGTGCAGGACACATCCCAAAGGACAACCATCAGGAAATATTTGCATTTTTATTTTGGATACATGTATTGTTTCCCTCTGGGGATAGAGGGGATTGAGACAAAAGGGAACTATATGCAACATCATGTTCTTACAACCCCTTCTTTTGGCTCAGGTCCTGTGCCTCTTCCCCGTATACTCACTGCCAAACCTTATATACTAAGAATGGAAACTTGCATGGTTCCATAGTATGTTGCTGAACTAAATTCTTTACATCTTTCCCTGTTGGTTTGGGGCTGCTGGGAGATGTAGCTCAGCAACATCTTTTCTACCTATAGGGCAGACATGTCAAACACAAGGCCCGGGGACCAGATCCAGCCCATGAAGTGGTTTCATGTGGCCCACGAAGCCATCCTGGAAACAGTGAGGGAACGGCCCCCACTGCCTTGGCCCTGGCCCAGAGACCCTCCTTCTGCCAGAGACCCTCAGATCTGTCCCACTCCTGCCCAGGGCCCCATAGGCACCCTTGATGCGAACGATGTAGAGCTGGCCACGCCCACCTAGTAGGCCGTATGCACTCTAGCCACACCCACCCAGTAGGCCACGCTCACCCTGGCCATACCCACCCGGCCCCCTGAGGGCAACCGCAATGCTGATGCGGCCCTCAATGAAATTGAGTTTGACACCCCTGCTCTAGGCAAATGCATACCAAGGCAGTCTATCCAGACCTCCTTTGTTATAGGCCTCCCCATCCTTATTCTGAATACCAATTATGTTCTATGTCCCTAGCTGATTGCAGGTAATACCTCAGATATTCATTCCTACTTGAAGATGTCTATTTCTCCCATGGATCTGTAAAGAAAGATTTTTATGCATTATAAATGGATGCCACAATTAATCCTTTAGAAGCCCTCAATTATAGAAGTTTCCTTGTAGATTTTGAAGAAAAGCTGTCCAATGGGCATATAGCCATGTAGCTCAGTTTTGAAACTTTGAAATTTCTCCGGGTTCTTTTCAATTAGACTTCGTGCAGTAGACCTGGTTGTTCACCTTTTTGCTGGAAAACTAAGGATTGTATCTTTGATTGTCTCATCTGCTTCTCAAATAAAATGCTAATTTTTAATTTTATTTGCTGCTATGTGAGACAGATCAAACCTTTTAAAGCCATTGTCTGTGTTTACAGGGGCAGAAAGTAGATAAAGTACTTTTTTTTAAAGATCTTTACTTGTAAATTCATACAGTTGAATTGGGTGCTGTTCATTAGCTTTGTAAATATCAATACCACCTGAATAATGCCACTGCAAGGGACAGAAAATGTATCACTATGTTTTCCCTAATGGCACCTTACTTTAATTGGCAAGCTTTGCTCTGGAGCTCACTAGAATGATGTGGGTGGGTGCATACATGCACGTGCCTTTAGTCAGTATTGACTCCTGGTTAACTGCTTAGATTAGGCTCTACAATTTTCTTGGCAAGATTTTTCAGAAGTGGTTTGTTGTTGCTACCTGCTCAGGGCTGGCCCAAAATCTCCCAGGCTTTGAGCCTAAGGAAGGACTAGAATTCCTGGTCTTCCATTTTCTATCTGTTTTTGTGTTTTAATCACTACAGCAAGCTAGCTCTAGAATTATAAATAGCTTTGCAGATATATGCCTGCTTGAATTACTAACCATGTAGCAGAATATATGATTGATGCCTGCTTTATATTTACCCAATATAATTTGTCATTTTTTCTCTTAAATAATGTAGTTTCCTTTTTTGGTGCAAATGGAGTGTTTTGATGGTGGCCATCCTTCTTAGAAATTGTGGCTCTCAAAGATTGTGAAAGAATTTAAGGTAGCAATATCTAAAATTAAGGGTATGTAAAGTGAAAAAAAAAAATCCCCAGAGAAAGTTTGTCAGAGCAGTGTATGTAATATAAACTCCAAATCTAATTCAAATTGATATTCATGTTTATATTATATTATATTATATTATATTATATTATATTATATTATTATATTATTATATTATTTTCAGTGTTTTAAAAATGTTCACTTACAGCTCTCATATCTTAAAATCTGCTAGATGATGCAATCTGCTGAAATATTTTATTCAATAGCAGTGACAAAGATGTGTGTCTCCTAAATAAATCAGATAGTACAGTAGTATTTATTTGCTTATTTAATTTTTTGGTGGCTATCTTTGGCAAAAAAACATGTAACTTTCACATTCAGATTTTTTTTTACAATGTCATCTAGCAGTATCATCTTGTCTGGAACATGTTTGATTTTGATACATCTTACCATTGAAATTCATTGTTCAGTTTAAACGGTCAGTTATGTGCCATTTAAATAGTTTAAATGGTCAGTTACGTGCCACTTAAGAGTTGCCTGAGCCGTGGGATGGCTGTCCAATAAATTTGACAAACAAACAAGCACATAAATTTATAATAATTGTCAGTTCAAAGGTTGCACTTATCATAGTTTCAGCTTGCCTTGCCAGGCATTCTTCTTTAAGACTTATCTCAGGAATTTAGGACTGTGTCCCACTTGTATATCAAAGCTAGTTTCTCTTTTGAAGCAGCACCATTGAAAGTAGTGGTATAAAGTCAAAGGATGCCTGGAATGATGAGCTCATGTTCAAGGCCAGATACCATTTTTCAGATGACATATTTTATTTATTTTTTAAAAAGATTTATATGACTGCCCATCTTTAACAATTCTGGGAGACTCACAACAACTGTAAAACCAGTACAGTAATTATAAAACAATAAAACAGTAAAACGATCAAACCAAACCCCTGTGCCTCTCCTGCAGCATGCTCCCTTTTATGCTCATCCCATTCTTCCATCTTGTCCCATCCCAGCTTTTTGGTAAACAGCCAGGTCTTGATGGCCTTCCAAGTGGCTAAAACAATGGGGGGCTTCTGAATATTTTGGGGAGGGGATGTTCCATACGGGTAGGGACAATTATGGAAACTAAATGGCAGGATTTCAGGGAAGGGCTCTGGAACATGCCTATTTTATCTGATCCAGTGGGACAGACAGAAATGCAGTCTTGCAAATAACCATGTAGGGTTATCCTGTGCCATGTAGGGATTTAAAGATGATAACCGTCATCTTAAATTGCACCTGACAGGAAACTGGGAGCCAGTACATCTTGCACAACGGAGGTATAACATAAATGAACCTATGAACACCCAAAACTATGTGTGCTGTTGCCTTTAGGACCAGTTGTAACTTCTGAGTGGTCTTCAAAGGCAGCTCCATGTAAATTGCATTGCAGAAATCCAAAGGGGAAATAATTAAGGCACGAATGACTCTGAGTAAGGCCTCCTGGTCCAGGAAAAGTTGCATTAGATCTGCGCAAGCTCCCCAGTCAGCCATAGCTTCCACCTCTTTGTCAAGCAGAAGCCATGAATCCAGGAGTACTCCCAAATTGGGTACCAGCTCAGTCCAGGGGAATGTAACCCCATCCAGAATTAAAAATGAAAACTCACCAGACCCTGGAGGTGTGGGGAGCAGGAAGCAAAAAAATTAGATCATTCTCTTTTGCCAGAATTGAGCTAAAGTTGGTTCATCTCCATTCAGGCCCTCCAAGGATCCAAACACTTGGACAAGTACTTGCAACAGCTTCACCTGCCTGGTCTGGCATAGATAACTGTGTACCCTATGCCAGGGCTTTTCAACCTTTTCACCCACTGTACCACTTTTAGGATATGACAACATCCGAGTACCACCAGTCGCCTAGCAAGGTGTCAAAAACTTGATGACCAAAAAAAAAAGAAGGAAAAAAGTGATGAAATACAGGTAGTCCTTGACTTACAACAATTCACTTACTCTATGTTCAAAGTTACAATGGCACTGAAAACAGTGCCTGATCTAACCCCCAAGACACTCTTCCTCCTGTCCAAGGTTTTCACTGTTCTGAGCTTTCTGTTGAGGATTGGCAGTGGGGGTGGGGTGGGGTGGGGTGTTTGGTTTTTATTCCCCTGTCTGCTGGGTGGTTGCAGCAGGTTTTGGTCACTTCACATGACCCTGGGAGATTGTGACCGTCATAAATATGAATCAGTTGCCAAGCATCTGAATGTAAATCACAAGACCCTGGGGATGCTACAACGTTCCAGCTGATTGGCGCTTCTTCTAGGCTCAGCAGAAGCACCGGGATCAGCACCGAGCTCCAGCTGGAGCCTGACGCTGATCCCTGCAGCTCCAGCCGTCTTTTGGTCAGGCTTGTACGGTGCTGCCACCAGTTCAGCTCATTCCCCTCCCCCGCTACCACTTTTCTAGGATGGTCACATACCACCTGCCAGGTGCCAATGTACCACAGGTGGTACCCATACCACTGGTTGAAAAGCCCTGCCCTATGCCATTGAATGATCATATTCAGCAGTCTCATGAATGTGTTTAAAGAGGGGTATGGAGGGGTATGGAGAAACCCAAGTTCTTATGCACCCCACATTGCAGGAGACTAGGGTTTGATCTCTTGCCCACCAATTGGAGAAACACAAAATGGTGCTTCCCACTCCCAACCTCTGGGGCTGGTGATATAGAAAGCCACTGAGAGATTTGGGAGAGTTGCAGTACCCCCATCCTGAACCCTCCAAAGGTCATCAGCCAGCATGATCAATTTGACCTTTAGTTCTGTATCCTAGCCTGACGTCAGACTGAAAAGGGTGCAGATAATCCACTTCATTCAAGGCCCTCTGAGGCTGCAAGCAAAAGTGGAAGCTTGCAGATTGGACCAAAGTTGTCTAATACAGCTGGATCCAAGGATGACCAATATTGAAATCAGATTTGTCCTTCTGTTCCCCTTCCCCCCCATTGCCTCCTTGATATACAACAGGGCTTTTTTCATTAAGTGAAACAAAGTTCTGATTTTAGAAAATGTAAAGTCTTATTTCTGAAAGATTTTAAAGCTTCCAATTTTTCTTATTGCTTCTGTGCTATGTATGCAGAAATTGAAATGGTGAGGCTTTTCCTACGGGTGGTACAGAAATCATTGGTAGAGGGAACTATTTAAGAGGCAGCATATTTACATCAAATTTATAGGCTGCCCCACTCGCAGTGACTCTGGTCAGAATACAGTTTAAAAAGACCTTGACTTGTGTTGTTCTTTACATATTAGACTGTATTCACATTACTTGTTCTCGGCCCAGTCTGTTCTCTGGAGTGTCCTACCAATGTGTAGACCAGTCATTCATTTTTTCATTTTCATAAGAAGCCTTTGCTTTCTATCCAGTGCTGGCAGTGCTGGTGGAGTTACTGAATTGTGGCATTTGTGCAATTGTGGAGTTACTCTGTATGGCATCTTCTGTTGGATTGCTATCTGTTGCATGGTCTTTGTTGCAAGAAGAGCTCTAAAATTCAATTCTGGCTGCCCTCTCTTCCTTTGCATAGCTGGGGTTTTGCAGGTAAAGAGGTAAGTGTGTGGGTGGGGAGAATAGCTGTTTGGTTTAGATCAGGGGCCTTCAAACTTGGCCCTTTTTATGACTTGTGGACTTCAACTCCCAGAATTCCTCAGCCAGCTTTCATAAACATACAATATAGGAAGAATATTTCTCCTTTATATTCAGGAAACTATTTCACCACCTTGAGTCGCAAGGTGCTTTCAGTAACTGACCAATTTCTCACATTGCTGGGTGGTGGGTTTTTTAGTTTATTTCATCAAACCAAATTGCTTCAACTCTTAACATTTTCCAGCTTACCGCCGGGACCTGAAGACCTGGCTCTTCGAGCTCTCTGGCCCAGGCTGAGAATTTTAATTTTAATTTTAATTTTAATTGGGGTTTTATTTGTTCAGGGACAGATATAATTTTTAAATTGTTTTTAACTTTTGTATTTTTGTTTTTAATCACCCTGTAAACCACCCTGAGTCCTTCGGGAAAGGGCGGTATATAAATGTAATAAAATAAATAAATAAATAAGTGCTTGGTTTGGGTCCTGCTTCCAAGTTCCAGTGGGGTTTAAGTCAGTGTTAATATAACCTTTCCAAAGTACTGATTTTTCCCCCTACCGGTAATTAATCTGTTTGGAGGCAAAGTTACTCCAAAAGTCAGGAAATTCAACAGTAGGTGGGGGGGGGAAGAGGGGGAAATACTTTTCATAGACTTAGTTTGTATATGTAGGTTTATCTGTCCTTTTATCTGATGATTTTGATTCAGTGTATAAGATATTCAAAAGGCCATATTATGTGTTTTTGGAAGATGTGGAAGATGGTATAAATATGTATGAACTGATCTGTTTTCTCTCTCTCCTTTCCTTCCCTCTTAATATAGAAAGCAAGTAATGACCCCATGAATTAGGCTTAACTCCTAGTGACTTACGTGAACGTGCATGTCTTTTTTGGCAGCAGTACAAATGTGGTTTGCCAATTGCCGCCTTTAAGAATGTTTTTTTTCTACTTCCCACTCTAGTCTACTGTCCTGAAATTTTCATTCAAGTCATAACCAAACCTAGCCTTGCTTTACTTGTGAGTCCAGACAAAGTCAGCCTCTTGCCCTTACTTGTTGTTGTTGTTGTTAGTTGCGAAGTCGTGTCCGACCCATCGCGACCCTATGGACAACGTTCCTCCAGGCTTTCCTGTCCTCTACCATCTTCTGGAGTCCATTTAAGCTCACGCCTACCGCTTCGGTGACTCCATCCAGCCACCTCATTCTCTGTCGTCCCCTTCTTCTCTTGCCCTCGACCTTTCCCAGCATTAGGCTCTTCTCCAGTGAGTCCTTCCTCCTCATTAAGTGGCCAAATATTTTAGTTTTAGCTTCAGGATCTGGCCTTCTAAAGAGCAGTCAGGGTTGATCTCCTCTAGGACTGACCGGTTTGATCGCCTTGCAGTCCAAGGGACTCGCAGGAGTCTTCTCCAGCACCATAGTTCAAAGGCCTCAATTCTTTGGCGCTCAGCCTTTCTTATGGTCCAACTTTCACTGGCATACATTGCAACTGGGAAGACCATAGCCTTGACTATACGCACTTTTGTGGACAGCCCTTACTTGACAAATCTCTAATTATTTCTCCATGTTAGATATTTTCAGTTTCCTCTAATTTTCTTTTCTTTCTCACGGTTTGATAATTTCTCTGTTTTACTTTAATTGTATACATTAGAAGTGGAAAAGAGACATTAAAATGGCTCACAAAAAAAACCAAAAACAAAATCGAAGAAATCTTAGTATTGATTGATCAGGAAGAAGATTGAGATTTACGATGGATGGATTGTTAAATGTGCATGCTGTAAAAAGTCACATGCTTTAGGCAACCACAAGGAAAAAAACCCAGTAGAACATTTCTGTGGTGCCTTTAGAGAAAGAAGTAAGGGGTGTGATACACACTTGGAAGACAGTGTACAATTCTGTTCTGGGATTTAAAAAATGATATTGCACAAGTTAAAAAAAAGTTAGAGATAAGTTCAGTGAAAAGAGATCAGTCTGTTTTCAAATGTCAGTCATCACGCCATTCAAACAAGAGGCTCTCCTGCTTATAGATTCTTCATTGGCACCTGATCACCCTTTGTAGGAAAAACTGCAGAACTGTGATCCACTATGGGTAATATTATGGTCTAAACTCATTCTTTAGTGGGATTTTTCTAAATTGACAGTAATTTGAGAAAAAACACCTTATTTTTTTCTTATTTGCCACTTGGAGGACCTGACAGGGACTGCAAATTAACAATAAGGCTATTTCATAAATGAGGGGGAAAATGGCTGTCATCTTAAATACACATTTTGATTTACCATTAAGAAATAATCCTAGTCAAACTGTGCCATCTCAACTCATTTTGAATAATTCAGCAAAATTATTTTCATCTGGAAACAAGTAAATAAATACAAAGGTTATGAAAATTGCCATTAACATGTGCATATTTAAACATTTCAACTATATTTTGTTTGAACTTAGCAGTGTGTCTTCTGTGTCTTCTGATATGGTTCTTTTATACAGATGTTCTGCCCTCACCCAGTCAGGATTGGTAGAAATGTTTATTTTCTCCTGGACTACATGGTTTGTCACACTGCTATAATTATTACAGCTGATCTTTTTCTAAAAAAAAGTTTTTGAGCTCTGTAGAATTAGTAGACAGTTTATTTTCATGTTTGCAAGTATTCTTGTCTTTACTCAATTCCTCACTTAACCTTCCAAAGGAAAAGATTGGATCTTCATTGGATCCCTCTGGAATCTTTCTGCATATGAGCAAACAAAGCACATATTTTAAACTACAGATGAAGATGAGAAAGTGCAAGCAATGTTCTTTACTTTTTTATGAAGAATGTTTAATATTTTTTGTTACTGCACGTCAGATTGATTTTTAATTTTTAACCCTACTTTTCAGCATTCTAAGGCACAAGAGAAGAAAATGGTTGTAGAGCCCTTTCAAACTATTTTTAAAGGAATGGGAGACTGGCAAAAATAATATTGAAGTCGAGTTTGCATGCATAAAATACAAAGTAAATAGATCAGGGTTGGTCAAAATTAGGTATGTATTTATAAGTCCATCTGTGATATACACTGCATTTCTAAGAGTTCCTGATTACTGATTTCCAATAGTATAAAATTCTTCACCGTAACATTCTGTACTAAGCAGACACCTTTTTATAAGCCTTTGTGCAATTCTGTACAGTGTTGACTTTAGTTTCACAACCTCTGATCTGTAGTTCTTTTATTGCATGGGCAGATGGCACAATAATATACAATAATTTAGCAATCCTTATGAGTTAGGAACCACTCCGGTGGGAAGGTAACAGCGTTCTGTGCGCCTTTGGCGTCTAGTCATGCCGGCCACATGACCACGGAGACGTCCTCGGACAAGCGCTGGCTCTTCGGCTTTGAAACGGAGATGAGCACCGGCCCCTAGAGTCGGAAACGACTAGCACGCATGTGCGGGGGAACCTTTACCTTTTATGAGTTACTCTATGACTTTCTCCTTAGCTGATGGTTTTGTGTGTTTCGAATAGGCCTCTGGGATCTAAACAAAACAAGGACCCATAAGCCTGGCACATGCTCATTGTTGAATTAGATGACTAATTCATTTCAGGTGTATTCAGTGATGTTACACTTGTTCAATAAACTTGATGGAATGTTAGTGCTTATTAATATAGGTGCAATTCCCTTATATAATGCTACATTAAACTGAGTCTTGTGTCTAGTTTGACCAGTGATCATTTCCATGCCAGCTAAAACTGGGAGATTTCAGCAGTTTCCCATCTTCATTGTCTGAGGTCCAGTTTAATGTGTAGTTGTTAAGAAATAAAATTACAGCCTACTGCTTGCCAGTTCTATGCATTAATATAGGTGTTCCCTTCCATTCTTGTCATTTTTCAGTAGAAAAACATTAGCAAATCTGTTAGAATTAGCAATTTGCAAATTAGCATTCTCCAAATATGGACTTTAGCCTCTGTGATATCCATAACCAAATGCTGAGATAAGGAAATGTGCTGGTTGGTAATTATGAGAATTCAACACATCTGGAAATTACCAGATACAGAAAATGTTTTCTTTATCTGTTGCTTACAGTGACATTTTAACAACTCTTAATGGTTAAGAGTTACGTTCTTATGAGCTCATTTGTTGAAGGGCCTGAAGTAACATGTACACCATGTACTTTCATTAAACCACAACAGCATTGAGGGTTTTTTTTAGAAAAGAAGATATTAAAACCCTTTCAAGTGTTTGACATCCAGTGGAATGCCTCTCTCAATGCATTCCATCCAGTTTCTCCTTTAAAATAGGGACAATTCTTGTATTTATGTAGATGAGTAGCAAGAACTTTTCTGCTTGGTTTGTCTCTTGTGAGAGTCACTTGCAGCCCTAGGATGGGACAGGTTGCATAGGTCTCCAGGCAACTAGAAGCTGTTGGTTGCAGGTGTAGTCTATAAAATCTTCCCACCCATACTGTTGCATTAGTTGCACATATCCCTTTCTCTCTGGTTATGTGGGATCATATCATGGGAAAATAATTCCCACATCATGAAATGTAAAAGTTTTCATAGCTTTCTCCCTGGTGTTTCATTTCAGAACTTTTTTTATCTTGTAAAGGAATCTCCTCTATATCTCCCTCACAGACACATTCATACCATACCAGCCTCTAATCAAGGACCACCCACAAAGCAAATATTTTATTTCTTCCCAAAGAGTTACCCATTGTGATACTTGATATCCTATTGCACAAGAAGAAAAACTGGACATTGAAAAGGAAAAAAACACACTATTTCCAAATTCCTTACATGAAAGCTGCTTAGAGCATTCTTCATCTTCATAGTTTGCCTTTTAGTCATGTTTGGAATCTACTTTCCTTGGTTTCAACATAAACTCTTAATAGGCAGGATGCTCTGGTGGCCATCCAGCTGAAGAATCTTCAAGTCATGAGATATATTGTACATGTGGGAATTGAGATTTAATCTGGACACCAGAAACACAGCTGGTCTTTACTTCTGAAAAAGAATGTACAGTGAGATTGAGCTGAAATTCTTAAGCAATATTATCTCTCTAATTTTTATCATCATAATCCTCTGTGTCTGTATGGATCAACCTTCTGGAAAATTAGTTTTGTTAACTAATTACTACAGTTTTGTCTGTCAAACATGATACGATAGGAATGTTGGTGGGTTTTGGAAGTAAGGGGAAGAGCATCACTAACAAAACATTTGTTCTTATTCAACACTGATCTACAATATGGATGCCTCTCTGGTTTTCATTTTAATATTTAATAGAAGTCAAATGAGAATATAGAATGCCTGTGAACAAAGCTTTGATTGAAGAGTACAAGAAGATTGGCAGTCGTTTTTTAAAAGAGTTGTGGAGATAACTGTATATAGAAAGATTTCTACAAATAATTAAAGGTAGCCAATTTTAGATAACAAGCATTCTATTCAGGTATAATCATGGTTGGAATACATTAGCCATTTATAACCAGATTATCTAAGGGATTATCTAAGGGAACACCTGCTGCCGGCATCAACTTCCCATCGTCCTGTGCGCTCCCACAGGGAGGGCCTTCTTAGGGTACCGCCGGTTAAGGAATGCTGGTGGGTTATTCCCAGGGGAAGGGCGTTCTCTGTGGGCGCGCCGGCCCTTTGGAACCAGCTTCCCACAGAGCTTAGGACCGCCCCCGACCTTCGCTCATTTCGTAGGGACTTGAAAACTTGGTTTTTTTGAGCTGTCTGGCCCAGACTGAGGGGTTTTAATTATTTAATTAATGGGGTTTTAGTTAAGTTCAGGGATTAATTTAATCTTAGTTTTAATTGATTTTAATTGTATGTGATGTATTTTAACTTTAAATTTTCCCTGTAAACCGCCCTGAGTCCTACGGGAATAGGGCGGTATATAAATTTAAATATAAAATAAATTAATGAACTATGTGCCAAGGTATTAATGCCATTAAAATAAGTCTAGCTTGTTGTGTCAAATGTTATACAATGCTATGGTATAGGGATAATAAATACTTTTTATTTAATTTTTATAGCCACCAATCTCAACTGGTGAGTGGAATATATCATAAAAATGAACAATAAAACAATGAAAACAATTCATAATAAATATATGGTTGCTGAATAGAATTATTGCCCTACGTGTTGATACAGCCAAATAAATAGGGCCCTTAAAATAATTGGGGCCCCAGATCTGGCCACAAAACCACGTCTTCATGGCCTTATGAAAGGCCATCAGAGTCAGAGTCATCCTTATTTCTGAAAAGAGAAGTTCCAGAGGGACTAGAGAAGACAGGTTTATCTCCTAGTCCCTGCAGCTGACATCCCTCGGCTGATGGGATCTGTACTATGCCAAAGCTGATGGACCAAATTGGACAGATAGGAGATAATCTCAGATAATCTGGTCCCAAACCATCAGAGGCTTTAACCAGCACCCTGAATTGCACCCAGGAACACCCTGACAACCAATGCAGCTCACACAGTAGTAGTGTTACATGTGTCAAATGTATACCAATTACTACCCCATGAAGCTGCATTTTGCACTAATTGAAGCTTCCAAAATTTTTCGAGGCCAGCCCAAGGTAGACTGTGTTGCAGTAATCCAGACAAAGAGGTCAGGGGGCCATGAATGACTGTGAACAAAGCCTCCCAGACTAGGAATGGGTGCAACTGGTACACAACCTGGAGGTATGCACCATGGTATCCTAGCCATGGTTACCACCTTCTCTTCTAGCAGGAGCCATGAGTCCAGGAGGACCCCCAAATTGCGCACCTTGTGCCATCCCATTCAGGATCAGAGGTAGAATAACCTTGTCATCAGAATGCCCAAATGCCCAAAATCATTACATCCCATCCAGGCCCCTGGACGAGACATCCCTGGCATCATTCAAGCCCATGGTGAAGATATAAAGCTGGGTTTTGACATATTGATGATACCTCACTCCAAACCATCAGATCACCTTACTCAGTAGCTTTATGGGCAAAATGGGCCATTGGCTGGGAGCTCTCCCTCCCTTATTAATACTTGACTGTAAGAGACACCAGAGGAAGAAGGAAAACTGCTGCAATACAGTCCCGCCAATCCCAACTCCTGAAGCAACTCCAAAAGGTACCATGATTGATGGTATCAAAGGCTGCTGAGAGGTCAAGAAGAGCAATGATGGATGAATTACTCCCATCCTACACTGAACAAAGGTCATCCAAGAGTGTGATCAATGCTGTCTCAGTCCCATAATATGTGGCATAAAGCCTGACTGAAAGGGGTCCAGATAATCTACTTCATTCAAGGTCCTTGGAAGCTGCCATGTGGTTATTCTCTCAGCAATCTTTCCTAAATAGAACCTAATCACACATCTCCTCCCAGTCAGCCTTAACCAGCCAAAAGGACACAGATGTAAAACAGGTCAAGCATAAGTCCACTATTATATATTTTTACAGTTTATTTGTGTGAATGACTATGTGTGAAAAATGCATTATACATGACCCGATCAAAGTAGGTCCTAGAGTTTTCTTCTAGAACAATAATGGTGAACCTTTGGGGCTCAGCATGTCAAAAATTTGGAAAATGCCTAACTTGACTCTATTGATATATCATATACAGCAGTCATAGTGTTTTGCAATGGCTGTACTAAAAGGATTTTGTTTGTTCAATGTATGAAAAATGCTATCTAGAATTACAAAACACATCAAAACGTGGCTCCCAAAGCAATAACAGATTTTCTATGAATTGGATAGAATCAATGTATCAGGACAAGTATGAACAGTGCTAAGGTGGAATAAATGCTTACATTGACTGGTCAAGCCTTATTGGAATGTATATGTAATATGTGGGAACTGTAGTTCTTGGGTGCTGTCACAAAGTTTGTCCTTTGTGCATCATGACACAAGTAGAATGCATGACATTTGCAGTGGGTTGATTGAATGATACAGCATTAGATAAAGATAGCAACAAATCCTTGTCTTGTTAAAAAACAAGCAAACAACAAAAAAAGTTGATGTGCATATGGTATGGAAATCTATTGGGCTTAGTCCAATGTTTTCTAAACTTGGCAATTTTAAGATGTGTGGACTTGCTAGGGAATTTTGGGACCTGAAGTTGCCAAATTTGAACACAGGATGCTGGACTAGAACAAAGAAATTCTAGGTAGAAATAAGTAAGTTTGTGCCTGTCATAAGCTCCTCAATTATGAGAAGATTCACCCCATTTTAAAGAGTGTTTTTTTCTGCTTCACTTTTTTTGGGGGAAGGAAAATACAAAGTCCCTGATAGGCTTTAGTACAAAGAATGTGCATGAATCCAGATCAATATTTTGGCCTTTTTAAAATTTTATGGGCTTAATAAAAGTAAGAGCTGAAAAGGTTATTGTACTGCTTTGGTTATTTCCCCCTTTTTTATCTTATAAATAAAGGCAAGAAAAAATTTACAAAAAAGGAGCTTGTGCAAATGCAAGGTTCCTTTTGTGGGAACTACTAATTTCCACATAGCTTTAAATAGATAGAAGCGCTCCATGGAGTTGAGCTAATTCTATTCTCTCTTTTTAGACCAGTTAGACTAAACTCTGCTTTACATAAAAGTCTTTTTTAAAATTATTCCTGCATCAAAACAGCACAGTGGTGGCATTTTGTAGTGTTTGTTTTGCAAGGCCACTTAGCCACCCATAAGGCTCACAAATAGCCTCTGACTCAAATATTCAGGCTGGCTTTGAACGGGTTTATAGTGTGAATTTATTGACTTATCCTTTTGGCAGCAATGTCCAATGCCTCCTGTAAAGGTCACAATGAGGACAGGACTATCCATTAGAACTGATTTGGTTGTTTCCAATGTTTGCCACCTGTTGACTTCCCAGCCTTGATAACAGCCTTCTGCATACCCTTGTTTTCCTGCTGCCATAGTCTGGGAAGGCACTTCTTCCTAGCATTTCATCAGTGATGTGGCCCATATCTTAGCAGGAATAACTCTTGCTGCTGGTTGATAGCAATGATAAAGATGTGACGTCAATATGCCAGTGATACTCAGTCAGATATTCAGGACTGGATTTACCAGCTTTTTCAGCAACTGTGCCTAGGAAGACTTTATGATTATTTCATATGGAGAGACTTATGCCCCTAATCCCACCTTCCCCAAACAAGCATGTCTCACATGCACTGAAACTCCATAATTCCCATTTCTCCTGTCCATTCCAGCCAGATCTAAAAATAATTCACTTCATGATGTCTTGTATGCCTGATCTTTGTGCGTTCTTGTAATCAGATGTCTATAGTTTTGCAAACAAAATATGCTATATTTTCAGACCATTGCTTATCTAAACTAAAAACAAGGTACAGGACTAAATTCCAAACATTTGGAAGAAAACAGGCAATCTTCATTTATTTTTATGATTGGCTGAGTTCTACAGATAGAAAAGCTGGAAATGCTGCTGTAATGTCCTGGGTATGTGCAGCGGTAGAAATATATATGGTTAATATTGTCCTAACTTTTCTCTTGTCTCCCTGTTTACTTTCCAGAATGGCTGCAATCTGTCCAAGCTTTGATGATACTTTCTGTCATCTTCAGTGTTAAATCTTTGTTCCTGTTCTTCTGCCAGCTCTTCACACTCACTAAAGGTGGACGATTCTACCTTACTGGTATTTTCCAGATCCTTGCTGGTAAGTAGAGGGGAGAGAAATGTGTGCTATGAAACGCTTGCAAAGGGAAGAAAACCATGGCTAATAATAGAGAGAGCAGGGCAATTCCAGTCAAACAGGAGTCTCTTCTAGCCTCCCAGAACTTGGTGCTCTCCAGACAGGTTGCATTACATGGATGCAAATCCCATCCATCATCTTGAGCCAATTTCAGTAGCTTGCTAACAAAACACCCTTGAGTATTCATTTTGAAATGTGCACTTAATTCAAGAGGATTTCTTCCATATAAAAATAACAAGATTTCAACTTCAGTTGCTAATCAGATATGGATAATAGACCTGGAGATTCAACAATTAATATTCTTCTTTAGCATTTCTGTTTGAATATATTGGTGCTGGTAGATAGGATGACAACAACAAGAACGAGACAAGTTTTTGTTATATCATGTTTTTTAGAGTTTTGTATTATTAAAGAAAACAGCTGTCTTTCTCCCCACTATAAGGCACTATAAGTGCCTCATCCCATTTTGGTATCTTATAATATTAGGATTTCAGAGATTTTCTATATCCTTGAAATTTAACATGTACCTGGAACTATCTCACAGATTTTTATTCCTCCTGCCTCTGTTTGCATCCTTGCCAAAACTCCAACATTTTGCTTAAAATCCAATAAAAAAATTCTTGTGTCTCTGTTGAAAAGGACATTTCAAATGAATTACTTTGAGAACTATTTAAATAGGAATCAAACCAACAGGCTTATACCAGTATTCAGCTATGGAATTTATGTACAATGTATTTACTGGCCAATTAAAAATAGAAATAAATTGCCAGCCAAAGGTAGATTTTTTTAAAAAAAAGAAGCCCTGAAATTTCCTTCCTGGTCTTTTAATACTATGAACCATGTATTATGCTGTCCCTCCCAAAAATGCAGTTTAATTTCCTTTGAAGATACGTCATCATACAGTACTAAGACATAAATGTAGGTCTAGAGATAAAAATTTGAATTGGGCTGGACTGATAACCATCTGTTTAGGAGAACATGTGCACTGAATGAAGTCTCTCTGCGTCTAGCATAGCAGAAGGAACAACATTCATCCATTCTACATACTTGCTCTATTCTAGGCTAGAGATTAAACCTGTTGTATTAAAATGAGCTGAATATTATATGGCTGCTTTCCCTACTCTGATGCCTTCCAGTTACATTGGGCTATGTCCCCCATGCTTTGGCTTTTTTTCAGGGTAGACTTCCCAGACATTATCATCATTCATTTTCAGTCTTGAAGTACTATCGAGCATGATTTGCCAGTTCAGCCAATGAGTCTGCTTGTGATAGGATCTGGCTGACAGTGTTGTGTGCTGCTCAGTACACCTTCTGCCAAGAGCTAAGCTCTGTGTTGACTACCTTTCATCTCTTTGTGCTCCAACCTAATTAGAGTTGAACATTTCATGTCTGTGTCCTTTAAAAAAAAGAAGAATTTCTTCCGGAATGAGAGCTGCCTTGGCATAGATAAATTAGCTTCCCTTCCAAAAAAAAAGGATGGGGTAGGACATGTATTCTTTCTCAGAATACATGGTGATGCTTCTTTGTATTGTTCCTCAGGTGGTAGGGTGCATTGTGCATTTGTGAACATTCTATCTGTACCTTGCAATCTTTGCTGGAATTATAGAATATTCATGTTTCTTTGTAACTAGGATAAAACCGGCCCTCACCCAGGTTTTTCCTATTTGCAATCTCATGGGCAGGATCAATATGAGCGAATGAAACTCAGTTTCTGTTGGGTGGAATATCTGAAAGGCATCCTGGGGGGTGGGGGGGAATCAGTGAAAAGCTTCTGCCCCCCAAACAATCTTTTGTTTTATGACTCAGCCTAGGAAGAGCAATGGCACAATGGTTGATTGAGGGTGGGGGTTGTTGCTGTATAATTCAACCGCTGTGCTGAAAGGAACAGAATGTTGAGAAAGAGAAGGTTGATTTTGCTCTCTCTACAGTGTTTTCCCAGAAGGAACAAAGTGGATTCAGTTGCATAATCTTAAGACTACATGTGCATGTCTGCTGGAAGAATGGGGGTGGAGATCTCAGAACTGACTTTTTAGAACATTTGCTTCTGTTATTACTATGTGTAAAATTCAGTGACCTTTATGCAAAAGAAGGTTTGATTGCTATTAAGCATCTGGAGACAATAGCTTCTTGGGCTTTGGTAAGGGATTATGTGACTGAGAGAACAGTCTCAAATTATGAGCATGATATTTTCAATTTTATTTCACTATGGGACCACCCAACTCCACCTCTGAGCAGTTCATGGGGGAAAAATAAAACAATATACAGTAAAATTGAGCAAGAAAGAGCATATAATAGTAACAAAACAGCAGAGCCAGACAACAACACAAACATATCAAACACCGACAAGGAACTTCAGCTATAATAGCCCAATGGCCCTCCAAATACAGGCAGTTCCTGCTTAAGAATGTCTAACTTAAGGACAGACCCTAGATATGGTTGCATATTATTTAAAATAGCAGATGGTATTCTCCTTTCTCAAGCCAACAAACTGCTGAAGTTTTGAGTTTTTAATACCATATACAGCCTGTTTTCAGCAATGTTTAGTGATTCCTGAAAGTGTTGTATGGCTTCAGCAATTTGTCAGGTGAAGGAAGGACAAGATTGTTCACCATTTTTAATAAAAGGCAGCCAATTTGTAAGTATGAGTTATGACTTAAACAAATTTAAGTGAAAGGAATAGAGCTGGTTCTTAACTGGAGACTGCCTGAACTGAATTGTGAGTTTGCATCATCTTATATTAGAAATAATATTAATTCTGTCCTTTTGGAAAATTTAATTTTTCCATTAGCAATTTAATAATCCAGGTAGGAAAACGTGGCAGAAATGTGATGAAAGGGATCCTTCTTCTTAACTTTGCAACCAATAAGATGGAAGTTTTAGTCCAAAAACAAATATAAGACAGTCCCTTGACTTTTATTTGAGGTTTCCCAGCTCAAACTTATGGCTCATAATTTATGCACAAAGATATGCACAGTTCCAGAATCCTTATTTCATTGCTTCCATACAAGGACATTCAGAATGTGAGAAGCTAATTTGTGATATCAGAAGGACCCCAATTGGAAGAGCAAGGGGACAGAATGCCAGAGGAAAGATGACTGACTAGCATGTTGATAAAGTGGAAGGCATCTGTCAAGATGTGCTTCCAATTTTACAGCAATAGTTAGAGAATTATGAAAGCTGAATTTTAGCACCACAATGGATTTGGAGTAGAGGCCCACAGCCTTTGCTCCTATTGCATATGCATGCTCCTAGCAGCACTGGGAAAATAATCCTACACTATTACCTTTTGGCTTCCTCTTGCAAGCAAAAAAGTACAAAAAGTATGCATGGACCAGTGAAACAACCCCCCTTGACACGTACCAAAACTGAGGTTGAGTATTTCTGCTTAAAGGTACAGATCTTCTCTCTGCTGCCCTTTCCACAGACAATTTATGCTCTCTTCTCTAAAGACTGTAGATGACTTACAGAATGGCCACTACTCTGCTTTATTCTATTCCACCCAAACAGAGAGATAATAAGTTTTGCTTGCAGCGTGTGGGCTCCAGTTGTGGGTGTTCACTCGCTGGCCCGGAGAACTGGGAGCTACATCAGCAGTTCATGAATTCAACACCTTCCTACTCTTGCATTTTCTGCAAACAAAGGGGGCAGTGTGGAGAGAAAGAAGGGCTCAAATATCACTGCACTGAGGTGTAGGTGGTCCCGAGGCATGTTGTAGGAACAGAAATGACTCTGGTGGCCCGTAGAGCAGGTTGTGGAATGGCAGGGATCAACGGAAGAGCCTTGTTCTGGACCGTGAATAGAAGGGGCATTGTGTAATCCTGGCAAACTCTGATGCTGGGCTTTCAGAAAAAGCAAAAAGAGGAAAACCCCATGGAGCTGGTGTTGCTGAGCTGGCAATACAAAAAAGCTGACCTTAGTGGCATTGCTACACAGGAGCCTGATTTGAGCAGCTTAAATGTTGATCTCGGGAGCTTAGATACTGGAGGCAGTAGGATGGAAAAATAGAAATGTCAGGCTTGGCTTTACTGATTAGGACAAGGTAGAATTAACTACTGTGCTGGGGGTTGCAGAGCAGAACTCCAGCCGGATTGGGGTCCTCCTTAAAGTTAACAACCTGAACTTAAAAACAGCACCTCTCTAGCTTGCCCTGTTGAGCAGACGAAGGGCTTTTTTTCCAACCAAACAGTACCTGTATTCTCTACACCAGGGCTTTTCAACCTTTATACCCATTGTACCACTTTTAGAATATGGCAACATCCGAGTACCACCAGTCGCCTAGCAAGGTGTCAAAAACTTAATGACAAAAAAAAGGAAAAAAAAAGTGATGAACTACAGGTAGTCCTCGACTTACAACAGTTCGCTTAGTGACTGTTCGAAGTTACAATGGCACTGAAAAAAGTGTCCCCCAAGCCATAGGTGAGCAAGACACCTGCCTGCCCACCCGGCTGCGCTCTTCCTCCTGTCTGAGGTTTTCATTGTTGTGAGCATTTCTGTTGAGGATTGGCAGTGGGGGTGGGATGGTGTTTGTTTTTTATTTCCCCCCCCCCCGCCTCTGCTGGGTGGTTGCAGCAGGTTTTGGTCACTTCACATGACCCTGGGACACTGTGACCATCATAAATATGAATCAGTTGCCAGGCATCTGAATGTAAATCACAAGACCCTGGGGATGCTACAACATTCCAGCTGATCGGCGCTTCTTTTGGGCTCAGAAGCGCCGGGATCAGAGCCGAGCTCCAGCTGGAACCTGGTGCTGATCCTGCCACTTCTGCTGAGCCCTGACAGCCCTGCAGCTCCAGCCAGCCATCTCTCACTCAGGCTTGTGCGGTGCTGCCACCGGTTCAGCTCATTCCCCTCCCCCGCTACCACTTTTCTAGGATGGTTGCGTACCACTTGCCAGGTGCTAGTGTACCACAGGTGGTACCCGTACCACTGGTTGAAAAGCCCTGCTCTACATTATACCAGCTTGTCTGCAACTGCTGGGACAATTGGGGTGGACCTAAAGAAAATTTGGATGTTTTTAAAAGAGGGTTTTTATTTTGCCAAACGCAAGAGATAAATGATGCCTTAAACATGGCTGTCAACTTCCTACCATTTCTTGAAGTCAGAGGGTTGGAATTGAGGGGGGAGAAGGGAGTTTCCTAAACCGAAACATTTTTCTATGTTCTTCGGTCTCAGTCACAGACTTGGATGCTCATGTTCTTTCTCCCTCTCTCTCCCTCTCTTAGGCCTGTGCGTGATGAGTGCTGCGGCCATCTTCACTGTGAGGCACACAGACTGGCATCCCTCCACAGAGAACGTCTCCTTTGGCTTTGCCTACATTCTGTCCTGGGTGGCTTTCCCGCTGGCTATCCTTAGCGGGGTGATCTATGTCATCTTGAGGAAACGCGAGTGAAATGTCAAGGGAGGTCACTGAGACTAGAGCCCTCAGGACAAGAGGTGTTGGCAAGATCGAAAATGAAAAACAATACACTCCCCCCCCAAAAAAAAACACCAACCCCATCCATCCATCCACCCACCCACCCAGTCCCTTCAAAATCCACAAATATATTAAGGGGAAAAAAAGGAAAAAAGAGCTGAAAAAGGATTACTGTATTCATTGGAGATGTATATAGTATCTATGGTTTAAAAAGCCTATTTATAACACTTTTTACATATATGTACAGAGTACTGTTTGCTTTTGTTGTTGACCTGCCACCATGTTTAAAGCCTAAAAAAGTGCCTAAGAACTCTTTAACTCCTAACAATGTAATGAGAGTGCCGCTTTTCCCTCCCTGCATTTATGCTGTGGAAGCAAGTGGATCCCTCCTCCAAAGCTTTCCACTGTCAACCTCAAGCCAAGCCCAGTTTGAGAACCCTCCATCTCGCCCTCCAACTAGGTATAGTCCTGGCACCTACCTTAGCCCATGTCTGCATTATGGCCCTTTTAACCAAATGATGGAGACCAAATGCTACACAGAAAGGGGAGGAACTTCTACCCGGAAGCAGATGGTGTGTTAAGGTAAGGGTGGGTGAGCCCAGCTTTTCAACTGTTTGGGATGACAGACAACCAAGTTGTGAAGGGTTGAATGAGGTATATTGCCTCAGTGATGTAACCCAAAGCTCTTCGCCACTGTTACCACCTCCTGTAACCCCCACAGAAATGATCACCCGAGTTCCTTTTAGGACGGAGGTGATGCAAAGATCCTGAATTAGGCATCAGTCTCGGGATAGAAGGAAATGTTTACATATCTTAGAACAGCCAAGGCTAGCACAGAGGCTGAATTAGTTGAAAGGAACACTGTTGGCGGGATGACAATCTAAAATAAAAAGTGAATTGATTTTTAACTAGCCTAGTGGTTCTCTTCCATCTATGCCAGCTGATCTTCAGAAAGGACTTTCCTCCTTTTCCTGGAGAATAAAGTGGAAAAGTTGAATGACGCTTTCTAAGCTCTATGGTCCACCCTCATCCCTTTTCCCTAAATCCTCTGAGATCAAATACCAAATATGTGAAATGGTGCTATCTATTTACCATTCCTTATATTGCTAAGCCATTTAACCGTTGCTCACTGGAAATTGGGGTAACCATTTTGAGAAAAGCCAAAAGGAATGATAAATAATTCTGTGTAATATATACAACCTATAACTGCTTTTGTATGTAGGAAAGTTGCTATCCATTATTATTATTATTACTATTTTTTTAATAAAGCACTTATAACCAAGGATTTTTTTTTCTTTTTCCCTTTGTTTGTCAGAAGGGAAATAAGCAACCCCATAGAGCTTACAGAATCTGCTCCCCCCCCCCCCACCAACCAACGCTGTTCTGTAACTTTTTTCTGTGCTTCCAGAGATGTCTGGGAATGAACTGTACAGGTGACCGCCCAGAGGAGTATGGGCAGTGCCGTCTAATCCTAAGACTCCAGGCATTATTACGCAATTATTTCTCTTTGCTTTTCTGATTTATACCAGCTGTGTGGACTAAGAAGCAATGAAATAAAAGCCAGAATAACTCAAGTGCTTTGGCTTATATTGCATCTCAATCAATTGTTCTGAATGAGCCTTTTATGTTGGGCAACTGACAAGCTAGTGACCAACTTCACAAAATGTGCTAAGCTACAATGTGGTGTGCTTAGTTTTAGGTTAATACATGTTGGAAATGAATGTGCTTTGTGCTTTATTTAGTAAAACCAAGATTAAGCCAGCCAATCCTAATGGATGTGACTTTTGTGGACTGCTATAGAAGATTTATTTGGTGCAATTGCTGGTTTTATTCACTGACTGTATAAACAGATCTGCATTCTCCATTAAGCCACAGTTTTATTTCATATTTTACAGAATAAATCATAATTATCCAGATTCCCATCAAAGATCCAAAGTCAAACCAACCAGATCAGCTGGGCATCCTCATTAGTGGCTTACATTTTCTTGACCCATTCAATCACCATTGTGCTTAATATTGAGGACAGACTTTATTATTATTAGTTGAAGCTAGAAGATGTTATACCCAGTGCTTTTTTTGTAAAAGAAAAAGGTGCTGGAACTCACACATGTCATATAACCCGCCTTGCCTGCCCTACAAGGTTCCATCCAAAAAAGGTGCCAGAATTCTGTTTTGGGCGTTCTATGACAAAAAAAGCCCTGGGTATACCTCATGCATTACCTTATGTACAACGAAAGAACCCACTTTGGATTTTAGCAGAATTGGTCTGATTTTAAAGCCAAAAATCTCTGACTGCCAGTGCCTCAAATGTTTATTAACAATCTCAGTGCTTTCTTCCATACTGTGATAAGATGCCCTCAATATTTGATGGACTACCAAACTCTTTAATCTCAATTTAGGATAACAGTTAACTGGAGAACAGTGAGGCTTGGTTAGCATTCATGAAATCCCTGTCTGTGTGTATGTATGCACTTGAAGCCTGCAAAACTACTCTGTTGATAATTTTAAGGGCATTATTTTTAATTTACAAATTCAGAAGGATTTTAGATGTTTAGAAGCTTCTGATGCAAGACTACCACAGACTTGCCTGCCCTACCTATTTATGCAACTGTTGCATGGGAAGTTAGTGCTTGTACTGTAGATGGAGAGCAAGCCTACATGGGCAGGCCTGTCTTAACCTTAAGCATTTCTCTGACTGGATTAGCCAAATTTCTTGCTTCTTAAAAGGCACTGCTAGCGTTTGTAGTACTCTAGGAATATACTGACTCATTTGAAGATCATACTGACAGTCTTCTCCATTGGTGCAGATTAAGAAGTGCAGTTTTGTGAAAGGTGCTGCACTTCCTTAGACAACTACAAGGACACCTAGGGATCAGCTCTATCGTTTCTCCCAGAGATGGAACGAAAGAACTGAGGGAAGGGAACTATTGTATTTTCACAAATCATTTCAGAAAACATATTAAAATCAGTTACCCTCCCTGGGCAGTTTTTAAAAGATTCAGAAATATGGCTCAACAGAAAAGTAAAGTAAGAGGAGAATGAAAGTGGGCAGGTTATCTAAATTCTTCAGTACCTCCCAAGTTTTCCTAAACTCACCTACATGCTGTAAATGAAAGCCTTTCTGTACTTCTGAATGCTACATACTTGGAAGCATAAATCTTTCTGGCAACATTATTGTACCAGTTTGTTATTTGGGTCACAACACTCAAATAATCTTGCAGTCCTTAGGGTATTTGAAATGTATTCATGTCTGAGATGCATAACACTCAATATACTGGAATTTGTTGCTTGATTTTTATTCATGAAATTTTTAGTAATTATTGTTCAGAATCTGAAGTCTGATCTGAAAGATATAGAGTTCTCCTCTGGCATGTTTCTGGAATATCACTGATAAATTGTATCAGTATAAATTTGTCAGAAATCAAGCCATCTTTACTATAACACCCACACCATCTTGATTCAGAAATGAATTTCACCAGGACAAGCTTTTTATTCACCTCACATTTTGTTGAATTTCAAAAATTCGTTGGGGTAGTTTTCACATACAATACACATTATTGTCTTTGATCATAGCAGGCTAGTAGTAATGGTCATTTGATTTCTTAATAATAGCAAGCAAAAATGTAATGAAAGTCTGCCCTCTTGGGGAAAGACGTGGCACTACCACTCTTGTTCTTGAGAAAATGTGCATTTCAAAAGGCTCCCAAATTCCCCTAAATACAAACATGCAGGCTCATTCTCTTCTTTATACTGTACAATTCGAATATATATATATATTTAAAAAAGTGATGGAATCACATTTGCCAGATTTCTCTTTGTGAATAGATCTGTTTATCAGGAACAGTGAAAACACAAGTAAATTTTTCAGTAGGCTTTTTGTTGTTTTGGATATAGTTTAGAGAATACAGCCTTTACACATACAAATCCTTTTGTAGGAAATCTTGTTATGGGCACCCAAAATAATATACTTTCTTAACTTTTTGAAACTTGTATCAGAGTAGACAATTGCTAAATGACTTGAAGTCAGAAACTGCTGCTTTGAATGGGCATAGCTTTTATTTCTCTAGGCTAGGAGTCCCAGTCCGTGGATGGCACCAGTCCATGGCATGCCAGAAACCAGGCCATGCAAACAAGCCCCATCAGCAGGATGCAGGCAGCATGCGAAACCACTTCCCCTCCAGTCCACAGAAAAACCTCCATCCATGGAACTGGTCCCTGGTGCCCAAAAGGTTGGGGACCGCTGCTCAAGGCAAGAAAGGATCACAAATGAGCCTTCAGTGCATACCTACATAGGGTCCTTCCAATGAGAAGTCATCTTTGATGCCTACACAGCAACAAAAAATGATTAGAAACTTCAAGTGTCACTGATAGACTGCTATGCAACTCCCTACCACAAAGTTAGACTAATGGATATTTTTAAGAAGAAACTGTGTGTGTGTGTGTATTTGTGTATCTGTGTATTCGTAATCAAATTAACTATGGCAGCTAGCAATGTGTCTCTAAATACCACTTGTTGGAAATGGCTGTTGACTTCTACCCTGCTTGTGAGCTTCCTAGAGGCATCTGATTGGCCAGTGTGGGACACATTGCATTAGCAGGAGTTTTGATCTGATAGAGTAAAGTTTAATTTCTCTCTTCTGGAGGTAAGATGCCAATAACAATTCAAGAGAATGAAGATGCTGTTTTTAGTTTATTGGGATGTTCCCATTTAAAATGCCAATAACAGCTACAAAGAGAACAAGCATGTTTATTAGCATTTGAACCAGACAATCTATGTATGGTCAGTCTTTGTTGACCACATTTCTATACAAATATATTTAATTGTTCCTGTATGTAAGTAGATTTTGAACTTGCTGAATCTTTAAGATCTCAACTTATCTGTAGCTGACTGTAACAGTCACAGGAAAACAACTGGAAATGAAAGTCACAACCAGACATTGAAGACTTAAGCAATGCATAAAGGGAGACAGAATACCTCTTTGGAAAGATTATTCTCTGCACATTGCACCATAAATCTATACAAAACAATCCTTTACAGACTCAAGTTTTGTACTTGTAAATACACATGCACAATTGATTTAGCTTTCATTTATACTTCTGATTCTTTTTTTTCAAGCTTTGGAGTAACAAGATTTAGCTGAGCATAGTCACAGTGGCTCAAACTTGAAAGTGCCACAATTGTTTCAAAATTATTGTCACTTAAAAAAGACCAGTGCTGTGAATTAAATGTAAACAATAAATGCTATCTAGTCAATAGGGGGTGCTCTTGACCATGCATCTTTCAGTAATATAATTTAGAAGCCAATGAATTTCAGAATAGCCTTGAACTTGCCAAAAACTGAGATTTAATTTACTTAAGGTGGATTATATTTCACTTCATACACTGTACTAAGATTTAGTGTTAACTTAGTGCGTCATTAAATATAGATTCCTGTGTTTTATTCAAGAAACTATGGTCAAGTAAATAATAGCTTAGTCTGATATGCAAACTCAATTGGTGTAAAATAACAATTGGTGTAAAATTGAGAATTTGTCTTACAACAATTCATCTCAGTGGACACTAGTCTGCCCCAATCTGATGTTCTCTGGACTATTCTTCACATGCATTATACTTCACTTTAGTTATATCATATGGCTCAGCAGTTAAAGATGCTGAGCTTGGTCAGCTGGAAAGCTGACAGCCCAGGTTGGAAACACAAGTGCTGCGTGACAGGGCAAGCTCCTGTTATTTGCACCAGCCCCTGCCCACATCGCAGTTTGAAAGCGCGCAAATGAGGGTAAATATGTCTCACTTTGGTGGGAAGTGTTCAGTGTGACTTGCCATAGTTATGCTGGCCACATGACCATGGACATGTCTTCGGATGATGCTGGATCCCTTGACATGAGCACCACCCCCTACAGTCAGAATCAACTGGACTGGGGAAACCTTTAGTTTTTAGTTATATCACAGCCCTTTTGGTTGGGAATTCTGGAAGTCAAAAACCCATCACCTCTGGAGAGCATTGGGTTGGGCAAGATTGGTCTATTCTTACTGGCAGAAACTCTCAAAGCCTGAACGGATAGAGCTGAGGACTGTTTTACATAGAAACACATGACTGTCACAGGTTCTTGAAATGAATTGCTACCATGGAGGAGGTAAGGCGTTGAGGCAGAAATAAGAAGACCAACGTTCACGTTCGTAGCAAGTGGAAGATTTTTTTCATCTTTCAGCTCAGCCTGTCTCCTACATTGGCTCATTCATATTTCATACCTTTGTTCTATGATTCAGTCCTCCTTTGAACATAATTGCCTCAAAGTACTTCTTTTATACCAAGCATTCAAGTTTATATTCAATGCATAGTCACTGAATAAACATTCATGCCTGATCCTATCCCCTCCTGTTTGACATGCACACTTCTTAAATAACCCACTCTTATTGCATATTTGGGTTGCTTTTTTTTGTCCCATGTTCAATGTATGAAGCAGGAAAATATTTTATATGCAATCTTATTTTGCTTCTTTCAACAAACAAGAGGGGGGTGTCCCTCTCTCGGAATTATGCCCACCAGGTTTCCGGGTGCTTCACCAACCGTGGGCCCAGGGCATGGGCGGGGGGTGGTGGCGGTTATTATTAGGGAGAGTCTTTGTCCGCGAGTGGC
Organism: Vipera ursinii; assembly: GCF_947247035.1. Lineage (NCBI taxonomy): Eukaryota > Metazoa > Chordata > Lepidosauria > Squamata > Viperidae > Vipera > Vipera ursinii. The sequence continues at coordinate 112,917,440 of NC_139513.1, forward strand.
CACTGTCCCTCAGATAGGCGGGTGTGAGTCTCTCCTTTTGAAGTGGGGTCCTGGAGTTCAGTTGGGCCTATTGATTACGTACCTGTCTCCCAGCTGCGTGTCATCGGTCCTGCCTAAGCTTCTCGACGTCTTGTCCGGGTTGGCGTGAGTTCCCCAGGCTTATAGTTCTGGGGGATTTCAATCTGCCGTCCGTGGGTGAGATGTCTGAGTTGGCCCGGGAGTTCATGGCTTCCATGACGGCCATGGACCTGACTCAAATAATTCAGGACCCGACCCATAATGGAGGGCACACACTCAACTTGGTTTTTATCTCTGGGCAGTGGATTAATGATCTGGGTAGGGGGGATTTAATCATCCAACCCCTGTCATGGTCCGATCATTTTCTTCTCCGGCTAGACTTTCAGTACGCCACCCCCCACCGCTGGGAGGCGGAACCAAACAGGTGGTTCCGCCCCAGGTGCCTGATGGACCCTGAAAGGTTCCAGACAGAGCTTGGGACATTTCCTGCTTCCCTTGCCCATGACTCTGCCGAGGCCCTAGTAGAAGCCTGGGAGAGGGCGGCTGCTGGGGCCTTGCATCGAGTTGTGCCTTTGCGGCCTGTGACCTGGCGCAGACCCCGGGTGGCCCCCTGGTTTACCAAGGAGCTCCGGGAGATGAAGCGCCAGAAAAGACACCTAGAGAGCTGTTGGAGGTCCAGCGGATCCGAATCTGATCGAACACAGCTAAGAACTTATCTTAAGTCTTACCTAGTGGCGATGGAAGCGGCAAAGCATGTTTACTTTTCCGCTCTCATTGTGTCCGCAGATAACTGCCCAGCCGCCCTGTTTAGAGTGACCCGCTCCCTGTTTAATCAGGGACCGAGGGATGAGCCCTTGCAGGGTAGGGCTGAGGAATTTGTACAGTATCTGCAGGACAAAATCGCTCAGATCTGGACAGGCTTGGACTCCGTCTGTGCGGAATCCGGCGGAGTGGAGAGGGCAGGTCTTGATCATACCATTTGGGGTGAGTTTGACCCTGTGACTCTGGATGATGTGGACAGGATTATGCGTAGATTGAGCACTACAACTTGTTTACTGGACCCATGTCCCATCTGGCTGGTTTCGGCCACCTGGGAGGTGACAGGGGGCTGGCTCCAGGCAGTTGTTAATGCTTCTTTGATGGAGGGTGTCTTCCCCTCTGCCTTAAAAGAGCGGTGGTGAGGCCCCTCCTCAAGAAGCCTGCTCTGGACCCGGCCTCATTGAATAACTACCGTCCTGTCTCCAACCTTCGCTTTGTAGTGAAGGTTGTTGAGAGTGTTGTGGTGCGTCAGCTCCCGCAATTCCTGGATGAAGTGGACTATCTGGACCTGTACCAGTCTGGTTTCAGACCCGGCTACAGGATGGAAACGGCATTGGTCGCACTGGTGGATGATCTCTGGCGAGCCTGGGACAGGAGCTGTTCCTCTGTCCTGGTCCTACTTGACCTCTCAGCGGCTTTTGATACCATCGACCATGGTATCCTGCTGCGACAGCTCGAGGGGTTGGGAGTGGGAGGCACTGTTTTACAGTGGTTCTCCTCCTACCTCTCAGGCCGCTCGCAGTTTGTATTGGCAGGGGGACAGAGATCTACCCCAAGGCCCCTCACTTGTGGGGTGCCTCAGGGGTCGGTTCTCTCCCCCCTCCTGTTTAACATCTATATGAAGCCGCTGGGTGAGATCATCCGTGGCTTTGGGGTGAGGTATCACCAATATGCGGATGATACCCAGTTGTTCATCTCCACCCCGAGCCAACCCAGTGATGCCCTTGACGTGATGTCCTGGTGCCTGGAGGTGGTGTGGGTCTGGATGGGAAGGAACAGGCTCAGGCTTAACCCTTCCAAGACCGAGTGGCTGTGGATATCGGAATCTCATATTGTCCAACAAGTTCCATCTCTTTTGATGGGGGGGAGGTATTGCCCCCCTCAGAAAGGGCTCGCAACTTGGGTGTCCTCCTGGATTCACCGCTTAATTTGGAAGATCATCTAACGGCTGTGACCAGGGGGGCCTTCGCACAGGTTCGCCTAGTTGTGCCCCTTTTTGGACCAAGATGCCCTATGCACGGTTACCCGCACCCTCGTCACTTCTCGCCTGGATTACTGCAATGCTCTTTACATGGGGCTGCCCTTGAAGAGCACCCGAAGACTTCAACTGGTGCGAAATGCGGCTGCACAGGTGCTTATGGGAGTATCTCGGTACTCACATGTTACACCACTCCTGCGCGGCTGCATTGGCTTCCGGTTACCCTTCGAGTGTGATTCAAGGTGCTGGTAATAACCTTTAAAGCCCTGCATGGCTTAGGCCTTGGGTACTTGTGAGACCACCTGCTGCCATTGTCAACCTCCCATCACCCGGTTCGCTCCCACAGAGTTGGCCTCCTCAGGGTTCCATCGGCCAGGCAATGCTGGCTGGCGACCCCCAGGGGGAGAGCCTTCTCTGTGGGTGCGCCGACCCTCTGGAATGAGTTGCCTCTGGAGCTGTGGACAGCCCCTGACCTTCGGTCCTTCCGCCGTGACCTGAAGACGTGGTTGTTCCAACAAGCGGGCCTGGACTGACTACGATTTTTAATTAGGCTTTTACTGGGTTAAATTGTTTTGTAATTTTGTATTTATTGTTTAATTCTCTTTTAAATTTTTTACTCTATGTTTTTTAATTTTTATTGTTGTGAGCTGCCCTGAGTCCTCAGGGAGAAGGGTGGCATATAAATTTAATAAAATGAAATGAAATGAAAATGAAATTTTCTCACAAATAAATATACTATATCTGCATTTGTACATCTGAAATTTTTTCCATTCATTTCTTCATATTTACTAAATGTTCTTCCAAGGTACACAGATGTTGTAACCTGGAATTGTTTGCTAGGTTTTCCTCATCACAAGCAAGTTCTTTGATCTTGCATATAATAATGTTTAGATCCAAACTTCTAGTTACTACATGAAACCGCTGGGTGAGATCATTCGTGGTTTTGGAGTTGGGTATCATCAATACGCCGATGATACCCAACTTTTCTTTTCTACCCCAAACCACCCCAGTGATGCCCTCGCTGTGATGTCCCGTTGCCTGGAGGCGGTTCGGGTCTGGATGGGGAGGAACAGACTTCAACTCAACCCTGACAAGACGGAGTGGCTGTACATTCCGGCATCCCGGGACATTCAAAATGTTCCATCTCTTTCTATGGGGGGTGAGCTTTTACCCCCCCGTGGATAGGGCTCGCAACTTGGGAGTCCTCCTAGATTCACGGCTTACTCTGGAAGACCATATAGTGGCCGTGACTAGGGGGGCTTTCGCCCAGGTTCGCCTGGTGCGCCAGTTGCGGCCCTATCTGGACCAGGATGCTCTGTGTACGGTCACTCATGCGCTCGTGACCTCTCGCCTTGACTACTGTAACGCTCTCTACATGGGGCTTCCCTTGAAGACCACTCGGAGGCTCCAACTGGTACAGAATGCGGCCGCGAGAGTTGTCCTGGGAGTTTCCCGGTACTCCCATGTTACACCTTTGCTCCGCGAGCTGCATTGGCTACCAGTTGTCTTCCGGGTGAGGTTCAAGGTCCTAGTCATGATCTTTAAGTCCTTACATGGCATGGGTCCGGGTTACCTCGGGGACCACCTGCTGCCGGCGTCAACTTCCCTCCGCCCAGTACGTGCCCACAGAGAGGGCCTCCTCAGGGTGCCTCCGGTCAGGGAATGTCGACTGGTGGCCCCCAGGGGGAGGGCCTTCTCTGTGGGCGCTCCGGCATTATGGAACCAACTGCCGGTTGAGCTCCGGATGGCATCAGACCTCCGATCCTTCCGTCGCGGGTTGAAGACCCACTTATTTGAATTAGCTGGTCTGGCCTGATGGGGGAATATGGGTTTTTAAATTGATTTTTAGTATTTATTATTGTTGTTTTTAATCGGGCACTGGTTTAATTTCCTTTTAACTTTTGTATTGTTATTTATATATGCCCTGTGAACCGCCCTGAGTCCCTAGGGAGAAGGGCGGTATAGAAATCAAATAAAACTAAACTAATATTTTTAACATTCAGTTAAAATGATTTTGAGTGAATGTTCACAGCCATCACCTTAGTGTTATTTGAATTCCAATGTATGGGTGCATTCATGTCCCCATCAACATACTTCTAATATTACCATAAGCATTCCTTAAATTTATAAATGCATTAAACAAATAAAGGAATGTTGAACATTCTTGTCCTACATCCTGCTTAAAATTAGGCCTTTTGTTAAACATTCCCATTCTTTTCTTGAATTTGCTTAACATTCACTATATGCTGCTCAATTCATATTAAGTGACCTACCTTCAAATCTGTACAAAACATTCCATAATTCAGACCTGTTCATGTGCTTTTTGTACAGGTAGTCCTCGACCTACGACCACAATTGAGCCCAAAATTTATATTGTTAAGTGAGACAATTATTAAGTGAGTTTTCCCCCATTTTACAACCTTTCCTGCCCCAGTTGTTAAGTGAATCACTGCAGTTGTTAAGGTAGTAACATGGTTCTTAAGTGAGTCTGGCTTGCCCCTTGACCTTGCTAGTCAGAGGTTCACAAAAGGGGATCACATGTCTCCAAGACACTGCAACATATTTATGACATAATATTTATGAGTCAGTTGCCAAGCACCTGAATTTTGATCATGTGACCCTGGAGATGCTGCAACAAGCATAAGTGTGAAAAAATTGTCCTAAGTCACTTTTTTCTGTGCCGTTGTAATTTTGAACAGCCACTAAACAAACTGTTGCAAGTCGAGGACAACCTGTATGTTTTCTCTAGAACAACAAATACAGTATTTGTTGTTGTTAGCTGCGAAGTCATGTCCGACCCATCGCGACCCTATGGACAATGTTCCTCCAGGCCTTCCTGTCCTCTACCATCTTCTGAAGTCCATTTAAGCTCACGCCTACTGCTTCAGTGACTCCATCCAGCCACCTCATTCTCTGTCGTCCCCTTCTTCTCTTGCCCTCAACCTTTCCCAGCATTAGGCTCTTCTCCAGTACAACAATCTTTTCCCTCTCAGTCAAAAAATTTCCAGTCACCTGCGAAAGAGCACAGATCTTGTCTTGCCCAGTAACCTCCTGGCATATAGCCTCATTATGCTGTCCATATTTCACTCTCTGGTCCCTTTTGTAACTAATCAAATTTTCCAAAAATTTCCCAGGGTCACTTAATAAACTAATTGCTCTGTAAATTTGTCATTCACTTTTGTTATGGGATATTGAGGTGGCTCCATTAATACAGTAAAGGGAAAATATGAAGCAGATTATACAGACAGTAGTAGGAACAAAATAGCCCAGAAAAAAAATAAATCCTGAAGTGATCTCTACTAACAGTATGAATTGGTACAATCATTTTAGTCATAAACTGGTTTGAATTGTTTCTTAGCTACAATAAAGGAAGAATGTCTATAAAGAATGCTGTAGATCAGGGGTGTCAAACTGCCTGCCAGCCCGCAGGCCGGATGCATCATAGTGAAGCTGCGCCCACCCCATTGCCAGCAATGACAAAAAAAGTAGTGATAAGTCGCGACACGTCACGTGACTTGTGAGTTTGACACCCCTGCCATAGGTCTTTTGGAAAAGTGGTGTGCACAAAACAGAATGCAACCTTACCTAGTTATTTCATAGTTAATTATATGAACAGCAGTTAAATGAATTGTAAAACATACATATTTGCTCTTGTTTCTATCTGAGCATCTTTTCCTTTGCTTGAGACATGACTAATACTCTTTTCTGCTGTTGTGTCAAGTTTATTTTGCAATTGTCATATATATTTTCTGGAATTATACCTCATAACAATATATGTGGTTTCAGTTCAAATTTTATTCTTAGGATTATTTTTTAAATATTTTGATGTATTCCTTTTCATACTTTTGAGCTTTTGACATAACCACCCCATGTGTAGCAAGCAATAAGTATCAATAGCTATTATTTCCTTCTGAAGTTAGAGGCGTATTTTATCATTTCCCTTCAGTTTATTGCATCTGTCTTCTTCATTTGTAACAACCTTCTCCTACCAGATATATGCCAGCTTGTCAAACGACAACTGTCACTGATTTTTAGTTGAACATTCAAAGGCAATGAATATACAACCAGGGCAAATGCTAGAGAGAGTTATGAGTATGTTAAAATTAAACTTTGTTGAATAGACACAATTATACATTGAGCACAAAATAAAGAATCAAATAACCTTTCTGGTTAGAAATCCCCATATACAACAATGGATGGACTCCTGGAACCACATGTGCATCTTCCTGAGTTGTTAGTCTAGGCCGAGACTCAATTTTCTAAGATTAATTTATATACAGGTAGTCCTTGACTTATGACCACAATTGACCCCAACATTTCTGTTGCTAAGTGAGAAATTTGTTTTGCCCCATTTTATAACCTTCTTTTGCCACAGTTGTTAAGTGAATCACTACAGCTGTTAAGTTAATAACAGGGGTGTTAAGTGAATCTGGCTTCCCCATTGACATTGCTTGTCAGAAGGTTTGCAAAAGGGGATCAGGTGACCCCCGTCATAATTATGAACCAATTGCCAAGGATCTGAATTTTGATCACATGACCAGAGGGATGATGTAATGGTCGTAAGTGTGAAACATGGTCCTGTACTATTATTCTAATTAATCATGCCACTTAACATAATACTTGTTATTCCCCAGGATATACTGACCAAGGTAATTCAGTTAACAGTTTCTTCCCCTCCTACCAAAATGAGAAAAGAGAGTGTTCCTGGGCAGTGCCATTATAATCTTTTTTCCCCCACTTGGTTATTGAGCCAAGAACATTTTAAAATTAATGGAAAATAGTTTAAAAGCCAAAGAATACATTAGACAGCATTTCTCAAATCTAAGAAGAAAGCAAAATACAAATCACATTTAGTAAAGAACCACTCTGCGCACAGGAAAAGGAAGTGCGGGATACGTGTCTCTTCCTTCATAGTGCCATGGCAAACGGTCACCTAGGAGGGAAAGCTTGAGGTACCCATCTCATTACCTTCCAACATCTCACAGGATTTTCTGTCCTTGATATCTATGTGAGGAGCATGGAAATATGTATTCATAAAGGTAAAGGTTCCCACACACATGAGTGCTAGTAATTTCCAACTCTAGGGGCCAGTGCTCATCTCCGTTTCAAAACTGAAGAGCCAGCGCTTGTCCGAGGACGTCTCCGTGGTCATGTGGCCGGCATGACTAGACGCCAAAGGCGCACGGAACGCTGTTACCTTCCTACCGTAGTGGTCCCTAGTTTTCTACTTACATTTTAAAGTGCTTTCGAACTGCTAGGTTGGCAGAAGCTGGGACGAGTAAAAGGCGCTCACTCTGTTACGCAGCACTCAGGATTCGACCCACCAAACTGCCGACCTTCTGATCGACAAGCTCAGCGTCCTAACCCACTGAGCCACCGCGTCCCACATGTATTCACAGATGTATTCATAAACTGAAATAATCTTATTATCAGTGCTTCAGTGTGCATGAAAGGACTACATATCTTGAAGAGTACATCTATAGGCTTTTTTTCCTGTCATCATAGAAGGAGGGAAAGCAGGATCTTGCATGAGATTTTATATATATATATATATATATATATATATATATATATATATATATATATATATATATATATATATATATATATATATATATATGGATCTTTGGTTATTCGGGTTTTTCCCCGCGTAGAACTAAAGGTGTAGGCGCAACGTTTCGACGAAATCCCATCCGTCATCATCAGGCTAGTGGTTTCTGCTTCCTTCTTCTGGGAGAAGTATGTGGCTGTTTGTTTTTCTTTTTTAAACTGCCAGAGGGGGTGTGTTCCGTGAGTGGAAGTGTGCTGATTGGGTGGGGATTATGTGTGTTCTGATTGGGTGGGAGTGTGTTTTGAATGGTGGGGGTGTTCTGATTGGGTGGGGGTGTGTTTTGAGTGGATGGGCTGGTCTCAGCTGCCAGCCTTAGACCTGAGCTGGTGAGTTGTGCTGTTTTTGTTTGCCTAATCCCCACCCAATCAGCACACTTCCACTCACGGAACACACCCCCTCTGGCAGTTTAAAAAAGAAAAACAAACAGCCACATACTTCTCCCAGAAGAAGGAAGCAGAAACCTGATGATGACGGATGGGATTTCGTCGAAACGTTGCGCCTACACCTTTAGTTCTACGCGGGGAAAAACCCGAATAACCAAAGATCCACATACAGGCACCCGCGAAAACCTCAGAAAACATATATATATATATATATATATATATATATATATATATATATATATATATATATATATATATAAAACCCAACCCTAACCAGCCTTTGCATGTAATTCTGAACATTGAGGACTAGGCATTGAATGTATTCACTGCAATTTTCTTCATTCAGTGGTAAATGAGGTGCATTTTGACAAATTCAAAGGTATAATCTCTAAAGTTGGTGCAAATAAAAGTGACAGTGCAGTTGGCTTCAAAATGTGTTGGAGGAAGTAAATATTATGCCATGTCATATTTCCACCCTATAAACTATGACTAAACGATTGTATCTTTATGGGCCTTGAAAAACTAAGGGTAAGAGCATGCAGAACAGGGGTGTCAAACTTGCCGTGTCACGTGACGTGTCACAACGTAGCATGACTTTTTTCGCATTGCCGGAGCTGGAGTGGGCGCGGCCTCTGCATGATGCAACCGGCCCATGGGCCGACAGTTTGACACCCTTGATGCAGAGGATCTCAATAAGCTCATCACTGCTTCTCCTATAATGAACTAAGTATACATGCAGTGATATTAATATTTTTCTTCTAATTTTCTGTCTGCAACTTCTCATTGACAGCATATTAATCAAGTTTATAGTCTTTACTGTATATACTAGCTAAAAAGTTTCTTCACTGTTGATTCAAGCATGCCCAGGTTTTTATTAGACAAATAAAAGGAACCATAGCAATTAGGTTTCTATTGCTATCTTTTAGTAGATTTTTTTTCTACTCTTGTTATTTTAATGTGGCATAAACTTTTATATTGGCATTTTCAGAGTCAATTGGTAGTGAAAATCAGCTACAATCTAGGAAACATTGTGCCATTACAACCATGCAAATACTTTGCTTCTTGGCCCTCTTGCTTATTCTAAACAGGAATATGAGATCAAAAATGAAAATGAAAGAAAACCAGGAAGAATGTCACGGAATGGAGTTTCTGAATGGGTTCAGCTACAACTTTCATTAACATTGGAAAATACCCCTAATATGATTTTAGGGAGTAAGCTTTTTATTTCTCAGTAATAGTTTCTATGCTATTTAAGGTATTTGCTAGAGTTTATGCCTCTCTTCAAGCAGCAGCACTTTACAGAACCTGAGAAGCTGGAATTCTTGAATCTTATGTGGTTCTGCGCTAGACATTTTACAAGATAAAAACAGATTGATATAGATTTATACAGGCTTATCTAGAAAGCTTAATTCTAAGGAAGCAATGAGATTTCTAAAAAAGATACATAGCAGGGCTGGGCCAGGTGGAGTTTTAAAAATTGCTATTTAGGAATATATAATTTTTTTTCCAATTAACCAGCTCTAAGTATACAAAAGCCATTGGTTAGGATACCTAATTTATAGAATATTTTTCAAATATACTTTTAAAAGTATATTTTATACCTGTTTTATAACTATGTTTTATTTTTATATGCAAACTGTTGCCACGATCTCACTAATTCAGGAATTCATATAACATACTAGTGTGTATTCAGGATGTTATTTTCTTTTCGAATTTACATAAAATGACACTACTAACAATGGAGGTAAGTTGTATCTAGTCCACCATCATGAAGAAGATGAAAAGTCTCTTTCATTTGTTTCATTATTGTGTTAGACAGTTAGAGAATAATGTGCAGCAGGATAAAGCCAAACTTCATGATTACAAAATGGTAACTTTATTCATCTGTCTCTAATTCTGCTCTGATTCTTGGCAACTTCATCTGACCCTGAAATTTAGAAGCAACAGAAGTTGGTTTGAGCATATATTTATTTACAAAAATCTATTGCAGAGCTTTTGTTACAACTTATTATCTTGCTGAATAAATTAGTTATATAACAAGAAAGTAGAAGACCTGGCAAGGACTATGAAGATTAACATTCTGGCGTGGTTTCTTTGCAGAGATGGTAGCCAGGATGCTCAACTGCTCAAAAATAATTTCCAACATGCTTGCAAATTATCTGATCCTTATGTATTTGGCAACTGGGGTCTTTCATTTAGCTGTTGCACAGTTAGAACAAGCTGTTTTCATTTTGTGCTTTTCCAAACACAAAATGGATAGTTTTGTCCATGCCAGTTATGTTTGTCATCTCATTTGGACTGCTCACCACTAGGCTGAGCCTTATGCTGCATAATGAACAAAAGCAAGTTTGAGGTACTGAATCTGCAAATTTTAATCCCATGTGCTTCCCCCCCACCCTGACAATTGGAAAGCAGTCACTGTATCTTGGACAACAATTTATCCAAGTTTAAATGAAGTCAGTTCACTCACTTTGACAATGGAGGTATAACTACATTGATGAGTATCCTAATTCCAAGGAACTCTTCTGATATAATTGTTTTCATTCCATCTATGCAACAAAACACATGGGATATGACTATTACTCCTTTTCACAGTTGTCTAGCGTTTCATCAGGAAGCATGACATGCTGGTTAAAGAAGTAATTTCTTTTCTGATAGGTTTCACACATGATAATCAATTCATGTTCATATTCTTCCCTTTCAGTCTTCAAAGAACAAAAAAGGCATCTTATATTATCTAGCAAGAGCAAAATAGCAGAACAATAAAACCAGTGCATACCATGGCAAACAAGTAGTGTGTTTTAAAAGATGAATTTGGTTTTACCATATCTGAAAAAAGACCCAAATGTTAACTGGTTTAGCGGCAGGGAAGGACGAGGGAGACGCGTCTTCGGTTAACAGCCTTTATTTAACTTAGCCCGGACAAAAGAGAGCAAACATGCCTTATATAGGCCAGCTGTCAACGGGACAGCAAATCAGGTGCATGTGCTTTTCCCGCCGAGGGACCGTGTCCAATGGGTCAGCTGGCAGTTTTGACATTTCCCCTAGTGACAGCGCAAGCGCGTTAGCTGGGGGAAATCCCGTCAGCTGGTTTTGGCGGTCGGTCGGTGTTTTGACAGCTCGCCGCTGTCAGGGCACATGCGTTAGGTTTGACAGTTCGCGGCTGCCGCTGTGGACTGCCCGCGGTTTGACAGCTTGCGGGCAGTGCGCATGCGCGGCATTTGACAGCTGTCAAACGGCCGCGTGTAAACGGTCTTTGGCAGGCCGCGGGCGTATTGCGCATGCGCGATTCTTTTGACAGCTGTCAGTGCGGTCGCGTGAAATGGCCTGTGACAGCTATCATTATTATTATGAATATGCTGCATTAACCATTAAAAGAACATCCCCAGCAAAGAAAATTCTGTACCACATTGCTTTTTTGTTTTCCTTGCATCTAATGCGAGAAGCCTCTCTTGCTTTTTTGCTTGCACAAAATGAATAATCTCCAAGACTCAGGGAATTGTGATTGCAGGAACCCTTCAACTTACAACCACAACTGGGACCAGAATTTCTATCACTAAGCAAAGTAGTTGTTGTAAACTGTGCCCAATTTTATAACCTTTTTTTTGCCGTGGTTCATAATCAAATAAGTTGTTAAATGAATCACATAGTTGTTAAATGAATCCAGCTTCCTTCCTCACTGATCTTTTGCTTGTGGGAAGCAGGCTGGGAATGCCGTTATTGGTGATCACATGACCCAGGATCTGCTGCAACCATCATAAATACCGGGTTTCCCTGAAAATAAGACCAGGTCTTATTATTTTTTGCCTCCAAAAGAGGCACCAGGTCTTATTTTTGAAGTAGGCCTTACCTCACCTCACCTCCAGCACCAACAGCCCCACCCAGCCTGTCCACTTCTTCTGGGGCCAAAGTTCTGCAGCTGCATTCCAGCCTGCATTTTGCAGTCAGGCCTTTCCAGAAGGCCTAAGCAGCTGAGCTCTGGATTCAATGCATAGCTTGGTGCTCAGCTGCTCAGGTCTTGCAGAACCAAACTATGGATTGAATCCATAGCTTGGTTCTTGGCTGCACAGGCCTTATGAAAAGCCCTGTCACTGAAAAATGCAGGCCAGCAGGAGAGGCCTGGCTGCAAGGTGAGGGGGTCCGGGGAGGGGGGGCAGCTCCACACCCCCACCCCAGCTTGATTTTTAGGTGTGTGCCTCACCCCAAAACTAGGGCTTATTTTTGGGATAGGGCTTATATTAGGTCCACCACCAAAAATCAAGCTAGGGCTTATTGTTGGTGTAGGCCTTACTTTCAGTGAAACACAGTACATGCTGGTTTGTCAAGCACCCAAATTTTAATTAGGTGGCTGTATTGGGGAATGCTGCATTGGCTGTAAGTGCAAGGACTTACTGCCATAACTCACTTTTTTTGGAATTGTAACTTTGAAGGGTTCATACAGGTAGCCCTTGACTTATTACCACAACGGAGCCCCAAATTTTTATTGTTAAATGAGGCATTTGTTAAGTAGTTTTGTCCCATTTAATGACCTTTCTTGCCACATTTGTTAAGTGAATCGCTGCAGTGGATAAGTTAGTAGCCTGGTTGTTAAGTGAATCTGGTTTCCCCATCGACTTTGCTTGTCGTATCACCTTGGGACAAAGCAACAGTCATAAATACGGTGGTTAAGGGGATACTGCAAAGGTCATAGCTGTGAAAAACAGTCATAAGACACTTTTTTCCCAAAGCCATTGTAACTTTGAACGGTCGCTAAATGAACTATTGTTGTCAAGGGCTACCTGTATATTATATTTCAAAAAGATACTTTCAGGAACCTTTGATTCCTCTTTGGCTAGGGTGGCCTTTCCTGTGGTTCTTAACATACTGCTGCTAAACTCTTTTTTGGGGATATGCAAATAAATGAGAGGAATAGTAGGAAATTCATTCTCTTGTGCCTGCCTGTTGAGGTGCAGGCACAGAGGCTGCAAAGAAGGGTTTACTGCAGATCAAACCATAACTAATCACTTAATGGTAAATGTAATTATTGCATTGAAGGTTTAGTAGTAAAATAATGCTATTTTGAAAAATAAAGGTCATTGTTCTAGCTTTTGGCATTGCTGGCTATCTGAGAAATGCAGTTTAAGCAAGGCAGCAAATTGGGTCCCCTTGCAGAGACTGAGGCCACGCTGCTTTAGCTGTTGGGTTCCACCAGCATGGGGTCATACAGCTCTCTTGACCTTGACCTCAGGTTTCTCATTTTACATGCATCAGTGTCACTTGTTATCTGTAGCTTCTTTTGTCCCTTCCTAATTCTTCTCCTCCCTTTCTTATCTACAACAACCTGATTTTGAAATTTCAAGGAAGTAGGTGACAAGAGGAAAGGTGGAAGGACGAAGACAAACCCTGCACCTAAAAAGGCTTTATTATAGCATATATATAAAAATAACCTCTAAAGGAAAGCACAGCAGTTTGGATCTGATTATGTGGATCCCATCTGTATCCCCTTGCTGTATTGCCAAGAAAAAACATCTTCATTTTCGCTGCTTCATCCTTCAAAGAACACTTCTTAAGAAAGAGTTAAAGGGAGAAGAAAATCCAGAAGAAATTTGATAGGATTTGGAATCATGCCATTGTCCTCACTCAGTGTTGTTTGTACACTGTTACTGGATCTGCATTATCGACCCTTTTGTCAGAACCCCCATGCTTAGAAAAGTCCTTTTTAAAAAATCTTTATAGATATCAGATGGTGATGAAATCTAGGCTATGTAGGATATATCACATGCAAAAGCTCCACAATGAACCTAAGAATTGAATGTGTTTTTCCAAGAGTAGACTGAATCGGGCATCTACTGATTCACAATATATAAAAGAGATATTAAGCTGACATTATTTAAAACATACCTTTTTAAATTGTGGGAGACAGAAGCAACTGAAATTGTAGAATAGAATAGAATAGAATAGAATAGAATAGAATAGAATAGAATAGAATAGAATAGAATAGAATAGAATAGAATAGAATAGAATAGAATAGAATAACAGAGTTGGAAGGGACCTTGGAGATCTTCTAGTCCAACCCCCTGCTTAGTAGGAAACCCTATACCATTTCAGACAAATGGTTGTCCAATCTCTTCTTAAAAACTTTCAGTGTTGGAGCATTCACAACCTGGAGGCAGGTTGTTCCACTGCTTAATTGTTCTAACTGTCAGGAAATTTCTTCTTAGTTCTAGGTTGCTTCTCTCCTTGATTAGTTTCCATCCATTGCTTCTTGTCCTGCCTTCAGATGCTTTGGAGAATAGCTTGACTTCTTCTTCTTTGTGGCAACCCCTGAGATATTGGAACACTGCTAAAATGTCACCCCTAGTCCTTCTTTTCATTAAATTAGACATACCCAATTCCAGCAGCCATTCCTTATATGTTTTAGCCTCTAGTCCCCTGATTATCTTTGTTGCTCTTCTCTGCACTCTTTCTACAGTCTCAACATCTATTTGTACATTGTGGTGACAAAACTGGATGCAGTATTCCAGTTGTGGCCTTACCAAGGCGTTATAAAGTGGTATTAATATTTCACATGATCTTGATTCTATCCCTCTGTTAATGCAGCCTAGAACTGTGTTGGCTTTTTGGACATCTGCAGCACACTGCTAGCTCATATTTAAGTGATTGTCCACTAGGGACTCCAAGATGCCCCTCACAGTTATTACTATTGAGCAACAACATATTTCTGATCATCTCTTCATCATATATGTTTATCTACCTTGGTGTACCAGATAGATGGCACAATCACTGGAATTATCCCAGTGCAGTAGCTTGGAGGTACAGTACATATTTATTGAAAATTAATTGGCCAAATATGCATATGCATTAATTAAAAATCTCACAAACCCCAAATGAGTGTAGCCTTTAAACATACAGTACATTATGGGAGCCACCAAAGCTAAATGTCACACTGCTTTTTCAGTCCAGCTTTTGCCCTAATGGTTTTTTGCTTTAACTTCAGAAGGGTCTTCTTCAGTGGCCTAGCATCCTGTTCTTCCTGAACCATGGACTTTACCAAACAGAGAAAAAGGGGACCATTCCCTGACTGATTCAAAGAGGCCCTTGAAGTAAATTAAACTAAATTAGTGTCTGTGATACAGATGAAGTTCAGGGACTCCTGCTGGGTCTCAGTCCTGTCCTTTGAGGAATTGTCATCCCACTTTCTTGTTTTTGGCTTCACTACTAATGCACCGCGAAGCACCTGGGGTGTGATTTGGCTGTGATCCCATCTGCCCTAGCAAAACAGCATCCCCTGTCGCCTATTCCCCTGCCAGGGAAAAGGGACTGTTTAATGGATCAGAGAATGAAGCAAGATAATGAATGACTGTGCTGTGTCTAATCTTTTTTGTTGCTTTTTGCCCTCCCCCCCTTTAATGAGAGACCCCCAAGTCCTTACATGACCTGTGCCTCATACTCTGGTTCTCTGACTGCATGGGAGCAGGCCTGGAGCTGCACCTGACCCACAGCCATGCAGGAGCAGGTGGGAGAAGCAAGGGATTTCCTATAAGCGAATTCAGTAGTTGATCACGGATGCTCTATAGGTTACAGTTCCCCAAAAGGCCAGACGCTTGTTGGGTTTTTATGTGCAAGTCCCGGCACCTGGGAATGCCTCAGGAAAGGGGCTGAATGGGAATCCAAAAAGCAGCTGTTGGGGCAGAGCATCTTTTCTCAAATGTTTATTACAGAACAGCTTGATGACACGATTCCCTCAGCACAATTTAGCAAGGAGCTCCAGTGCTACTTATAATAATGGAGAGCGGGATTTGGTTGCTGCTCGTAGGCGCATCTTCCTGAAACCAGAATTTTCCAGGGCAGCCAAAAACCTCAGCGAAGACAACCCAAGGGATGTAGAGGAATTCTGGAGCTCATTGGCTCCAAAGGGAATGTCCTTTAGCTGCTCTGCAGTGGTGGGATTCAGCTGGTTTGCACCACTTCGGCAGAACCGGTAGCTAATTTTTTGTTCCCAGAAGCCCAGAATGGACTTGCGGAAGCGGCATTCACACAGAGAACCGGTTGTTCACATATTTCAGTCCCACCACTGGTGCTATGCATTTATGGATTTGAAGGAGAAGGAGAACACCATAACCTGAAGGATATTGATTGACAAGGGCTAAAATATACACAGGTCATCCTCGACTTACAACAGTTCATTTAGGGACCATTCAAAGTTACAACAGCGTTGAAAAAAGTGACTGAAGGCTATTTTTCATGCTTACGACCATTGCAGCATCCCCATGGTCATGTGATCAAAATCCGGACACTTGGCAACTGACTCACATTTATGATGGTTGCACCATCCCAGGGTCATGTCATCACATTCTGTGACTTTCTAACAAGGAAAATGAATGGGGAAGCTAGATACCCTTAACAGCTGTTACACTAACTCAACAACTGTAGTGATTCATTTAACAACTGTGGCAAGAAAGTTTGTAAAATGGGACAAAGCTCACTTAACAAATGTCTCACTTAACAACAGAAATTTTGGGCTCAATTGTGGTCACCGGTCGTGGACTACCTGTGCCAAGGTCATTATATGGCTGCATAGTTCAGTTACCACAAGATAGACCATAGCATATTTTTTTTACCACCAAAGAGCTATTAGCTAGCTGTGTGTAAAATCAGGCTACCTACTATTCAATTTAGTTTCTCAAGAGCAGGGACAGCTACATTCCTTTAAACTTTGCCTTATTTTTTTAATGTAGCCTGGTATAAAAATATCTTTAAAATACAGCTATTCCATTAATAGTTTTTTTTCCTTATATCTTTACTTCCAGGTGAGTGAGTAAAATGTTTTATTTGTTACAGTTTCAGACCCCCTCTCTAACTACATTCAGGAAGATGCTGAAAACTGATTATTTCATTGAGTGTTCTAGATTAGATCTTGACACTGTTATTTTTATTACTTATCAAATGTTCTTATAGTTTTGTTTTAGAAGTTCCGTTTGTCCCATGTTCACACATTGATGAACAGCAGCAGAATATAAATGTAATAAATAAATGGAAAATAACAAATCATTAAAGAAAACAAATAGAATTTCAGGTAATTGTTGGTTACAAAAAAAGAGAAGGAAAAAGGGAAGGGAAGGGAAGGGAAGGGAAGGAAAGGAAAGGAAAGGAAAGGCAGGTAGGTAGAGAAGAAACTGGGGGGGGGGAACCTACTGGCTGAAACATTCCAATCACTACGTCTTATGGAAGACAATACTTTTAATTTTTGCTACACAAAGCCTCTGTCCTGAACCAGATGGGGTTTGCCTCATTCATCATGCTTTCTTAGAATACAATGCCAGGCCTGACAACCATAACACTTGAAAATGAGAGGAGTGGACATAATTAATGCTCATGAATTGCAAACAATGCTTTATTAAAGGGCTCTTGCTTGCCCTGGACCATCTGTTTGGTATCACCAGGCTTGGAGCATCCTCAGGCTATAATAATTTGTGGCTTTAATAATTTTACCGCTTAATTAAAGCTTAGTTTGCTGCACTCTGAAGGTAGTCTAGTGAACATAGGCCAGGCTGGATGTAAAAGAGGCCATCCTAGATACATAAATAATAAAATTGGGTGGCATCAGATTATATTAAAAGTGTGGAACAATTTCAGATTTTACAAAGGAATCTCTATCTCTGAAGGAAAGGATACTTTGGTCCTTCTTTTACTGTTTCAGGATGTTGGAGAAATGCCATAAAAACTCCCTTCTCCGAGCCATCACATAGAAAACTTTTACACTGGTCCACAAAAAAGTCTGGATGAAAAACTGTCACTGTTGCTTTCTTTTGTTGTTGTTAGCTGCAAAGTCGTGTCCGACCTATCGCGGCCCCATGGACAACATTCCTCCAGGCCTTCCTGTCCTCTACCTTCTTCTGGAGTCCATTTAAGCTCACGCCTACTGCTTCAGTGACTCCATCCAGCCACCTCATCCCCTTCTTCTCTTGCTTTCTTTAGAGAGCCTTAAAGAATCTATTCCTGATATCATTTATTGACCCTGACATGAAGGAGACCTAACTCTAACCCTAAGAAGAACCCTAGTTTCATTTCATTGACAATGGGATTTTCCCCCATGCATTTTGCTTTGGTCCACAAAGAAGTCCAAACAAAAAGCTGTCATTGTTGCTTTCCTTACAGAACCTCTAAGAATGTATCCCTGAAATCATTTTTTGGCCCTGACTCCAAGCAGAGCTATCCTAACCCTGATCCTAACTTTAGTTTCATTTCTTTGGCAATGGAATTTCCCCATGAATTTTATTGTTATCCACAAAGAAGTCAGAATGAAAATCTGTCACTGCCTCTTTTGTTAGAAAACCTCTAAGAATCTCTCCCTGACATCAGTTTTTCACCCTGACTCCAAGCAGACCTGTCACTGATCCTAACCCTAGTTTCATTTCATTGGCAATGGGGTTTTCTCATGTACTTTACTGGTCTAAAAAGAGCAAAAAGATTTTACAGTCCCTTTATTTAGATAACCTATAAGAATCTATCCCTAACATTAGTTTTTGCCCATGACTCCAAGGAGAACGACCCTTAACCCTAACTCTAATTTTGTTTTCATAGGTAATGGGGTTTCCCCATGTATTTTACTATGGTCCATAAATAAGTCCGAACGTTAAACCATCACCCTCACTTTCCTTAGAGCATATCCCAGAATGTATCCCTGACATCAGCATTGGCTCATTCACACTTGGTTACTTATACCTTGCTAACAAGTAGATAATCTTTCAAAAGTTTGCCTTTGCACATCAGCATCATAATAGTAACATTTCCATGACAACCTCCTGTAGGGTTTGTCCCATTATCTATAGTAGCTGTTTTGTAGAAGGCTGTGCACTTCCACTGCACATGGAATATGTGTTTGGCATCAGCAGAACAATTGTTTGCTTATCTTTCTGTGCTGTTTTAGCTAATTTTGCATTCTAAGTCTAATGTATGTCCTATATTTGTTTCGTTGCAGTTAAAACTATTAGTATGACACTCCTAACCATCCCCCAAATTCCTCTGGGTTCATCCATTTCTTACATGGGGAACTAGAAAGAGCTTACCGTATCTTGTCTTTGGTCTTTCCTGTTGACTGCTTGCTTTCTGTCTATGTTCCAAGACTCTAGCCAAGAAGTATGTGTAAAACTGAGAGAGCTGCATGTTCTTCAAAGATGTCTACGTCTTAGGGTCAATCTTATTTTCTAGCACCCATCCTGGCTAAAATGTAGCCATGACCCCAGTTATTTTCATCTTGTAAGGAGAAGTTGCTATAAAGTTCTGTTGTGATTCTGTGTCAGCCTGTGCTTTCAGCAGCTGAGTCTGAGGGATCTGAGGAGGAGGAGGAGGAGGAGGGGTTTGGAGAGCCTTCAGTGTCGGAGGGAGGCTCTGATGCATTGCAAGACTTTCAGTCGGAGGAAGACCCTGGCCCATCCAGTCGTGTTCATTATGAAGCTCAGCTGTGTGAGGAGGAGGGTTCAGACTCAGAGGAGTCACAGCTGAATCTATTGATTTAAAAAGGAAAAAAAAAGGGTTGTCGTTGAAGAAAACTGGGACGGTCATAGGCTGGAACAGAACAAGTTGCTTTTAAGAAAGACTCTTTGTTCCCCAACTATTTACCATGCATGTCCCAATAGATTAGCCCTGAATGAAATAAACAAGACAGAAAATGGCCTATCATTGAGCATGCCAAACACTCTTTTGGCCTAAGGATCATACAACAGTCTTGTGGGATATACTGGAATAGGGTTACCCATCTACTGGTATTTGAATAACACAAAACAAATATGTCAAAGCAGAAAGGGCATTTCTAGAGTAAAATCCATTTTTCATAAACACCATTCCTTTTTTATCAGTTCGTTGCTCCAACCAAAAATTCCACTCCCATCTTATCTAGGTTTAAAAACATCAAATTTAACTTAATGATCTTGAGGAACCAGAGGAAGAGTTGCTACCAAGACAGCAATCCGTTAAAAGAAACCTAAGTCCTGGGTAGAACTGTACCCTGAAAAGTCATCTCAGATAACATCTTCTTTAGTTCTCAGGAACATAAAGAGATGGAGGGAGGAAGCAGATTCAAACTTGCAAGATTTTTTCCCCCTTTACTATAATAAAAATAGTCTACCTGACTTTAGTTTCATAGTCTGGTCTACCTCAAAAGGCTAACAAAGGGAGACAAATGTTTCCACATCTTTCAGAGGAAGAAGCAAGAGACAAAAATAAAAGAAGCTGCATTACTTCTCAGACTCTCCTGCCATCTCCTGAAATCTCTTTAGGACCCTTTAAAAATGGTGTAATTTTAAAATGAGAAGGATTGTGACCCTGTTTGAAATAGATGGGAAAAATCAGTTCAGGCCATATTAATATGCAGGTAGGTGTTAAAAAGTGGCCAAGACCTGTTAAGAAAGCCAGTTATGAATTAATATGCCCATAATTCACTTATCTGAGGGTTTTTGCATGGAAAAACATTTCATCCTGAAATGTTATTTTAATTATTAATGTGTTAATTGAATGATGTAGTGCCAGTTTCCACAGGAGGACTGTTAATGAAGTTATTGTTATCAGTCCCTTTTTACATGATGTTCTGCTGGTTGATATACAGACGTTAATTAGAAATATGAGAAATAGGCCGGACATTATGAGCTTTCTAAATGATTGTGTTTTGTATAGAAATGATTAAAAATGATATGAAAAATGGATTGCTAAAGAGCTGTTAATTAAAAGGCATAGTGGAAAAAATGCTCTTAAATATTTGTACGTATATAGAGATGAGTAAATTTTGCTAATACATTTTATTAATTTGTATTACACTAACAGCTCATCTTTTCTAAAGGACTCAATATGTTCCAGCCCTCTACAGATGAGACTTTAAGTTGTTTAATTTCATCCGGTAAAATATGAGATGTAAAAAGAATTGCCTTCTCTAGCTACAGAGATTGCCCCCATCATCCCCATAATCATGAAAAGGGGACAGATCTTCAAAATGCTAATTAGCAGTTTTTAACAATTGCAGCCCCACTATAATGCCAATTTAAGCAAAGTTCCCTTCCACTGGCAAGCTCTATTTTTCCCTGGATAAAACACAGCACAAGTATAAGGGGTCACAGTGAGGCCCTCTGTCACGATCTAGACAGCTGCCACATGTGTGTACAAGCAATATCCAGGATTTTGAAGAGCCAGGGGAAGTGACTTTTGACATCCCTAGGCGCTGTTAGGAGGTACCTCACAAACTACAGTAGTGTAAGTGGAATCAAACAAGGATGCCTGCTTATATACAGTAGGAAAAGAGCAGTGCCAAATATTAGGAGAAATGGGAACAGTCTTCAATCACCATGTCATTTCTTTATAGATTACCTTATTTTCTTAAAAATGTGAGTAGAATTATAACAATGTGATGAAATAATAGGGTCAGAAGTTAATTTCTATAAATCTTTTCTGCTATGCTAATATCAGTTAAAAATCACAGAAACAGTTCCAAGATATGGGACTTCACAATGGTCAAGATGGATTTAGAATTGACCCTAATTTAATTATAATCCTTTTATATCTACATTTGCAACAGAGGTTAAATCATTGAAACATGTTTCTTTACCATTGCTTGCTGTGGTTACAGTAACTATGTAGTACTTTATAAAACCCTATTTCAAACAGTTTCACTCCCAGTTTTATAGCACTGTTTAGGATAAGTTCATTTCTATATCATTATTATAAAAATCTCCCGAGACTAAACTAGCTATGCAATACAAGCAAACATACAGTGAAGTATATACATTATAATAATAGTGCTTTTCTAATGCATTGTCCTTGTGTGTGTAAAAATCACTCTGGATTCTCATATTGAATGCACATGGCTAGAATGTTTTATTATTTGTCAAAATATGTTGAGAAGATTTGAGAAGGTCTCATAGCAGCCACAGCAAGCCTTCAAGTGGTTATAGATGTTTCATGCCTTTAAAAAGCATTGAGTTATTATTTGTGCTGGCCTAATGCATATTTATTCATATGCACACACATAGAGACTTACTTACTTTTGGGTATATTCATTTACATAACTTTTGGGTGTTAAAGTAATAAATCACAGTAACTATTTCCTATGGTTTCTATACATTCTGGAGCCTACTATACCGGATAACAGTACAGTTCTGAAAATGATGGGGATTAATGAACAACTTCCAGATTGGAAATGGAGAAGAAAGGACTCTTAGCCTAAGTGAGGCTAGTTGGCCTGACATCGTGGCCATTAAGCAAATCTACTGAGAATATTCTTGAATGTATTTCCTAGGTAAAGGTAAAGGTTCCCCCGCACATGCGTGCTAGTCGTTTCCAACTCTAGGGAACGGTGCTCATCTCTGTTTCAAAGCCGAAGAGCCAGTGCTGGTCCGAGGACGTCTCCGTGGTCATGTGGCTGGCATGACTAGACGCCAAAGGCGCACGGAACGCTGTTACCTTCCCACCGGAGCGGTCCCTATTTTTCTACTTGCATTTTTACCTGCTTTCGAACTGCTAAGTTGGCAGAAGCTGGGACAAGTAAGAGGCATTCACTCTGTTACGCGGCACTCGGGATTCGACCAGCCAAACTGCCGACCTTCTGATCGACAAGCTCAGCGTCCTAACCCACTGAGCCACCGCATCGCTATGTATTTCCTAGCAGGCTCCAAAATGATAAGGTTTAAATATTACTTCAGTAAAGAAGCAAAGATTTCTGGTCTTACCGTTTAGAAGTGCTCTCTCTCAAAGGGAGGAAAATTGCAGTTTATTAAAAAAAATCAAAAACCTTGAGGGGATATGCACACCGCTGCAACAATATGGCCTAGCATGGAGTGCTCCTATTCAGGATTATTCCAGTGGCAATCAATCAGCTTTCCATGGCTACTGAGGGTTCTTAGTTTTCATTGGCCATTTTTATTTAGTGTTGATTTTGGGAAGGTGCATATATTTATGCTCAGTTTCAACTACAGGAAAACCTTGGGATTCTCTAATAATGTCTGTAGTTGAGTAAATTTTAAATAGCTTCTAACTTTAAAAGAGAAAGTGACCCATCCAAATGGGAAAGTTCTTACGGTTCTTCTTCACAACCCAACAGAAAGTGGGAAATAAATTATATAAATAGAACCCAGGGGTCAGCAACCTGAAACAGTGAAAAAGCCACTCGGAACCGGTTCCCTCACAAAAGGAAAAACTGGGAGCCGCAAAAAATCCACGTACATGCGTGCATGCGCAGAACAGGGTTTGAAGAATGGAGCCAAGACGAGATATGCACCTGCCCTGCATATTTGAATTGATTGGTTGAACTTTTTTAGTCCCACTTTTTTTTTTTTTGGACTGCACATGGCAGAGGACTGGGAGCCGCAGGAGACGGCTGAAAGAGCCGCATGCGGCTCCGGAGCCGCGGGTTGCAGACCTGTGATCTATACAGAATAATTCAAAAAGCCAAACACAACAAAATCTAATGTAGTGTGATGTGTGAATGATTTTGAGAACTGACTGGATCAGTCTGGGGGCTACAGGAAAAAAAATTCAGGAAAAGATCCTGTACGTATCCCTAGGGAGGGGCAGTGGCTTCATTACATAGAGGAAAATGCTATTGCCTCTTATGCCCATTCCTGGTGAAGGGGGTGAAAAGAATACATGAATATACATGAATCTATATACTGCATGCTTTCTCCACTTCATTATTCCACCCAGCTCAACATTATTCCATCCAGCTGTTTGTTTATTAGATTTTTTTTAAAATCCCACTTTATCACTTTATAAGTAACTCAAGGTGTTGGGCGTACCTAATGCTCCTTTCCTCCTATGTTCTCCAAAACAACAACCCTGTGAGGCGGGTTGGGTTGGGATAGAGTGACTGGCCCAAGGTCACCCGGCTGACTTTCATGCCCCTGGAGGAGATTGTGTAAAGACAGTCATGGTTTTGTTCATTAGCCTACTAGAACAACAGATGTAAACAAGACTCAATGTGGTGTAGGAAAAGTACTTGGCAAAAGATAGATTAAATTAAGTATACCTTTAACTGGGTAATCTCCAGACTTTGGGTGAATCCTAATAAAAGTATGTAGAACGAACCTGAACTACCATTACTGCAATAAACCTTTGGGGAAAAGTGAGTTTAAAAATGGCCCATATTCCTTCAACGTGTCTCTCTGGAACAGGAAGTCAGTGGGTGGCTTGGAATGTTGCATCCTGTCCACTCAGAATTCCTTCCTTTCCCAGTCACATGACGCTGAGAGATTGGAAAGAACTTTAGAAACCATGCTCTAAACAAAAAGAAAGACTGGGGTGACATGATAGCAATCTTCTAATATATGAGGACTGTTATAGAGAAGAGGGGATTGATTTATTCTCCAAAGCACCTGTGGACAGGACAAGAAGTAATGGATGGAAACCCATAAATGAGAGATCTAACCTAGAATTAAGGGCACAATTCCGGTTAGTGAGAACAATTAATCAGTGGAACGCCTTTTCCTCAGAAGAGATTGAACAGCTATTTGTCTGGAATGGCACTATAGGGTCTCCTGTTGGTATAGGGCTGGACTATAAGATTTCCGAGTTCCTTTTCAACTCAGCTATTCTGTAAATTCTGTAATTCTCATTTCCCTGCTTTGTTAATATCATCTATGCTTCTCCCTCTGTTCTTTCCACCAACTTAATTTTATTTTCATTGCCACCTTATTGCTATGGTCTTCTCCCGGTTTTTCATTCAGAGGCTGAATTTATAAATTTATGGCTTGTCCAACTCTTTCATGGTATGTTACATGTTACATAAAATATACAGTCAGGAATGCTCAAACTGAAAATTGAAGAAATTAAGATTCTCGACTTGGCTGCAAATGGAAAGTGAGTTGGTCGGTTTTCTGAGGAATTCTTTATCTCAGTGGCCTTTCTAGTCATTGAAATTCTCAGGAAGCTCTTTCTAAATATGTCCCTTCTCAGAGGTTTGTCCAGCAGGTTGTATCACACACAGTCTTTGGAAAGCAGTTGTATAGATTCTTCCCCTTCATTCTCTGACTTTAGAAGTGCAGCCAAGATACCTGTCTTTCGAAGGGCTTGTAACTGTTAATTAATAGTGATGTTCTGAGTTGGTTTTTAAACTTTTCATTATATATATTTCATGTTTTAATTATTGTGAACTGTCATGAATATTTGTAAGTAGAAAAGCAAGATATAAATAGAATAAATTTAAGCTTATACTACTTCAGTGTTGTATCTTTTATTGTGTATACATTTAAGCACATAAATAAGATACTAATAAATTGAAAAGAAATAAATAAGAATGCTTGATAAGGAACAATTAAGTGAAGGAAAAAAATGTTATGTTGATCTCTTTTGGCTAAACCACTAAATTCTGAAATTCATATAAAACAGGGGTGTCAAACTGCCGGCCCATGGGCTGGATGCGTCATGCGGAAGCCGCGCTCACCCCATTGCTGGCAATGGCAAAATCGTTCCGATACATTGTGCGACGTCACGTGATGTCACGAAATTGACATGTCTGTTGTAAAGCATCAAAGGTATCAATTTGAAGAGGAGATATTTCACCTATCAGAACATATATGCTTGTTATCAGTCTTCAAAGGAAGCCATTGTATGAACTGGTTTAGCAGTTAAGGCACCAGACTAGTAAACCAGGAGACTGCGAATTCTAGTCCCACCTTAGCCATGAAATGAGGCTGAATGATTTTGGGACAATCATTCTCAAGCCAACACACCTCATACTTGTGGGGGAAATAGGAGGAAGAAAGAGCATTATACATTGTATGTTTATCACCTTGAGTTACTTGCAAAGTAATAAAGGTAGGTACAAAAACTAAAAAAATGGAGTTGTTGGATTATTGGTGTGTGTGGGGGAAAGTATCTAGCTCTTACTTCTAAAATGCATTAAGAGCTCTATAGTTTATGATCATTAGGGTTATGATATATATATATAGCCTTTCCTAGATATGTCCTCCCTTTGGGGTCTAAAATCTCAATCCATTTGATATTTTTTTAAAAAAAATATTTTAAATGTCTATGCTTGTGCACAATATGTGACAGATTTTCTTCTTTTCTTCCCCTTTGAAGAGGAACACCAGTTCCTTGTCCTCCTATCTTTAACTCGCCATAGCTAAGCCCCGTTACTGAGTCTCTAACACCCTCTTGTTTCTCTCCATTTATCAGTTCTGCCTCATATGACCATCAATTCTGCACAACAATAAAAAGCATTTACTATTTTGTGGTAAAAGGTTGGGGCTATACATTACAGAATTTTGACACCGTAATAATTTTAAGTTTAAGCTAAAACTCAAATACTTTGGCCACCTAATGAGAAGGAAGGACTCACTGGAGAAGAGCCTAATGCTGGGAAAGATTGAGGGCAAGAGAAGAAGGGGGCGACAGAGAATGAGGTGGCTGGATGGAGTCACTGAAGCAGTAGGCGTGAGCTTAAATGGACTCCAGAAGATGGTAGAGGACAGGAAGGCCTGGAGGAACATTGTCCATAGGGTCGCGATGGTTCGGACACGACTTTGCAACTAACAACAACAAATAATTTTAAGTAAGAATATCTGAACTAAAATGGCTACTTTCAAGAAATCCAGCTCTTGCTCCTTTGACAAAAGGTTTTAGTTATACGTATTATATTAAAGCACATTGAATTCACTTATGTTATATTTCATAGAGAAAGAATCAGCCTTGAGACTCACCTCTCCATCTCTTCCTTTGACTGAAAGGAACCCTATCTGGGAGCTATATAGAACCTCAATTAAAAAGCAAAGTTATATGAAGAACAAATTAATTGAGTTTCAGTAGAAAAACAGGTCAGGCAGGAAAAATGGTTTAATAAGAATAAAGACTAGGGATAAAAAGATAAAATACAAACATTAACTTTTATTGCCTGATGGTGATTCAGAACCTGAAATTATAACAAGAAGCATGTATTCTGGCTACCTAAGGATGGCTTACTCTTTATACAATAATAAAAGTTATTGCCCTGAGTTATTCATGTACTTGTACAAAATGTGCAATTACAAAGATAGTTTAAAATACACCATAGCAAATGGCAACCCTTGGCTGATCTTGGCTAATCCTCAAAATACTCAGCAGGATCCTAGTATTTCCGCAGAAGACCATCCAAAACTAACAGGCTTCAGAAAACCTATGCACTCAATCAAGATTCAAGCATGACTCAAAAAAAAATGTAGTGCCCATCTTACTCCCCTGCCCCCGAAACCATATCAAACATTTTATATCTGCAAACAAATCATTCAGCATAAAATCCTGTTCTTTCTGAAGAATACATCATTTGTATTTGCTCCTCTGGAAGAGGTGGATGATCACTTCCCAATCTCTTTTGTATTGGATGGAGAATCCTTGATTTTTTTCCTGCTAGCAGATGGCTGTTTGCCCTGGGGCGGTGGCAGATTGGATCAGCAATACTGTTCAAACTGCTGTAAAGTATTTCTTTCGTGCAGTAAATACATACTTCCAGCAGAGCATCTCCCCTTGTGAACCTCCCACTGGCTTATAGGAATAACATATCTAAGTGTTACATTTGAAAAAGTGGGTTAAAATATGTCCTGCTTCTTGTCCTTCCCATTGTTCAATCCTTTGTGGATAATGTTGCTGTTTTTAAATTAAATTGTTGTTTAATTCTTTCAGTATTTTTTTTTTTAAATTAATCTCATGGAGTTCACAAAAGCTCAGTCAACAAAATGGGTAAATATGGAAGTATCCTTCTCCCATCTTACCTGAGTTCTCTTACAATGAACTTTTTATCTTTTGAATGTTGATTCAGAAACAAGGCACTGTGTTAAATTATGTTAACAATCTGACCATATTTATTCTTAGGCCTCTTCCACATTCCTATTACCAGTTAATGTGGGATTACCTAGCATTTTCTCTGGAGATGTGGAGGCAAGGACAAGAATAGACAGGTTGACACCTGCCTGTAATTTTTTTTCATTCTCTTATTACCTCCCCACCCCCTTCCTAATGCCAAGAAGGCTATCTAGCAAACATGAAAAGATAGATCAGAGCAGAACAGCAGTGTGAAACTGCTAAAGAGGGCAGGGAGAGAGAGAGATTGGTATGGAAAGGCACTTATGGTGAGACAATTTTAGGCTGAATTGTGTGAATGAGAGAGAAAACCCCCTTTCCCCCATTTTACCACTAGAGGGAGGCTTTGAATTACGTATCTTGAATCTCTTCAAAGAAAGGTCTTGATCTTTAATAGGAACACTTTCCCAAAGAATGACATTTGTGTTATCTTATTATTGTGTACCTCCTGAGGCCATGTGTAATAGAAAGCAAGCTACTACCTGAGGAGGAGGAGGTGGCTCCTTGTAGTCATTAAACCAAAAATAGACTCTTAAACAGATAGTATCTGCGACACTGTTACCCCACTGAAGCAAAATAATTATTTTATTTGAAATGTTCTGCACCAATGTCATATTTGCACATAGGAATAGCAGCATTGAATTCCTTATTAGATTATCAGATTAGATTATCATATTTTCCAGCTATTGATAATGAATTAGAACCGAATAACACTGGATGTTTTGAATCTTCAGGCACAATCTGTTTATACACCCAACATGTACCAACAGAAGAATATTGTTAAAATATGCATTCTTGTCAGGGAGTTCTAGAATGTACAAACAGCCGTCTAGACAGTTCTCTTTCATTTACATCTATCTCTTAATTGGTATACATGACAAAAATATTTACCAGAGATCTTAAATGCTGGATGGGCATTTAAGAACAATATATTAAGTCAGATAAGCTATGTGCTGTCATATTTGTCACAAATAACATTATGAATTATATTTGGAAAGATACTGAGCACTATTTAGTAGAGTTCTACAGCAATTATAATAAAAAATAGCATTGTATTCTTAACTATACTAACTGATGCCGGGATACCAGTGGAATTGGAAAAATACATTTCAGGGCTGAATCTAGGAGAAAATCTGAACTGTGCACTTGTATCTTTAGGGTGGATTGCCTTAATCCATACCATCTGATTTGCCTTTCAACTAGTCAGAAGCACCTCTGATTTGTCTGGATAAAAGCTTAATTGTTTTGTCCTAATATAATTCTTATCGACATCTCATACTTTTTCTTTAATTGTTTAGATATAAAAAAACACCTAGAAATAGGTCAGCAGCACAGGTGAGACATAAAAATATCACATGCTGAACAATCTTTCCAAGAAGTTTAATCTATACTTTGGATTGGGCCCATCTGTAGCATCTAAATCCACATAGATTGGATGAATTTTTACTGAAAAATGCTGTGCAAATTGGACAAAGTGTTCCTACTTCTCCAAGTGTGCTTGGGGGAAGAGGAAATCCACAGGAGATTAAATTCTCTTAATATCTTTCCCCAAAGCAAGAGAGACTTGCTTCAGCCAGCCTAGTGATAGCCCCACCTTAGATTTTAAGTGATGTCTTTATGATAGAAAATGTTTCGAGCCAGATAAGCTACTATTGACTCTACTTGATTCCATAGAGGTTGTTGTTGTTTAAAAAACCTACTGTATATCCTACAGGCATCATTACCACACTATTCCATCATGCTTACTCTGATGACAGGCTGTAGAACATTTGTCTGATGCAAAATGTGTCACTGTTTGAGATGTTTTGATTTAAGAGCACTGCTGCAGTGCAGGAATCCTTTCTATTCCTTACCTACACCTCAGTACCACCAATGAGTTCTGTGGCTAGGTTAGAATATAACCTCAGATTTCCAAGAGTCTAGTTAGTTGATATGATCACTAGTGAGAGAATCTGACCACTTTGTATGCTGCATCTCTTCTATGGGCTGGTATATATCCATACATATGCTACATATGTACATTTATACATTCTTTCAAATGCATCAAACATAGTACTTTCAGTACAATATAGAACAAGACATCCTGTGCATGTCTATTCACAAGTAAATATCACTGAATTCATTGGGCTTTCAGGCAAGTGGGTCTGAGATCTCCTCTAAGATTGCACTTCTACAGTACATCTGGAAATTGAGTCATGGCTTTAGTCCAAAGAAGCTACTTGGATAAGCAGCAAAACGTTTCAAACCAAAAGAAAAAAAAGAAAAAAAGTCCAGTTGCCATGACTCAACTTCCCGACAACTCTACATGGATGACTGAGAATCTTCATTGACATATTGCATTTCTACATAATTAATTCTACATAATTCTACATATTTACCCATGTAGCCTATACAGTAGCTCTATTGCTATTATCCTTCTTGTCTTTTCTACTACCTTCTTTTATTGGTATCATTATTATCGTTATCACTTTGTTGTTTGTATGTACACTGAGAGCTTATGCACTGGAGACAAATTCCTTTTGTGTCCAATCACACGTGGCCAATAAAGCATTCTATCTATCTATCTATCTATCTATCTATCTATCTATCTATCTATCTATCTATCTATCTCTATTTTGGGAATTGCAGCCTCTACACATTTGGCAGGTGCTGGGAAGCTGCATTTAACTGTAAATAGGTTCAGCTGAATTTAACAGGAATTCTGAACAGACATGCGTGGTGAGCTGCAGATTAATCCCAGAAATGGAAAATCACTTTGATGTGCAGTGATTGAAGTTGCTGGCCCTGATCCATGTACCAAGACAACCCTGTAACAAAAACAGTGAGAACCAGCTATGAACAAGCAAGATCTCACTTTGCACAAACTTCATTGGCCAGATTCCCTCACATCTTCTTTAGTTTATCTTTTTATAATCTTTGCAGAGATTACTGAAGTCTTGTTAGTTTTTAAATACATTGAACAAGTGAGATCTGGAGGGAGATTTTTTTTTTTTTGAAGAAGGTAATCATTTAGTAAGGTATGTGATTTGTCAGTTGAGAATTTATATAGTTGTTATAGTCAAATTTCAAAGGGACGCGGTGGCTCAGTGAGTTAGGACGCTGAGCTTGTCGATCAGAAGGTCGGCAGTTTGGCGGGTTGAATCCCGAGTGCCGCGTAGCAGAGTGAGCGCCTGTTACTCGTCCCAGCTTCTGCCAACCTAGCAGTTCGAAAGCACGTAAAAAAATGCAAGTAGAAAAATAGGGACCACTACAGTGGGAAGGTAACAGCGTTCCGTGCGCCTTTGGCATCTAGTCATGCCGGCCACATGACCACGGAGATGTCCTCGGACAAGCGCTGGCTCTTCGGCTTTGAAACGGAGATGAGCACCGGCCCCTAGAGTCAGAAACGACTAGCACGCATGTGCGGGGGAATCTTTACCTTTACCTTTTTATAGTCAAATTGTGATATCTAGGGCTTCAAGAAACAGATAAAATGTAAAACTTCTAAACATACACAAGAACTTAGGGTGCTTTACATTCTTGCCCATCATACTATTTCCTTTGGGGTAAGCAGCATTGCACAGAACACAGAAACAGAATGAGCAATAATAAAACAAAGAAATCAAATTTTCTTTGAGTTTAAGAAATCTTTTAAACTAATTTGCACCAACATCATTCACTATTTTAGGTCTTCAGACCTTTGTATACTTCTGAACAATTCTTGCTTCTTGCATGTCTGTGCATTGTTTCATCTACAGTGTATTCCCTCTTATTAAATTTCTCACCCTGTCTTTTCAAGGATCTCATCAATTCCTTCAAGTCATGACTTCCTTGGACTTCCTTTTCCTCTCAAGCCTGCATATATTTGTTTTACTGTTCAACCCTCATTTATTTTCCCGGTATGATCAAACCACTCCAATGTGTATCTTTTTTTTTTACTGGGCACTCATGTTTATATTCCATATACATACATTAAAAACCCATTCCTTTTTTAGTTTACTTCTTCTAGTTTTATTATGCTCTTTAACAAGAATTCATTGTTGCCATGACTACCATATGCTTGTCCCAAAACCTTGGATTTTCACCCATGCTGCTGGTCACACATTATATCTGGCTTTCCTCAAGGAACAGATGAGGTGCGTTCTGGTTCTGAATAACATTTCTATCAATGTTGGATAGATTACTCTTCTGATTGCTGATCAGCTAACTTAGATGTTAACTAATGCTAAATAATCCACCAAATGTAAGATGTAACTATTTAGCGGATCCTTTCATGGATAAACTTCCTTGTATTCACTCAGAGCTAGAAAATGGATGGTTGAGATCTGATAAGATGATAAAGAAGTTTGACTATTTTATAAGGATGAGATTTCAGATTGTTAAAAATGGGAGCCAGCAGGTCTGCTCTTTCTTGAGTTAGCAAGTTCAGTCATTGGTTGCATTGGAGAAAAGATTGAGCCCACAGGCACTCAAATAGAGGGCTTGGTTCTGTTTATTTATATGAAGCTACTGGGGGAGATCATCTATTAGTGCAGAATAAGTTATCATCTTACTGATGATACTCAGTTATGTATTTCCCCTTTGTGACAAACGGGAGATGTGATAGAAGTCCTAACCAGTGACTGGAGGCTGTTAGGACCTAGATGGGGAGAAACAGGCTCATATTCAATCACATAAGATGGAGTGACTATTGCTTTGGAAGAAAACTGGTTCTGGAGTGATGGGGTTCAGAAGATAACTTTGGTTCTTGTGAAGTTCAACTTTCTCCTGAAAATGCAGTCCCATAATCTGGCAGCTCTCACAATATCTAATGGAGGACCAGATGAAAGCTGCAGTCGAGAGGGCTTTTTCCACTTTTGACTACTGCATCAGTTGTAGCCTTCTCTAGAATAGCATGCACCAAAATGGTCAGCCATTCTTTTGTTAATTTTCATTTGGATTGCTGTAATTCATGAACACCATAGAAAAGTGCTCAGAGATACAAATACATGTATGAAAAGACAAAAAAAGTGTTTTTAATGGTCTGTAAGCCTCTTATTATTCCCCCTGTGTTCTGGAGGTAGCAACAGGAAGAATGTGGGATCAATGTACAATTAACACTTTTCAGATAGCAATATTTAAACATAAATATAAAACCTATGGCCTCACAAGCCTCATATACCTCTCACAATCCTTAGTTGCTATCTCCAGAGTCTTGCAGAAATTGCTACCTATATGTAATGCAACAGAAGATGAAAATGATTAAATGCAAACCAGTGTAGATAAATTGAAAGGAAATTCAAATTTAGCATTTATAATGACCCTACCTAATACTTTTTGGAGTGTTGCTTCCAACACATTACTCAAAAGCATGCCTGCAGTACGCTCTGAAGTGGACCAATCCTTTCCCCCCTATTTTTTTTCCTGATGTGTACAGATTTCTTCACCTCTACATTTTTACTTTTTGAGGCCTACTTGTTTAAATTGAGTGGCATTTTCCTCAGCCCTGCAATTTTTTAGAGTGACCAATCACAAAGGAGAATAAAGAGTAGATGTAGCTTATTTGTAACCCCTCATTATAAACTTGATATGTGATAGGGGCATACTGCTTATTGCATATTTAGAGCAGTAGCAATACCATCCACGTAATTCTCCGTGGTTCATCACAGCTTGTGATGTCCAGTTTATCACTATGATTTGGCTTTTGCAAGGAACATAATTTTCAGAAAGCATATTCACTGCTGAAATCTTGTCTTGGATTTGGAATATCCTCCATCGTCACAAGACCATGACAATGCAGTTGTTTAATCCATTCTTCTACAATCCAAAAGGGATTGTTTATTTTTTTTTCAGGTTCTTAAGCAATTATAAAATGCTTGCAGGTGAAAAAACTCTGGCACAATAGGCAGGATATAGTTCCCCAAGTGCAGATTGCAACAAATGCGGTCCTATTTAGAAGTTGGGAAAGATTCTGAAAATAGCTCCCAATACAGCAGGAGCTGAATCAATTTTTTTAGCAAGAGGAATTGGACTACTAAATGTCTCCCTTGTGTATCAAGAGTATTATACTCCTTAATACCAATTGTTGGAGAACCGAATGGAAATGGGCTTTTGCACCTATCCCCTCCCCCCTTTGTGGCTTTCCAGAGGTTTTTGCTTAATCATTGTGGGAACAGAAAGCTAGACGAGATACGCCTTTGGTCCTGATGATATTATATGGAAAATGCAAATTATACCCTGGCTTTGGCTTCCCAAATCCTACTGGGGACAATTCATATTTCCCTGGATGGCAGTTCCATGGGAAGTAAACAGGTGAACTAGGCCAGGGAATACAGTTAGCCAAAACTACTTTTCACAGATTATTGCATTTAAACCTGGTTCTGACTTGTTCTGTGGAGGCCCTTGGAAAAGATAACCTCACTAATATACCAACTAGTGGATAATTCTCATGAGCATTTTCTGGGGGAGAAAAAGAGGGAGGAAGGGAGTAAAATTTGTAATCTTTCAGTTTAAAAAATGCATGTTGCCATTGGGGAAAATAAAATTTCATGCTGAATCAAAGCTTATGCAGGCCATTTGATTTTGGGAATTAAATACCTCTGAAGCATAGAATAGTGGTTTCACACAGCCTGGGTCTCCTTGACAGATTGCAATAATTCAGGATATGTTCCATTTACTTGTTAGCAGGCAAAATGCCATGGAAAGTCTGTGGTTTTAAATGCATTTCAAATCCCTGCTTGGTATGTTTATTCTCCTTTACTAATGGCATTTTCTCCAGACTCCTGTTTCACTATGCTACAGATTTTTGTCTCTCTCCCCCCCCCCATTTCATAATTATGATTTTTGAAAAGAAAAAAAAGATGTTAATATATGCTGGAATTGCATTAAGAGGAGAAGGCATATCCTTAGTTTCTGTTCACCCATTAAAAGTTGTATATGAAAACCAGGTGCTCAGGGGGAAAAATAGTTAAATAAATAAATCTGAGGCCCAGAAGGATGTCTGAAAACCACATGAAAGGAAACAGTTACAAATCTGAGGTAGAAGAAGTGGGCATTAGACTTCAACTCACTCTTAATTCTGCATTTATAGAATCACTTGTATTATGGAAGAGCAAGTAGGATGATAAAGTAAGAGCAATTCACAATTACAGGATTAATACCAAGGCATTTCATATTATTGTAGCTACAGGTGTGTGTATGTATGTGTGTATAAGGTGTGTGCATATTCTTCTCACTCACTCATACACACACACACACACACACACAGAGAGAGAGAGAGAGAGAGAGAGAGAGAGAGAGAGAGAGAGAGAGAGAGAGAGAGAGCACAAAATACTTCACAAAACAAGATAACGTCATGCCTAATCCTTAAAAGCCTTCACGTAGCCCTCAAAAGTTTTCCACAATTGTTACCCAGTTATGGCTGTTTTACTGTGACAGAATGGGGAAAGCAGTTATAATACATGATCAGAAAGTAACTATATAATTGCACCAAATTTGGCTTTTCTTTTACCCTTAACTGTCACTTTGGGAAGTGGGTTCTACACAAAGTATGGCGGTTTAAAAAATTATAAACTTTTCAGGCTTCTCTCAAAATGGTAAAAGTATTTCCAATGGCATAACAGACTTTAGGTAAGTTGTGTTCAAAAAAGAATCACAAGAAAAACTACACCAATATTCCAGGACAGAATCTTGGGAGCTGGGAGTTCCAAAGCAGTAATCATAGAGACCTTTCCAGGTCAGCACTGTTCTCATGACTTTAACCAGCACCCTTTGGCCTGGCCTAAGCACAGTGGGCACTGTTCAAATCTCGCTTCTATCAGCACGTTACCCCTGAGAAGGCTTGCCAGATCTAGCTGCCTTTTGGCACATCCAAGTATCTCTGCACCATTTGTCTTGTGATGCTCTTCATCAGCATTCTGGAGGATCAAATAAAAGACGCTCCTGGTCTCAGTCAAAGCCTACTGGGTTCAGGGCAAAAAGGGATGCTGACTCGGGCATCACTGCTATGGCTTAGCAACACTAGGTTTGCTTTGTGGGATTTTTGAGGGAACACCTGCTGCCAGCATCAAGTTCCCTTCGTCCAGTGCGCTCACACAGGGAGGGCCTTCTCAGGGTGCCGGCGGTAAAAGATTGCCGGCGGATAACACCCAGGGGGAGGGCCTTCTCTGTGAGTGCGCCTGCCCTCTGGAACCAGCTGCCCGTGGAGCTTAGGACTGCCCCTGACCTTCGTTCATTCTGCTGGGACCTGAAGACCTGGCTCTTTGAGCTCTCCGGCCCAGGCTGAAAATTTTTAACTGGGGTTTTTATTTTTAGGGATAATTTAATCTTTTTTAATTGTTTTTTTAACTTTTGTATTTTGTATTGGTTGATTTTAAAATACCCTGTAAACCACCCTGAGTCCTTCGGGAAAGGGCGATATATAAATCTAATAAAATTAAAATTAATAAAATTAAATATCTCTTCCTGGTCCCCGTCCTCCTTGAGGAACACTCTTGAGACCAAGCCATGAGGTTACCACAGGAAAAGTTGAATAGAGCTGATACTGAAAGTGGATTTTAAAATTCTAATCAATGAGACTCTTTAAGCAAATTCTATTTACAAAGCCCTGTTTCTCCTGTTTTCTGCTAACTCATAATTTACTGTATCTGTTCAGGGCTCAGAAGACAAAATAAACCTCACAGACAAATTTTAGGCTTATTTCTCCCAAACTGTTCTTCTTGGGAAGAGAAGGGCAGTATCTTTGTGGATGTGAGTACACTTCTCTTTTTTATAGCCACTGAAGACCACAATGGGTATAACAATGACATCCTCCTTTGAGGAAGGAGTTTGCCGGTATTAAATGTAATAGAGGTTCTAACACATGTATTTTGCTGCTGCTTCTTTTTAAGCTCACAAAATTATACAGCAGAATTTTGTGTGTTCTTGGAACTATAAAAAGGGGCTTAGAATCTGGACATAAAAGGAAATGATTAGGAGGTGGGTTTTTTTAATTTGCAATAATGTATGGTTTGATTCTAATTTGATGGTTTGCCACACTTGGGCAAAACAAATGACTGATTTAAAGCTAGGATAATCAGTCTGGTATCACTGAAGGGTTTGAACTATAATTTCCACAATTCTTTGCCATTGACCATGCCTCTGAATGGAACTGATTTAAATGGTTACAGATTTGGGACCCTGAGAAGGTGCCCAAGCCAAATCCTTACACTATAAAACCTTAGTTTGCCATCATATCTGAGAAATAAGTACTATTCCATAGCCACTGAATAATGTACAATGACATTCTTGTAGTTGAGCAATGCTTAGACAAATATTGATACAGGCTAGCACAGCCTTCTCTAACCAGGTACCTGCCAGATGTGCTAGATTCCAGATCTCATTTCCTTGGTCTGATTAATGGGAGCTGTGGTTTAGCACATCTGGACAGCATCAAGTTGGTAAAGGAGGGCTAGAAGAATATAGGATTGATGGATATTGATGAAAGACATTTGTGGACAGGTGAGTTCCTCTGAAGGAAAGGAAAAAGAACATAGCTAGCTAAAGGTAGGGAAGAATCAGGCTCCATAAGGGGCTGCAGAGTTTTTGCGAGTTCTTTCAGAGCTGGGGTGGGGTCCTGAATCAAAGGGATGTTCTGATTCTTTTTACATCAGTCTTAATTATGGAGGACAAGAAAAGGACTTGTGCCACAGATATCTATGGGATCTTACTATTTTCACCAGAGTATTATAAGCAGGGTTATGCTGCAAGGTCCACCCGTTTTGTATTTCTGTGCAATGTCACCACACAGATATAAAAGAAGTGTAGCTTGCATCATGTCACCTTTGTCATTCTTTCCCTCTTATGCTTGCCTGCAGATCCCTTTGCCTAGCCCTAACGGCCTAACCCCATCTCAAGCAGGCTGCTTTGCAGATCATGTTTGTTGATTTCTTAAGAAAAGCAAAATATTTCAGCTACAAAGTGGAGCATTTCCATATGCAGTAGGATAAATTAAGATTTCTGAATCTCTGAAATTTTGATTGATATGGTCTCTGCCACTACATCAATTCACGTCCAGGATTTTTTTGGGGGAGGGGCAGTCTTTTCTGAATATGTACATTATAAGAAAAGCTTCTGTAAAGGAATTGTTTGCTTCTAGTGCTAAATAGAAACAGAGTTACTTAATCTGCATCAAAACTGCAGAAGGGACAAAGGATTAAAATTACTATGCACCCATTGGAGTTTCATTTCATATACACTCCTGCACTGATTTTTGTTAAAAACAAAACAAAACAAAATGCACACTGCATTTCTCTAGTTATTATTTCACTGAAAAAAAATAAATTAGAATCTCCTCAAATTTTCTGCTCATCATTTTAGCACATTTTTGTACACATCATATTTAAACACTTGAAATACAGTGTTTGTTAATGCAGTTGTCCATGATGTAAATCAGTCTTATATATTTCCAAGATTGGGTACAAAGTCATTACTAAAAGCCAACATGGGTTTG
The DNA here is from genome assembly GCF_947247035.1 of Vipera ursinii. NCBI lineage: Eukaryota > Metazoa > Chordata > Lepidosauria > Squamata > Viperidae > Vipera > Vipera ursinii. The sequence continues at coordinate 112,955,710 of NC_139513.1, forward strand.
TAAAAAACTGATCATGCCAGACAAATCTTATTGCATTCTTTGACCAAGTGACAAAATTAGTGGATCAGAGGAATGCTGTGGATATAACTTACTTGGACTTCAGAAAGGCATTTGATAAAGTAGAAAAATGTGGGTTAGACAGAATCACCACCAGATGGATTCGTAGCTGGTTGACTCAGAGTGTGGTCCTCAATGGAACAGCATCTACATGGAGGGAAGTATGTAGTGGGGTGCCCCAGGGCTCTGTTCTGGGCCCAGTGTTCTTCAACATCTTCATCAATGATTTGGGTGAAGGGATAAATGGGGAACTCATCAAATTTGCAGACAACACCAAGCTGGCAGGAATAGCCAATGCTCCAGAAGACAGGCTTAAGATACAGGAGGAACTGGACAGACTTAGTATAGGGGGTACCTTGCTCAACAGTAGTAACTGTGAGAGGGATCTTGGAGTCCTAGTGGACAATCACTTAAATATGAGCCAGCAGTGTGCTGCAGCTGCCAAAAAAGCCAATACAGTGCTAGGCTGCATTAACAGAGGAATAGAATCAAGATCATGTGAAGTATTAATACCACTTTACAATGCCTTGGTAAGGCTACACTTGGAATACTGCATCCAGTTTTAAAAAAAGAAGCAATGGATGGAAACTAATCAAGGAGAGAAGCAACCTAGGAGAAACTTCCTGACAGTTAGAACAATTAATCAGTGGAACAACCTGCCTCCAGAAGCTGTGAATACTCCTACACTGGAAGTTTTTAAGAAGAGACTGGACAGCCATTTGTTCGAAATGGTATAGGGTTTCCTGCCTGAGCAGGGGGTTGGACTAGATGACTTCCAAGATCCCTTCCAACTTTATTATTATTATTATTATTATTATTATTATTATTATTATTATTATTATTATTATTATTATTAAATCCAAAATGACTCCCTACATCAGAGGTCTTCAAACTTGGCCCTTTTATGACTTGTGGACTTGAACTCCCAGAATTCCTCAGCCAGTGTGCCTGGCTGAGGAATTCTGGGACTTGAAGTCCACAAGTCATAAAAGGGCCAAGTTTGAAGACCCCTGCCCTACATCTTAGAATTCTAAAACTGTTTTTTCCCTGCACACTTCTAGGGTGAATCAGTGCTTAATGGCTTGATTTGGTCCATATTTAAATATTAACTGATGTAATTTGTATTTCATGGACTAAGAATGCAGATGATTTTTAATATATTTACATACTTGTGGTACGATTCACAATTTTTAAAAAAATGTAGCAGGAGACATTTTAGGGTGGAATGCCTATACAATAATATGAATGTTGTATAGTTAACATTCAAAGTGTTAATGAAAAAATATAACATATTTATGAATAAATATTTGCCTGACTGAAACAGATTTAGAAATAAATTTAGTCTTATAATTGTCTTTTGAAACTTAGAAGTTAAGTTGTTGGCACAAAGAGATGAAAAGCTTTCTTTGCTTTCATTTAAAATAAGTAAGAGCTTGCCTCTTGAATCCTTAATGAGCCTTACTGGCTGTTGGCCTTTTAATGTTTATTTCACTTGGACTTTTAAAAAGTGCTTACAGTGCACTCTAGTCAGCACTAAAGAACAAATGCATTTTTGTATTGTTTTATCCAAAGTGATAACATATTCCCTTAAGTACAAGAAAAACAATAAAAGGCTAAGATGCAGCTCATTGAAATATACCCCAACAGCTAAAAGTTGGATTCTGTGCAGGAATTAACCACTATTTGTTTTAAATGATTGATTTTCTCAATACTTTTTCTTGGCTTTCTACCACATACTAATACAGAACTTCCCAGAAAAACAGTTTCTGATAAAATTCAACTTAAAATGTCCTGTTAGTTTTCATTCCATTAATGGGCAATATTTTTTTCCATAATTGCTTGAAAAACATTTTCATATTTTATACAGAAAGTGGTTTTTGTCTTCTGATTCAGAAATCATATCAAGAATTTCCTATTCTCTTGATTATCCTCATTCAAGTTACAACATAATCTTCTTCTTCCAGGAAACCCTCTAGAAATATTGGACCAATTATATTCTCTGGAGATTATGGGAATAGAGGTCCCATAATCACATAAAGAATGTGATAGCCCATTCCATTACCACAAATTATGCCAGTGGCCATTTTATCTGTACATGTCCACTTAATGGAGTGTCCGCATTATGCAAAGCAAAATGTGTGATGTTGAGTTGAACAACTTTCACATACTGATTTTATTCCATTAACAACCGGTCAGTTATGGCCATCATATTTTTATTGATTTCTCTTTATTCTGTCCATTTTATTCCATAATCTTTATTGACTTTTCTCATTGGGTTTTATTGGACACATTTTAATGCTGTTAGCTACCTTGGACATGATTTGATAGAAAGATGAGATTTCAGGTTTCACCAAAAAGCGAATAAATGAATAAAAGAACAGAATGCAGTTACTGCAGCAAAAGCACTTTCTCAATTTGTTTACAATATAATGCATTGTCATGTACATATAGTTTGATGTTCACTTAAGACAGTACTGTTTAACAATTCTATTGAAATCAATTGTATGTATGTTTGTGTTTATGGGAAGCACAGGATTCAACTGAAAATGCTTTATGTACTTAGGATATGGTAATTTAGAAAGCATAGAGTAAGTTATGCACTTTTTTTTTTTGCTAAACTAAATCAAGATTTCCATTAGCCCTGAAATTAAGGTCCAGTATTCTTATTTTGCCTATATTTTCATTGTCAACATAAATGCTGTTGTTGCAAGTTCAGGATAAAATGGCAATACTTTATTACATAATGTTCTCAATTTTTCTTCCTCTTTGCTTCAGTTGAGAATCATTTGCGACTTGTATTCCAAATTTGATTCTGCCCTCGAATTTTTTAAAACTATTTTATTCTGAGTTCTATAATGAATTCTATACAGGAAGTCCTTGAGTTACAACATCCATTTAGTGACCGTTCTAAATTACAACGGCACTGAAAAAGTGGCTTGTGACTGTTTTTCACACTTATAACGTGATCAAAATTCAGACGTTTGGCAGCTGACTCATATTTATGACGGCTGCAGTGTCGTCCTGTGGGGTCCTGTGATCAGCTTTTGCGACCGTCTTGACAAGCAAAGTCAATGGGGAAGCCAGATTCACTTAACAACCATGTTACCAACTTAACAATTGCAGTGATTTGCTTAACAACTGTGGCAAGAAAAGTCGTAAAATGGGATAAAACTCACTTAACAAATGTCTTACTTAGTAACACAAATTTTGAGCTCAGTTGTGGTCATGAGTTAATGATCACCTGTATAGGTCTTTCACTAAGAGCCCCAGAATGGTCTCCCTTTCATTTCATAAGATATTAGTGGTCCCCCAATGCCATAAACATGAGGGCCCAGACAAAGAATTATGGCAAGTACAAAATGTAATGCATGGATGAAGACATATAGCTGAAATTGTATCCCAACAAAATGGAGGTCTTGTTAATGGATGGCTTCTGGACCTGGGAAGGTCTAAATGATCTGCCAAGGAAGCAGTGTACTCCATCTGTAAGGACATGTATTGTGAACACTCTTCTTTCTGATTGGGAACTCAAGTAACCTTGATGAACAAGAATGCTTCTCCAGGCCTATCAGCTATGACCGCTCTTTGGCAGAGGGAATCTGTTACAGTACTTCATACAGTGGTAACTTCTCATTTAAGCTTTCTTGAGGTTTCTGTTTCCCCTTCCAAACTAAAACACAAAGCCTACTTGGCACCTTGAAGATGAGTGGACCTGAAAAACATCAGCTCTTACCTTGCCTGCCTCAGGAAACCTGAGTTTCAGATTTGTAAGAAATTCTATTAGACTGTACTAATTAGGTCTATTCTATGGAAGGCTACAATGCCTTTATTTGTTCAGTAGGAATTTGGGTGACTTGATTGCAATGACAATTATTAGAGCAGTTATTTGATTTATTTTTACCTTGCTTCAAAATTATATTTCTCAAAATAGCTTACATATACTACCAGTACAAATTATTAGTGCTTTTGCATGCTTCAGAAATAATTCAGAAGTCAGCTCATTAAAGTTAATGTGACTATTGAAGTAGCTGTATCTCTTTTTTTCAAACATATGAAAGCCTGAAATATGACAGACTGATCTAACACATTGTGAAATATAATTCAGACATCCGTGGATCAATACATAATACAAATGTTAACAAAAATGCACGGACACATCTACCACTCACATTCAAGCTTAAAATCTTTAAAGTGGCAATAAGTAGAAACAAATGCTCTGAAACATATTTTTTTACGAAATTGATATAAATAGTGACAAAGTAAATTAGAAGGCCAAAGTTGAAAAAAGTGAACTGATTCATGGAATTTAAAATAATGGTTAGTAGACATATAGTTATGGGGAGACTTCTGGGAAGATTTCTCAAGGATACAGTGCTACCACAGAGAAAAGCTGAACTGTAATCCCTACCCACTAACTTCCACAGAAGTACTGCTTAAAGAAGACCCTTCCAAAAATGCCTATGAATGTGGGCAGCTTACATTTTAGGATAACATGTTTTTTAGATTTTAGAAGTCTATGAAGCTCTTTTAATACAAGTGAGATGACCTTCAAAGGCTTTCTTATTAAGTTTAAGTTTAAGTTTATTATATTTGTATACCGCCCTTCTCCCGAAGGACTCAGGGCGGTGAACAGGGCATATATAAAAATACAAATTACAAAAATTAAAAGAGAATTAAATATAAGCCCAAACTAAAAACAATAGAAAAATGTAAAAATCCCCAATAAAAACCCCAACGCATCCCCCATCAGGCCAGGCCGGCTCGTTCAAATAGGTAGGTCTTCAAGTCGCGTCGGAAGGAGCGAAGGTCAGGTGCCATCCGGAGCTCAACCGGCAGCTGATTCCATAAAGCCGGGGCGCCCACAGAGAAGGCCCTCCCCCTGGGGGCCACCAGCTGACATTCTCTGGCCGGTGGCACCCTGAGGAGGCCCTCTCTGTGGGAACGCACAGTATTAGCTGACTTTCCTGTATTTATTAACTGATCTTTCCATGAAGACTTCAAAAACAGGACCTCATAATACCCATTCCAGTACTCAAGTAGGTTGCTACCCAGACATGTGTGATGCTAGCTCAGCATGGAAAGGAATTTCTTGTCAGACTACCTCAATTTCAGAAATATGACAGATGGTATAGCAGCACAGGTGGTGAAGAGAACTCTGTGCAAAGGCCACTATGCGTGAATCCAAAATAAGTGATGACTTTGAGGGCATTCCGGAGCTGCAAAACTGACTTTTAAATTAAAGTGCAAAGAAGCAGGTGCATCAGCTAAAGAAATGCATTGTTCATGCAAACAGGGGGTCTTGTTAGCACTTCCTTGTAGAATGTCACATACTGTATATGGAAATGAACTCAATGTGCATGAATAAGTAATTTTTCATGACAGATCATTGCCTATCTTACAGATACTTTGTAAAACCTGTTTAATATTTCTCCTTCTCCTTCTTTTTTGGCAGAGGTAGCTCCCCGATTCCCACTCTGACCAAAGAAAATGTTTTTTCACAGAGGAGAATTTTCAGCAGCCTCTATCATTGGGGCATGCTGTTGCCTCTTAAACAGGGTCATCTCTGCAAAGCACCTTGCGATTTGATGCAGAAATCAGATCTAGACCTTATTTGGACTTCAATAAATGCTTTTTTGCTAGAATTCTAATGGCAAAATTGTCTATGCTCTACTTGCTTGCAGTACTGTCTTCTAAGCAAATAAAATCTACTAACCTCCTGACCAGCCTGCTTCTTTTTTTCAGGCTTCAGAACAATTACAAAGATATTGGGGAGGAACAGGGCATTACTAAAACACATGGCACTTATAATGACAGGTTGTTATAAACAGAACTGATGTATATAGCTGTCATATACTGTACTTGACCCATTACGTAAGTATTTTCTTTTACATATTTCTAACCTTGTTAATTTATTTGTTGCTGTCACACTGTGGCTGTTAGTTTTGAATAAATAGCTGATATTAATCACCAGAGAGCCATTATGTACTGCCACTAGGATACTCGATCAGTGCCAGAGCGGTGCTTGTCATTGGAGGAATATTCATAGAGGAATCGAATTTTGCCAGGATGGTAGGAATGCATGTAAAATCTAGAAAAGAAGGAACTTGTGTTGTATCTCTGCTGATAAATATTACATGCAGAACACGCTTTGTCAAGAAACGTCTGCCCTGTAAAATAAAATATGCATGTTGATGTATGAAATGTTGACAAGTTATTTATGTTCATTTACAAATTCTCAAAACAGATTCAGGAACAAAGGGACCCTAATATAGAAAGCTCACTGTTGCTTGCAGGTTTTCAAATAGGAGCAGGGAGAATTGGACTGGATGATCTATAAGGTCCCTTCCAACTATTTATTCTATGACTGAACTCTATTACTGAATATGTATATAACACAGATAGTCCTTGACTTAAGACCACAACTGAGCCCAAAGTTTCTGTTGCTAAGTGAGGCATTTGTTTAATGAGCTTTGCTCCATTTTCCAAAAACTCTTGCTAAAATTGTTAAGTGAATCACTGCAGTTGTTAAATTAGTAACACAGTTGTTACATGAATCTGGTTTCCCCATTGACTTTGCTTGTCAGAAGGTTACAAAAGGGGATCACATGACCCCAGGACACTGCAGCCGTCATAAATATGAACCAGTTGCCAAGCATCTGAATTTTGATCATGTGACCATGGGGAAGTTGCAACAGTCTTAAGTGTAAGAAATGGTCATAAGTCACTTTTTTTTCCAGTGCCGTTGTAACTTTGAACGGTCACTAAATGAACTGTTGTGAGTCAAGGACTACCAATAGATTTATGAACTGTCTATCAAGTGAGAAATAAAATGACAATTAAACATTCAAAGAACAGGACTTCCAGTTTGCCAATGCGGTCATTCAGAAAGCGAGCTCCATCTTCCACGTCCAAATCTGCACCACTGGGGGACCCTGGAAAGGGTCAAAAGTTGCCCTGTAAGGGCAACCAGCAAGGAGGGGATCCCCACTTGATTGTGGGAGGGTGGTAGCCCTTCTGCTTGATCTGGGGCAGCCCTCCAAACCGGCGGATGAAGGTCTGGCCATAGCAATATGGCTCGTCACTAGGTTGCAGACAGCCGAAGTCAAACTTACCACCAGGCACCTACAAAGCAATGTGGATGAGCCTGGGTGAGATCTACCTCTCTTCAATCCTATTTTTTCCACCTGTATAAGCTGCCCAAAGTATTTTTCCCCCTGTGAGAGAGGGAAGGGAGATTCTATCCCATCCTCTAAAAACAGCAGTGACTGACTATCCAGGGGAGTTTAAAACGTTGCAAGAATAATCTGATTCTGACTGGATCTTTATCTTTCTAAAATTTGTGGACTAAAAGATTTCTTATTCTTATTGAAGATTTGGGTTTTTATTACAAAAAAAAAGTAAAATTGGACAAAGGATTATAAAAATTTTGGATTTAAAAAAGCAAACCCTAAATGGTATGGGTGACATCTTGAGGTTAAACCTGATATTACAATTTGTTATTGCCTAAAAAGAGACATGGCTTGAAGGCCAGACTATAGATAAGACTGCAACCTTGACAGATATCAGCTGTGAGAAGCCCAGCTGTGTTCTATACTCAGTGACAAAATTATTTTCATTCTCTGATTGTAAAGCTTTTAACAATACTCTACTAAGAGAACATGAATGAAGATCAGGAACAGATTCTCTTTATGTTGAAAGCAATTCATGAAACTATTCTTACAGCTACTGATGAAATAAGAAGCTACAGAAAAGAACAAGATGTCAGCCTATGAAGCCAAACTTTGATTATAACTAAAAAATTAACTACACAGAATGTAACATAAGAAGTGGAACAATTAAATACTATGATAAAAGATTCAATTGACCAACAAACAAAGTTAATGGAAAACCCAGAAAAGAGACCGACAACATGGAAAAGGGAAAAGACTTTCTAAATAAACCAGAAGAAATGTGAGGATCAAGAAGAAGTACAGACTGAAGGGAAGAGAAACATTTCAGGACAACTACATCGAGATGGGAAAATAGAGAGACAATTTGTTAGTCCTTCCAAGAAAATGGTGACCAGATGGCCTTTTCTACTTCAGACAGTATATATAATAATACAGGGAGATCTATATGATGACTTAAAAGCACGGACTTGGAAGGCGAGTTGGCAAAGAAAGAAAGGTACAATAAGGCTGAAGAAAATTGGGGTTTTGACTTATTAGTGAGAATTAAAATAGAACATACTCAAATAGACAAGATGTGTATTGAATACAAGATTTTGTTATGAGCTGAGATAAAGAAACTTTGGTCATTTAAAACTTTGAAGTATAAATATTAAAAGTTAAATTTGAATATTGATTTGCTTATAAAGGTTGAACGTAAAAGTAATTAATATATATATATAAGCTAAAAATCTATTGATAAATGTAATAAATATGTTTTTTGTTGTTAGCTGCAAAGTTGTGTCCGACCCATTGTGACCCTATGAACAACGTTCCTCCAGGCCTTCCTGTCCTCTACCATCCTCTGGAGTCCATTTAAGCTCACGCCTACTGCTTCAGTGACTCCATCCAGCCACCTCATTCTCTGTTGTCCCCTTCTTCTATTGCCCTCAACCTTTCCCAGCATTAGGCTCTTCTCCAGTGAGTCCTTCCTTCTCATTAGGTGGCCAAAGTATTTGAGTTTTAGCTTCAGGATCTGGCCTTCTAAAGAGCAGTCAGGGTTGATCTCCTCTAGGGCTGACCGGATTGGTTGACTTGCAGTCCAAGGGACTCGCAGGAGTCTTCTCCAGCACCACAGTTCAAAGGCCTCAATTCTTTGGCGCTCAGCCTTTTTTATGGTCCAACTTTCACTGCCATACATTGCAACTGGGAAGACCATAGCCTTGACTATACACACTTTTGTTGACAGGGTGATATCTCTGCTTTTTAGTGTGCTGCCTAGATTTGCCATGGCTTTCCTCCCCAGGAGCAAACGTCTTTTAATTTCTTGGCTACAGTCCCCATCTGCAGTGATCTTGGAGCCCAGGAAAATAAAATCTGTCACTACCTCCATTTCTTCCCCATCTATTTGCCAGGTATTGAGAGGGCCGGATGCCATGATCTTGGTTTTGCACTCTCCTTCTTCACCCGTAACAAGAGGCTCTTTAGTTCTTCTTCACTTTCTGCCATTAGAGTTGTATCATCTGCGTATCTTAGGTTGTTGATATTTCTTCCGGCAATCTTAATTGCAACTTTTGATTCATCTAGCCCTGCTTTCTCATGATGTGCTCTGCATATAGGTTAAATAGGCAGGGTGACAGTATATAGCCTTGCCAGACTCCTTTCCCAATTTTGAACCAATCAGTGGTTCCGTGTCAAGTTCTCACTGTTGCTTCTTGGCCCACATATAGGTTTCTCAAGAGACAAATAAGATGGTCTGGTACGCCCATCTCTTTAAGAACTTGCCACAGTTTGTTATGATCCACACAATCAAAGGCTTTATCATAGTCAATGAAGCAGATGTTTTTCTGGAACTCTCTAGCTTTCTCCATGATCCAGTGTATGTTGGCAATTTGATCTCTAGTTCCTCTGCCTCTTCTAAATCCTGCCTGTACTTCTGGTAGTTCTCGATTCACATACTGCTGGAGTCTAGCTTGTAGGATTTTAAGCATAACTTTACTAGCATGAGAAATGAGTGCAATGGTGTGATAGTTTGAACATTCTTTGGCACTGCCTTTCTTTGGAATTGGAATGTAAACTGATTTTTTCCAATCCTGTGGCCACTGTTGAGTTTTCCAAATTTGCTGGCAAATTGAGTGTAGCACTTTTACTGCACCATCTTTTAAGATTTTGAATAGCTCAGCTGGAATACTGTCATCTCCACTAGCTTTGTTGTTGCTCAGCTTTTCTAAGGCCCACTTCACTTCACATTCTAGGATGTCTGGCTTGAGGTCAGTGACCACCTCATTGTGATTATCAGGGACGTTAAGCTCATTCTTGTATAGTTCATCTGTGTAATTTTGCCACCTCTTCTTAATCTCTTCTGCCTCTGTTAGGTCCCTGCCATTTTGGTCCTTTATCATGCCCATTTTTGCATGAATCATTCCCTTCATCTTTCCAATTTTCTTGAAAAGAAAAGACCTGAGGGGCTCATCTTCCAGCATCATATCGTTTTGCCTTTTGGTACTGTCCATAGGGTTTTCATGGCAAAGATACTGGAGTGGGTTGCCATTTCCTTCTCCAGTGGATCACGTTTTGTCAGAACTCTCTGCTATGACCTTTCCGTCATTCAATGAAGCATGGCATAGCTCATAGCTTCATTGAATTACGCAAGCCCCTTTGCCACGACAAGGCAGTAATCCATGAAGGGGGTACTAAAGATATTTGCATGTTGTTGAATTATTGATTAACCCAGCCACCACATTATTTTTTAATATTTAAATGTAAAACTAGAAAATCATTAAAACTTTTTTTTAAAAAAAACATAAACATTCAAAGAACAATAAAAGAAGTATGACTTTTCATTTTTATTACATATATAACAAAACAGGTCTGGGGGGGGATGAAAGAGCAGACACTTTTAGCCTCATTCCTTATCTTAATGCCACAATGTTGGGGTATGAAAGAAGTAGAGAGACATTTCCTCTTATTTTCTTGTTTAAGAGCTATTGCAAAGCATTGGATTGGTGCATATCTCCAATGCAAAAGATGTAGGGCCAGAGGCAAGCTGGGGACAGCAGCAACATATTTTAAAAGTGTTGCCATTTAAACCTTAAGTTAAAAGCATTATTGGAAGTTCCAGGCAAGTAATATGTTCTTAATTATTCATTTTTTCTTGGCAGCAGCTAAAGACTTAAGTAACAGCTTCTGTCTCTGCATATTTAGTGTATTATTGTTTGAAAGAGGCGAAGGGGAGGCCAAAGTAGTTAAAAAATGATGTTCACTCTTTTTAAAAACATAGAAGTATGTTACTGAGATTTAGACAAAGGGGGAACATAATCATCAGCCGCTGACAGGCAGTGACATTTTTATAGGCCTTCTGGCAAAAGCCCCAATGTGAAAGAAGCTGACAGGTCCTTGGCTTCCATTTCTGGGCTGTTAGCAGAATTTTGCTATAGGCTAAGTGTTGAGAAGTCCCAGTAATGAGGAGGCACAAGAGAGGCAGGATTGGTTGTCTGGTCTGCCAATCTGCCCCCCTTGTTCCAGGGAAGCCTCTTGCAGCAGCTGTATGTGTATCTTCAATCATTTTGTTGTCCTCTACAATGGGAAACCTTAAATAAAAAAGGTTGGACCCAGATCAGCTGCAGGGAAGGGCCTTTAAAACACTGGTGCGTGACATTTATTTGCTTGAACTTCTCAGCACGGGCTGACAGAGTGAAATAAATGGTGATCCAGCTGAGTGAGGAAAAGATGTGGCCAAATTCAGCAAAACTGTTCTAATGGTCCATTTAGCTCAGTAAGATCTGTCCTGATAAGAGTTAGTCCTCAATCACACTTGCTTTGCAGATTATGCTTGCATGTTCAAAGCTTCAGGCAGTTTGAGCTTTAAGCAAGATGCTAAGCAACAAGGAGAATGTGTCACCTCTACTGTTGTAGATAAAGACCATTCAGATGCCAGATTTCTATAGCTTTAATATGTCCTTGAATCAGGTTACGCTATTATCTATGGCTACTTTTATTACATCCTCTGGCAGAGAGCTGTAAAGCCTGATTTCCATTTGTTTTACATTAACTGAATATCAATTTCAAGTACTTTGAACAACAATTACTTCACCCTTTTTGAAAACCATGAATTGAAACCTGGGTGCTTTCCAAGTAAGTATGTTTAGGGTTGTATCTTAAGAGTCAGTTCACACAATAATATGTTCCATTATGACAATGACCTAGATCTATCTATCTGTGTCTACTGGGCTCCCAAGCATGCACATATTCTGGAATACCATTCTTACTGCATAGGAGTTCCTGCTACGATTTGCTATTTTCTAATTGCTAATGCCAATGGAAAAATTGCAAACTTCAGGTGACTAGCGGGGAAACAAATTTAATAAAATCCAGGATATGATAGATGTGTTCCAGTTTGTTCTTGATCTCTGCTAATTGTAATCAAGGCTGACTCTGTCATGGATAGAAAGGCAGCATGCTATAATAGTGTCATTGTCCAGAAGAATGTATGGGATTATAATCTTCCACAGAACTCTTACATGAGATTAACATAAATTGCTATTGTGGGGTTCAATTTGCAGCTTGCTTATTGTAGAGCTATACAGGTAGTCCTTGACTTAGGACCACAATGAAGCCCAAACTTTTTGTTGCTAAATGAGACATTTGTTAAGTGAGTTTTGCCCCCATTTTATGACTTTTCTTGCCACACTTGTTAAGTGAATCATTGCAGTTGTCAAGTTAATAACATGGTTGTTAAGCAAATCTGGCTTCCCCATTGACTTTGCTTGTCTGAAGGTCGCAAAAAGGGATCACAGCCCCCCCCCCGACACTGCAACCATCATTAATATGAATCAGTTGCCAAGCATCCAAATTTTGGTCATGGGGATGCTGCAGTGCTCATAAATGAAAAATGGTCATAAGTCACTTTTTTCAGTGCCCTTGTAACTTTGAATGGTCCAATCACTAAATGAACTATTGTAAGTCAAGGACTACCTGCTCCAATCACAGAAACTTCTCCTTTTTAGCCTGGGTGGGTATAAAGGATTTGGCAACTACTGTTCTCAAGTCAGCTGAAGTGGAAAATAAGACATTGTAACCTGAGTTCCCCTATATAAGAACGATATGTAAAAGATAAAGCAGATTCTTAGCTAGTTTAAGAGTTGGCAAAGAGCACCTAGGAGTATTGTTCATCAAATCATTTTCCTAAACTAAGAGAGGTCATCCATGCCTGGATAAAACTTTTCAAGAATCTTACAAGAAGCCATGACAATTGAATGCATATTGTAAAATTAATTTGGGACTTCCACATATATTAAACCCTTAATTTAACTGTTGAAGCAAATGAGAAATGAGCTTGAGGATTTTGCATATGTAATCCTTTTTTCTCATGTGTAAGGTGAAGGAAAGTAATGGAGATAAAGAAACCTTGTAGCATTTCCACCACTCAATTTCTTACAACAGAGGTCCCCAACCTTTTGGGCATCAGGGACCGGTTCTGCGGAGAAAAGTTTTTCTACGGACAGGAGTGTGCATAGTTTTGTGTGCTGCCTGCATCCCATGGATGGGGCTTTGCTTCTTTGTGTGGACTGGTTGCTGGCATGACACAGCCCGGCACCGGTCCACGGACCGGGGGTTGGGGACCCCTGTCTTACAAAACAGTTGAAGCATAACTAACTTCTGCAAGTACAAAAAATACAGAGATATAAGCAACAGAATGTGTCAGTTACACTTTATCTTTTCTGCTAACCAATCCAACTGGCTAAAGCATATTACTCTTTGAGAGGAAGTCATGCAGCGCTTGATTGTAAAAATGGTTTACAAAAGGACCAAAATTTTCCAGTTTTCCAAGTTTCCCTGCTGCCATTCCTTGTTCTATTTAAAAGCTTCAGTGAGTTTTGAAAGTACCTTAATTGCAGGTTATCCATTTTGCAAGTTCAACCTTCATCCCAATAGCTGTGACCACACC
>NC_139513.1:112974359-113042679 GCF_947247035.1 Vipera ursinii
GCATGGCCAGCTCTACATCGTTTGCATCAAGGGTGCCTATGGGGGCCTGGGCAGGAGTGGGACAGATCTGAGGGTCTCTGGCAGAAGGAGGGTCTCTGGGGCAGGGCCAAGGCAGTGGGGGCCTTTCCCTCACTGTTTCCAGGATGGCTTCACGGGCCACATGAAACCACTTCACGGGCCGGATCCGGGCCCCGGGCCTTGTGTTTGACATGTCTGGCCATGAGGAACACAGCTCTGGGTCGGGATTTAGAGCAGCTCTGGGTGGGGACTCAGCATGGGCTACGGCATGGCAACTGTGGGGAGGGGAATCCCCACAGTGGCTGTGGGGAGGGGAATCCCTGCAGCATGTGGCTCTGAGCCACAGGGGCAGGGGTGCAAAGGATAGGCGGAGACACCATAGCAAGACACTGGCATCGCTCCCAGTGTCAGCACCTGAGTTCCGGCACGTTTTTTTTTTTTTTTAGAAAAAAAGCACTGCTGCTAGGTGTATAAATCCTGCCATTTCCCACCATCCAGTCAGAGCTGAAGAAGCTTCTTGGATGAGAAGTGAAACGTCTTTAAAGAAAAAACAAGGAAGTCCAGTTACCTCGGAAAACAAAAGCACCTTTGGGACAACCATGACCTAGATGACTAAGAATCTCTATCTATCTATCTATCTATCTATCTATCTATCTATCTATCTATCTATCTATCTATCTATCTATCTCTATTTATTTTGATGTTATTTATTTATGAGGCATGCAATCCTATCAGTCATTTTGATAATAGGATGTATCAGTTTCCAAATGAGCTCTTTTAGAAAAAGCTTTTAAAAAGCCATTGCTTTTTTAAAAAAATCATAGAGTATTTTAACTGAGCTAAAAGAAATTTTAAAAAATTGGGAATGGCACTTTCTTTTTATTTTTTCTTACTGTCTGTCCAATAGTGCTACACAGGAAAAAGGAGATTTTCTGTTTCCAAAAACAGAAATGGAAGAAAACGGTTCCAAGACTACATGTAGTGTTTAATTTCCTGTTTCCAGTCAAACTAATAATATAATTAGGTTATACTTAACTTTTTTGCCAGTATTTTAGTGGCTCACATGTATAATTTGTAACATTCAACAAAATAACCCATAGGATAGGAAATTTAGCATTTGCCAGATGTTTTGGACCACAGCTTCCATAATCCCAGATCCCTGAAATGATTTTAGGGAATAATGGAAGTTATGCCCCAAATCTGGAGATATCAGATTGTGTATCCCTGATGATTCTCCAGTATTGATAATCTTCATTTAAAAATGAATTCATTTATATCCTACCTTTATTTTTTAAAATAAATAACTCAAGGTGGCAAACACACACAATATTCCTTCCTCTTCTTATTTTCCCCACAACAACTCTAAGGTGTGTTGGGCTGAGAGACAGTGACTTGCCCAAAATCTCCCACCTAGCTTTCATACCTAAGATATGACTAGAATTTATGGTCTTTGGGTTTCTAGCCTGGTGCCTTGACTGTGAGACCAAATTGACACAAATTCTGCAGTCCTTCTAATTCTTCAGGCTCCTATATACTTCAGGGATGATTGCTACTACTGTATAAAGAAATGGAATGATGACTTCTGGTTTGCCATTGCAGCTGCTGCGGATGCTGGAAGGCGAGCTCTGTCTTCCATGTTTGGTTTTGCTCTGCTGGGGGACCCTGGAAAGGGCTGAAAGTCACCCTGTAGGGACGACGAGCAAGGAGGGGATCCCTGCTTGATCATGGGAGGGTGACAGCCCTTCCGCTTGATTCAGGGCATTCCTCCAAACTGGTGGAGGAAAGACTGGCCATAGTAATATGGCCTGTCACTAGGCTGCAGACAGCCAAAGTCAAACTTGCCACCAAGCACTTCGAAAGCAACGCTGATGAAACTGGGTGAGATCCGATCTTCTCTTTACCCTAAGTACTTTCTTTTCCTGTAAAAGCTGCCTGAAGTATCTTTCCCCCTGTGAGGAGAGAGGGAAGGGAATTTCTATCCTACCCACCCTCTAAGAATAGCGGTGACTGATTACCTAGGGGAATTAAAGCACTAAAAGAACAACTTTAATTTAATTGGAGTCATATGTTCCTGAAACTTGGGGACCATTTTTTCCCCCTATTTTTATTGGAGACTTTTGCTTTTATCTACAAAAAAGAAATAAAATTGGAAAAAGGATTTTAAAATTTTGGACTTAAAAAAACCTTAAACGGCATCGGTGACATCTTGTGGCGAAGTTTGGTATTACAACTTGTTATTTCCTAAAAGAGACTTGGCTTGAAGCCCAGACCTTAGATAAGACTCTTCTGATCTTGGCACCACCTGTGAGAAACTCAGCTTTAAGAGAACAACTGGGCGGCATAACTGGCCTACTTGAACTGTTTATGTAAATCTTTACTGACTATCAGAGTTATATGTGGGGAATTGCTTTCCTATCTCTTTACTTGAGGAATATTGGTTACTATAAGAGATAATGAAATACCCTGAACTATAAAATCTTGCTTGACAAACAATTTCTATTATAAAGACTATTTATAAACACATGAAAGAGATGGATGAAGACCAGGAAAAGATCCTTTCCATGTTGAAAGCAATACACAAAACCATTCTTTCAGCTTGTGATAAAATAAACCAAATATAACAGATCAAGACGCTAGCTTAGGTACACAAACCCAGACATCGACTACAACCAAAGAACTAACAACACAGACGATAAAAGAAGAAGTGGAACAATCAAATATTAAGACAGAGGTCTCAATTGACCAACAAATACAGTTAATGGAAAATCCAGAAAAGGGAGTGACAACACTGAAAATGGAAAAGATTTTCTATATAAATCAGAAGAAATTTGAGAAAGAAGAAGAACAGATTGAATGGAACATAAACATATTAGAGCAATCATGGGGAATTGGAATAAAAGGGAGACAACTTAATGAATATAAATGGGCTTGTCCTTCCAAACAAATGGCAATAAAATGGTCTCCTTTATTTCAAATAACATATATAATAATAGAGGGAGATCTATTTAATGATATGGAAGCCTAGTTGGCAAAGGAAGAAAGCCAGAAAGCTGAAGAAAATTGGGGTTTTGATTTATTAGAGGGGATTTCATATTATTAATTAGAGGGCTAAAGGGAGAAGTTGAGATAAGGGAAATTCTGGTCATTAGATTTAAAATATTTGGAAATTAGTTGAAAATAAGGTTTTTATTTGTGTAATATTTAAAAATTAGACCTAAAGGTAAAAAAGTAATTATTATGAATATGTTTGATTTATTGATTAAGCCAGGTAATATATATAATGGTTTTGATTTATTAAAGGAGATATTGTATTATTAAGCAGATGATTTAATATGGTGGAAAATAGATAACTTTTAGGAAATAGAACAAGATTATATTCAAATAGATAAAAATATATTTTGGATATTAGATTCTGTTATGAGTTGAGATAAGGGAAATCTTGGTTACCTAAAGCCTGAAAATTATAAATATCAAAGGTTAAATTGGAATATTGATGGGAAACTAAAAATTGGGGAAAAACTAATAACAGGATATGGATTGTTTATGAAGATTGAATGTAAAAAATAATTAAGATACATATAAGCTAAACAATTATTGATAAATATAATAATGATGTTTTTACTGAGTTGAGACAGTAAATGTTAAGGGAAGAAGAGAGGAAATATTTGATGTTGTAACTTGAGATTTGTACTAAAGAGTTTGTTATTGAATTATTGATTAACCCGGACTCAGGGTAGGGGTGGGGGAGTGGCTGTGGTTATGAGGGAGACCTTATGTCCGCAGGAGGCCACCGTTCCTCAGATAGTCGGGTGTGAATCTCTCTTATTGAGGTTTGGTCCTAGGGCGCAGTTGGGCTTGCTGCTGGTGTACCTTTCGCCTAGACGCGCAGCAGCAGCCCTGCCTGAGCTTCTCGATATCCTCTCAGGGCTGGTGATTGAGTTTCCCAAACTTATGGTTTTGGGAGACTTCAATCTACCATCCCTGGGAGGAGCATCTGAGTTAGCTCGGGAGTTCATGGCTTCCATGACGGCCATGGACCTGACGCAGGTAATTCATGGACCGACTCATGAGGGAGGCCACACCCTTGACTTGGTTTTCTTATCTGGTCGGTGGTTAGATGATCTTGGTGGGGGCTCCCCAATTGTTATGCCCCTGTCATGGACCGATCATCATCTCCTGCGGCTGGTCTTCTGTTTAGCCACTCCCCACCGTGGGGTTGTTGAGCAAACTAGATGGTTCCGCCCCAGGCGCTTAATGGACCCTGAGAGGTTCCAGGTAGCACTGGGGTCCCCACCTGCCTCCTCAGCTCACAGCTCGGCAGATGCCTTAGTGGAAGCCTGGGAAAGGACGGCCACGGAGGCACTTGACCGAGTTGTACCCTTGCGGCCCCTGACCCGGCGCAGATCCCAATGGGCTCCATGGTTCTCCGCGGAGCTCCGGGAGATGAAGCGTTGCAGACGGGGCCTAGAGAGCGTTTGGAGGTCCAGCCGATCTGAATCCGACCGATTGCGACTAAGAACCCATATTAGGTCTTATCTCACAGCGATGAGGGTGGCGAGGTCTAACTACTTCGCTGCCCTCATCGCGTCCGCAGATAATCCCCCGGCCGCCCTGTTTAGGGTGACCCGCTCCCTCCTTAATCAGGAGGTGAGTGGGGAACCCTTGCAGGGGCATGCCGAGGAATTTAGTCAACATCTGTCGGACAAAATCGCTCGGATTCGGACCGGTTTGGACTCCGACTGGGCAGTATCGGATGATCAGGACACGAGCGGTCTTGTCAATGTCACCTGGGAGGAGTTCGATCCTGTAACTCCGGAGGAAGTGGACAGGATCATGGGGAGGCTGAGCTCCACCACATGTTTATTGGACCCGTGCCCTTCCTGGCTGGTTTATGCAGCCCGGGAGGGGACACGAGGCTGGTTCCAGGCGGTTATATCTGCCTCTCTGAGTGAGGGTAGTTTTCCCGCCACCTTGAAAGAGGCGGTGGTAAGACCTCTCCTCAAGAAGCCTGCCTTGGACCCGGCTGTTTTGAATAACTTTCGTCCGGTCTCCAACCTTCGCTTTCTTGCGAAGGTTGTTGAGAGTGTGGTGGCGCATCAGCTCCCTCTGGTCCTGGATGAAGCGGATTATCTAGACCCGTACCAATCGGGCTTCAGGCCCGGGTACAGCACGGAGACGGCATTGGTCGTGCTGGTGAATGATCTCTGGAAGGCTCGGGACAAGGGATATTCCTCTGTCCTAGTCCTATTAGACCTCTCAGCCGCTTTCGATACCATCGACCATGGTATCCTGCTGCGGCGTCTCAGGGGATTGGGAGTGGGAGGCACAGTTCTTCAGTGGTTCTCCTCCTATCTCCTGGGACGCTCGCAGTTGGTGTTGGCAGGGGGGCAGAGGTCGACCGCGAGGCCTCTCGTTTGTGGAGTCCCTCAGGGGTTGGTCCTCTCGCCTCTCCTGTTCAACATCTACATGAAATCACTGGGTGAGATCATTCGTGGTTTTGGAGTTGGGTATCATCAGTATGCTGATGATACCCAACTTTTCATTTCGACCCCAAACCACCCCAGTGATGTCCTCGACGTGATGTCCCGGTGCCTGGAGGCGGTCCGGGTCTGGATGGGGAGGAACAGGCTTCGACTCAACCCTGACAAGACTGAGTGGCTCTGCGTACCGGCATCTCGGGATATTCAGGATATCCCACCCCTCACTATGGGGGGTGAGTCATTACCTCCTGTAGATAGGGCTCGCAACTTGGGAGTCCTCCTAGATTCACAACTCTCCTTAGAAGACCATATTGTAGCTGTGACTAGGGGGGCCTTCGCCCAGGTTCGCCTGGTGCACCAGTTGCGGCCCTATCTAGACCGGGATGCCTTACGTACAGTCACTCATGCGCTCGTGACCTCTCGTCTTGATTACTGCAACGCTCTCTACATGGGGCTACCCTTGAAGACCACTCGGAGGCTCCAACTGGTACAGAATGCAGCCGTGAGAGTTGTACTGGGAGTTTCCCGATACTCCCATGTCACACCTTTGCTCCGCGAGCTGCATTGGCTACCAGTTGTCTTCCGGGTGAGGTTCAAGGTGTTGGTAATGACCTACAAAGCCCTTCATGGCATGGGTCCGGAATACCTTGGGGAGCACCTGCAGCCGGTGTCAACTTCCCTCCGCCCAGTACGCTCCCACAGAGAGGGCCTCCTCAGGGTGCCACCGGTCAAAGAATGCTGACTGGTGGCCCCCAGGGGGAGGGCGTTCTCTGTGGGTGCACCGGATTTATGGAACCATCTTCCGGTTGAGCTCCGGATGGCGCCCGATCTCCGCTCCTTCCGGCGCGATCTTAAAACCCATCTCTTTAAACAAGCTGGCCTGGCCTGATGGGACGGGGTGGGATTTTTATAAATGAACTTTAATCTTAAATTTGTATTAATTTGATGGGCATTGTTTAATTATGTTTTAATAATTTTAATTTTTGTATCTAGTTTTTATGTATTGCCCTGTTCACCGCCCTGAGTCCCCTGGGAGAAGGGCGGTATATAAATTAAATAAATAAATAAATAAATAAATAAACCCAGCCACCACATTTATTTATTTTATTTATTTTAATCCCATTTATATCCCGCCCTTTTTAAATACTTAAATGTAAAATTGGAAAATTTATAAAATATTATATATATAAAAAAGAAATGGAACAACTACTTTGAAATGTTCTCTATAGGTTTTCCATTTGTTTTCCATCTTTCCTCCACAGTTGATTCTCTATCAAATGTCTATGGAGATTCTCAATCATCCAGGTCATGATTGTCCAAAAGGTGCTTTTCCAAAAAGCAACTGGACTTCCTTGGGCTTTTTTAAAAAAAAAATGTTTTATTTCTCATCCAAGAAGCTTCTTCAGTTCTGAAGAATTTCACTTCTGTTCACTTCTGAATTGAAAAAGCTTCTTGGATGAAAGTCTATGGAGATTCTCAATCATCCAGGTCATAGCCTTGGTGGAGCAGTGGGCTAATGCCTCCTTAAGTAACACCAGCTGCCTGCAATTAGTGCAGGTTCGCATCCCACCAGGCTCAAGGTTGACTCAGCCTTCCATCCTGCCGAGGTAGGTAAAATGAGGACCCAGATTGTTGGGGGCAATAAGCTGACTTTGTATTAATGCCGCTTGGGGTGTGTGTGAAAGTCCTAACAAGCAGGCATATACATAGAATGAAGGCTACTGCTAAGCTTGTAAGCCGCCCTGAGTCTTCGGAGAAGGGCGGGATATAAATGTAATAAAAATAAATAAAAAATAAATAGTTGTCCCAAAGGTGTTTTTTTTTTCAGGAGGCAACTGGATTTTCTTGTTTTTCTTTGAAGACTTTTCACTTCTGATCCAAGAAGCTTCTTCAGCTTTGACCAGATGGTGGGGAATGGAAGGATTTATATTGCTTGCAGACAGCTGGTCATTTGCATTCTTTTAGCG
The DNA here is from genome assembly GCF_947247035.1 of Vipera ursinii. NCBI lineage: Eukaryota > Metazoa > Chordata > Lepidosauria > Squamata > Viperidae > Vipera > Vipera ursinii. The sequence goes on from NC_139513.1 coordinate 112,981,825, forward strand.
AGTCCTTGGGGTCATTTGGAGGTTTACCTGTGTCCTCAGGGTCACCTGAGTAGTGCAAATGTGTATGGAGCCTTATCCATAGACATTTAGCTCTGCACTTTGGGATGAACACCCTTCAAATGGTGTGAGAGTATGAACGGATTTCCAGAAAACATTGCAGACTACAGAAACCATTTGTGCTTCAGTTTGAGATTCAGACAACACAGACTCATCCCCAACAGCTTGCACTTGTCTTCAACAGTGAAAGGACACAGGGCAGAAAACATCCTGCAGCCAAGAAGGCTCCACACACATTTGCATTACTCAGGTGACTTAGAGACATATATGATACATATGACTTAGAGACACATGCCTAGACCTTAACTTGACTGAAAATCATATGACAGCAGGATGTGAACATGGACAATGATATACTTTTTTAACTTGCCCCACAGTTATATTTCTTTTACTAAAGAAATGAACCCCCACCCCAGAGCACAACTGTTTAGTGCCATTTCGAAATAAGATCGGCCACTAAACAATTCCTCTTTGTCTGTCTATGGAACAGAGAGCTGCTCAAATGAGCAGCTTCATGCTTTTAAATTCTATCATTCATACTCTCGACCTGGTGTTCCTGTCTGGACAGTGGTTGGACGATCTGGGAGGGGGTTCCCCGTCCATCACCCCTCTGTCATGGTCAGATCACCACCTCCTGAGGCTGGTTTTCCGTCATGCCACCCCCCGCCGCTGGGTGGCGGAACCGTCCAGGTGGTTCCGCCCCAGGCGCCTAATGGACCCGGATCGGTTCCAGAGGGCGCTTGGGCCTATACCTATCACCCTTACCCACAGCCCAGTCGATGCTCTGGTGGAGGCCTGGGAAATGGCTGCCACCAGGGCACTTGACTGCATTGTACCCATGCGATCTCTGACCCGGCGCAGATCCCGCTGGGCCCCATGGTTCTCTGTGGAGCTCCGGGAGATGAAGCGTCGGAGACGAGGTCTAGAGAGTGGTTGGAGATCCAGCCGATCCGAATCCGACCGATTGCAGTTAAGAACCTTTATAAGGTCTTATCTTGCGGCGATAAGGACGGCGAAGTCTAACTACTTTGCCGCCCTTGTCGCGTTCGCAGATAATCGCCCGGCCGCCCTGTTTAGGGTGACTCGCTCCCTCCTTAACCAGGAGGTGAGAGAGGATCCCTTGCAGGGACGAGCCGAGGAGTTTAGTCATCATCTGGCGGACAAAATCGCTCGGATCCGGACCGGTCTGGACTCTGACTGGGCAGAGTCTGATGTGGAGGAATCGGACGGTCTTGAGCACGTTATCTGGACTGAGTTCGACCCTGTTTCCCCTGATGATGTGGACAGGATCATGGGGAGACTGAGCACCACCACCTGTTTGTTGGATCCGTGCCCCTCCTGGCTAGCTTATGCGGCTCGGGAGGGAACACGAGGCTGGTTCCATGCAGTAATAACTGCTTCTTTGAAGGAGGGTGTCTTCCCTGCCGCCTTGAAGGAGGCGGTGGTGAGGCCCCTTCTCAAGAAGCCTGCTTTGGACCCGGCTGTTTTAAACAACTATCGTCCAGTCTCCAACCTTCGCTTTCTGGCGAAGGTTGTTGAGAGTGTGGTGGCGCATCAGCTCCCTCTGTTCCTGGAGGAAACTGATTATCTGGACCCGTACCAATCGGGCTTCAGGCCCGGACACAGCACGGAGACGGCATTGGTCGCGCTGGTGAATGATCTCTGGAGGGCTAGGGACAGGGGTTGCTCCTCTGTCCTGGTCCTATTAGATCTCTCAGCGGCTTTCGATACCATCGACCATGGTATCTTGCTGCGGCATCTCAGGGGGTTGGGAGTGGGAGGCACCGTTCTACGGTGGTTCTCCTCCTACCTCCAGGGCCGCTCGCAGTCGGTGTTGACAGGAGGGCAGAGATCCGCCCCGAGGTCTCTCATTTGTGGAGTTCCTCAGGGGTCGGTCCTCTCGCCTCTCCTGTTCAACATCTATATGAAGCCGCGTGGTTTCGGGGTGGGGTATCACCAGTATGCTGATGATACCCAACTTTTTCTTTCCACCCCGAACCAACCCAGCGATGCCCTCTCCGTGATGTCCCGGTGCCTGGAGGCGGTTCAGGTCTGGATGGGGAGAAACAGGCTTCGTCTCAATCCCGCCAAGACTGAGTGGCTGTGCATATCGGCATCTCGGGTTAACCAACTTATTCCACCTCTAACGATGGGGGGTGAGGTGTTACCCCCCGTTGATAGGGCTCGCAACCTGGGCATCCTCCTGGACTCACGGCTCAATTTTGAAGACCACATAGGAGCCGTGACCAGGGGGGCTTTTGCACAGGTTCGCCTGGTGCGCCAGTTGCGTCCCTATCTGGACCGAGACGCCCTACGCACAGTTACTCATGCGCTTGTTACCTCCCGTTTGGACTACTGTAACGCTCTCTACATGGGGCTGCCCTTGAAGACCACTCGGAGGCTTCAACTGGTGCAGAATGCGGCCGCGCGAGTTGTAATGGGGGTCTCCCTATACTCCCATGTAACACCTCTACTCCGTGAGCTGCATTGGCTTCCGGTTGCCCTCCGGGTGAAATTCAAGGTGCTGGTTATTACCTATAAAGCCCTACATGGCCTGGGTCCGGGCTATTTGAGGGAACACCTGCTGCCGGCATCAAACGCCCTTCGCCCAGTGCGCTCCCACAGGGAGGGTCTGCTCAGGGTGCCGCCGGTGAGAGATTGCCGGCGGGTGACACCCAGGGATAGGGCCTTCTCAGTGGGAGCGCCTGCCCTCTGGAACCAGCTGCCGGTGGAGTTGAGGACTGCCCCCGACCTCCGATCATTCCGCCGGGGCCTGAAGACCTGGCTCTTTGAGCTCTCAGGCCCAGGCTGAGGAGAAATTTTTTAATTGGGGTTTTAAGTATACAGGGTCAATTTAATATTTTTTAATTTGGTTTTTTAACTTTTGTATGGTGGATTTTTTAATTCCCTGTAAACCGCCCTGAGTCCTCAGGGAATAGGGCGGTATATAAATGTAACTAACTAACTAAATAAATAAATAAATAAATAAATAAATATTAAAAGAAAAAATGCAAACAAAATTCTACTTTTACAATTCAAAATAAGAATAATTTGCAAAATACCACCATCAAAATCCAATCTTTTCTGGCTATCTTTCAAGCATAAAAATTATGAAATAACTGACCTTTGCCAAACATGCCATTGTTTTTCACTGTCACCCAATTTTAAAAGTCTTTAATAGGATATGCCAGCTTTCAAACCATATTTAATAAGAACATCAACTATCAAACACTGACAAATATCAAGAATTAAAACTTAATAGCACAATCAAATATTGAAATAAAAGAAGCTGCTTTCAGAAAAGGGGCACAAAAAGATGGCATGTTATTCCATATTAAAAAAAAGGATTAAACATCAAAATCTGGAAATCATCAAACGCATTGCAATCACAACAGAAATTAAAACTCAGGATGTAAAGAAAAAAGCACCATGACTAATAAGGATGTTGATGTTCTGAAGAGATGGTTGAGTTATTGATCTATTGATCTATCTGCTGTAAAGACAATATACAAATGAACACAAACTAATATAGAAATAAAGAAAACAAGTAAGGAAGAAAGGGAAAAAAATAGAACTTTCCTGCTTAGAACTTTCAAGCCTTCATCAAATATTGATCAGTAACCTTTGTGGGTTAAAAGGGCCTTTGACTCCCCAATATCAGGCTGCCTTAATATGCTTGGCTGACATCAGAAGTCAATGTTTGGGCACTTGACTTTAAAAAGACTTGAGCCTTGAACTCAGCCCAAATAGGAGTGTGTCTTATAAATAAGACCTGCCTTCTTTCCTAATCAATTTGTGTTATCAGATGATATTTCCAACTGTATTAAGTGGCTCTTTTTATCCATGGTCCCATCATCATCATCGTCCTCATCACCGTTGTTGTCATTGTCATCATTGTCATCACCATTGTTGTTGTTGTTGTTGGTATTATTATTATTATTATTATTATTATTATTATTATTATTATTATTATTATTATTATTATTAATTGCACAGTCAGCCAGATGTTCAGACTGGATCTGGCATTTTTGTCTACTGACAAGGACCTGGGACAGGTAAATGTGGATGTTTGAATTGATGGTATTACAGATATCATCGCAGGATGGAAGCTATTCCTAGTAAGGCCGCCTTTTGCAATTGACTGATGGCAAATTTGTCAATGCCAATGGTGTCCAAGTGGTGCTCCAGTTGTTTTGGGATTGCACCCAAGGCACCTATTACTATTGGTACTACCTTTGCTTGCCTTTGCACAGTCATTCTCTTTCTATTTGTAGGTCTTTGTATTTTGTTATCTTCTCCAGTTCTTTCTCTTCTATTCTGTTGTCTCCAGGCATTGCCACCTCCATTATCCAGACTTTTTTGTCTTTCTTATTGACAATTGTTAAGTGTTATGTTGCAGGTGCTTGTCTGTTTGAATTCTAAAGTCCCAGAGCAATTTAACATTTTCATTTTCTATAACTTTCTGTATTTTATGATCCCACCAGTTCTTGCTTGCAGGCAAATGATATTTCTTGCAGATCTTCCAATGCACCATTGCTGCTACTTTGTCATGCTGCTGCTGGTAGTCAGTCTGTGTGATCTTCTTGTAGCAGCTTACGAGGTGGTCCACTGTTTCTTCAGCTTCTTTGCCTAGGCGGCACTTACTGTCTGTTGCTGTCTTCTCATTTTTGACTTCATATGGAATTATTGTTATTGTTATTATTGTGATTAAAAATAGAGACCTGCCCTAAGTATCCACCTTTCATTTATTTGTGGTTTGGGGTTCATTTTAGTGTATAGTAGATGGCTTTTGTAAAGGAGATGTCTTTGCATGGCTGAATTAGAAGCTCCATGACTAATAGGGTTACCTGTTCTCTAACTGACCCCACTCTGACTTTGTCTGTGCTCTGGCCTGAATTTTATGTGCTTGGTTGGTAATTCAACCTTCTGCCTACTTAGCCTTGGAACTTGAATATGTTTTATTTGTCACTTCATCTTCTTTCCATGACAGACAAACTTTATTGAAACCTGATCACCTCTGATCTAGGATAGGGATTTTCTAAATTCTGTCATGTTCCCAGAATACTTTTTTAAAATAAGAACCTAATGGTGTAGATTAGAAATGGCTTTTAAGATTATCTATCCAAAATTGTGGGCAGAGAAATTCTCTACATTTTGCCCTAGGGGAAATAGAGATTTTTCTGAAGTTTCTCAAGGGCAAGACTTCACTTTAGTGCTGCTATTGAAAAAGACCAAATGAAGAAGTTTCCTCCTGGTGATTTCCTAGGGATTAACGGAACAGTGGGAAGCCGGGAAGATATAGGTTTGCTAGAGATATGTCTGTAAGATAAAAATAGGCTGATCATACAAGGTCATCAGCCTTGTAATCCCCATCCATCAAGTTGACAACAAAAGGTTAAAGTTGGAATAACAAAGGCCATTCAGTTACTTTCAGGGCAGAGCTTCTGAAAATCATAACAAGTTGTATATAATGGCTCCCACCTCCCCATCCCACCCCTGGACTCTTTTGGTTGATGCCAAATCTGAAACCAAGGTGGGCAGATGTCTGAAAAGCTTTCCTTAACTATCTCTCCATGCATCTGCATGCATGGACAACAGTTCTACCAGAAGTGAAAGTAAAGCAACTGCATAGCAAAGCAACTATGCAGGCATGCACATGCACATACCAACACGCAGGACAGCCAAGAACAGCTTTCAAAGCAAACTTGCAGTCCTTCCAACTTGCGGTAATGCTTTGAGGCAGTTTGCTTTGCTGTACTAATACGCTTTGATGAGCTCCTCATTCAGATGTTTTGCATAGTTCTATATCATAATACCAATTATCAAAACAGAACTTCCTTTAGTTTCCTGTTATGTTTCCCAGAAGGATATTGTTCTGAATCTTATTAATTTAAAAATGGAAAACAGCACAAAGCCCTAAACTATTTTAGGCTTTGAAATGCATCAAAGATGTCATCAAAACTCATTGTTGTGAAATCAGATCAGCCTTCAGAACAGAAGGCTGTTCTGTTAATTGAAAGGATAAAAACTGAAGCTGAAACTATTCTTGGAATGATTTTCAAATGTACATATCAAGTATTCACATTATTTGATGAATGGTGGCATTAGAATAGTCACCCTCTGAGAAACATCCTTGTCATTTAATTTACTGTGTCAGCCTTAACTGATATTGAGTTAGATATTTTGCCATCATTGGAATTTATATAATGACTAGCTAACTGATTTATCCTTACAATTCTCCAAAATGAAAGAATGGCCAGCTAAATGGTTAACAAAAACTGAGCCAAGAATTATCAACATTAAGTTGTCTAAATAAATTAAAGCTTTACAAAGGATAAAATGGTAAACATCTTTGTGAGGTAATGTCTGTTACACATGAAAGAGTAGTCTGACTTGGGACAAATTGATTGATTATGTACCTGTTATCATTAATTTGTTCTTCTTTATATTTAATGTTAGTTCAATTTTTTCAGTGCTTCTTGACTTTCATTACTAGAGTATTTACAGCTTACAGAATACAGCAGTGTTATCAACATAGCATGAATTACTGAGTTTCTTTCTATAATTTTAAAACTAAGTTCATCTTCTTCCAATCCAGTTCCCTTAATATATATTCACCATATAGGCCACATAGGTTGAATTAATAAGGGAAGATTATGTAGCCTTATTTTACTTACTAGTCTGTTTTGCCATGTTCCATTTGTATTGTGCTTTTCTGACCTGTGTATAGATATCACATGAAGACAATGATTTCCATATTCCATGGCTTGACATGACTGACATAATCAAAGGCCAATAAATTAAGCACATGTTGACTTATTTTGGGTCTCCTTTGGCTTTTTTAGTTTTCCAGTGTGCATTAGCAATAATATTTCTTGCTCTTCAGCCTTTTCTAAAGTCAGTTTGAACATATGACTTCCCCCCATCCATGTAAACTATGTTGGATAACTTTCTTGGTTATTTGGTAGCATGGGAAATTAAGGATACTATCCAATAGTTTGCACACTTTGTTAAGTTTCCTTTCTTTGTTATTTTTACATAGACTGACATATGTCAATCTATTGGCCACTGTGTTGTTCTCCAGATTTGATGGCATAGTTAGAACATTTACAGATTCCTTTTCTGTTGCTTGCCATACTCCTCTTGCCATTTAATCAATTCCTGTAGACTTTATAATGACTAGAGTGTTGATGTAATCTCACCTTCTAATACTACAGCAGCAATTCTTGTAAGATAGGAATGTCTTTTAAGGTATCTTGGATGTTGACATCTCTATTATATTACTGTTGTTTGCTTTTCTACTGTCTACTGATATTGTTTAATGTATCAGTCTGAGTTGGGAACTTCCTTCTGAATTTGGAGATCTTTTGGAAGTCTTTCTTTGTTTTCATATTTATTTCTATCTTTGATGTCTTTACTGATGTTATTGTAATATTCTTTGTCTCTTCTAACAGCTCCCTGATATTCTTTGTTAAATTCCTTCTAGACATTTTTTTCTTTTTTCTTTTGGTTTTGGCTTCTCTTCTCTTTTTGGCATCTGTTTTGATATCTAGTGTGCTTTCTTCTGTTTCTTGGCCTTTGAAATCTCTTTTGAGAGTCATCCTTAATAAATTCTTTGATTCCATTCCAGTTTCTTTTGTTCCCCATCAATAAGGTTTAGAACTTTCAAGCTACTGTTGATATTCTCCTTGAAAATGGTGGAAACATGCTCAAAATCATAGCATGGAAATCATCTTTTTTTCTGCTATTTTAGCTTGACCTGGATTTTAAACATGACTGGTTAAAGTCTACAGCTCCTGGCCATTTTTTTTTTGCTATTATAACTGAGCTCTACCATCTACCACTAATAAAATCAATTTGATTTCTGTGTACTCAGTCTGATGATGTCCATGTATTACAAATTAGTTTGGTTCTTTGAAAAATGTGTAAGCTATGAGAAAATCACTGGATCAACAGGAATGTTGATATAACATTCTGCTTACTTTCTGTTTCCTTTGTTATATACACCAACTGTGTTTTTCTCTTGCCGTTTCCAACTTTGGCATTTTACTCTCCAACCACAAGTAGCATATTTTGCTTCTGTGTTCTGTTGATTTCAGATTGAAATTGATGATAAGATGCCTCATCCTGCTCTTCCTCTGGTTGGAAAATAATCTTGAATAAGCATCATATTAAAGCATTATCTGAAAAATCTAATTGATATTATTGTCAGAGTTCATGTTTCATGTTTTAGCATATTAAGCTTTTTCCCCTTTTATAGTACGTTGTCATTTTAATTCTGTCTTTGCAACTTCAGATTTTCTTTTCCTGCATGGCAGCACTAGCAACTTAGATGTCCTGAAGGCTCTTTTCTAGCCATTTCATAAACACAGTACTCTGACAGTTCTTCAGCTCCTTCACAATAGTATGTAGAATGCCATCTGATCTGTCAGATCATCTGGCTTTACATCGTCAATAACTTTATATTGTCTATCCATGTGATTTACTTAATTTATGATTCCCTTCTTCTGTGTAGTATGAGTTGATCCTTTTACAAGAGATGGTTTGCATCCATCAAAGAAAGGGACTGAGTTACTTGGCATTAAATTCACAGATTTTCTAGAGAAATATTTAAACTGAACAACAGGGACAGTGAGCTAACTGATATAGAACATTCCTGTCCCAGCAATCTAAAACTAATAGGGTTATCAGTACATGGAACGTAGATGTGTGTGAGGATAAGAATATCAACCTTGCTGTCGAGCAAAATCAAGCATTTAAAGGTGAGTGCACTAATCAAACAGGTGGTAAAGAAGTAGGGGAACTCAGGCACCACACAGGTTGTGTAGAAAGTAAACACAGGGTCAGTCATAAAGGACTCAAATGTCTATACACCAACACACAGAGTATGAGCAATAAACAGGGTGTGTTAGAAATTCAGGTAAACGAGGGCAGATATGATATTGCTGCCATTATGGAGACTTGGTGGGATGAAAGCCACAAATGGAACATACAGCTAGAGGGATTTAAATTATTTAAAAGAAACAGACCAAATAAAAGAGGAGGTAGAGTTGCACTATATATAAGAAATAGCTACATCTCTACAGAAATAGAGCACAAAATTGATGAAAACTGTCTTGAATGCATTTGGTCAATATAAAAAAAGGGGGGGGGAATGACATTGCCATAGGCCACCCAACCAAACAGAGGAAATAGATGAACTTTTTGCTAGTCAGTTAACTAAGGTATGTAGGAAGCACATCACAATAATAATGAAGGTATTTAATTATCCTGACATCAACTGGGAGACAAACTACAGTCGAGGCCATTACAAAATATGTATATAACTTGTATAGTTTATGTACCAAGCCATCCTGAGTCATTTTGTTACAAGATAAGTGGCAAATTAATTAATCAAATAAATAAATAAATAATTCCAAATCAACGGTGTTATGTATTAATACTGATATTATGGTGCTGTAAAACTAGGGTACCTCCAACAGTTTTGGAGGGAAAATTCAAAGGATTCAAATTTGAGCGGGAGCAAGCTAGCATTGTGATTGGTTGATGCCCTAGAGGTGAAACGTATAAATAGCAGACATGTTGCCAGTGTTTGACAGTTCTGTTCATGATTGAATAAACACTTTTGTATAATGCCAGTCTGGTCATTGCCTTCAAACCCCACTACAAATAAACACTATGTATCCCATGCTATGTATATACTATATGTCTCCCAATACCTGTTGCTGGAAAATATGACCAAAAAAGGTGCCCCATATTTTCACACAGTAATGCAAGAGAATCACAGTAGAGTTTAGGCTTGGAAAAGAGACGTTTGCATTTAAATCCCTTTTAATCACAGGTTTCACTTTGTGACCTTGAACTCTTGGTCAGCCTAGCCTACATCACAGAGAAATGAGCATGTAATCAGATCATTCTTACCTACACTGCCTGAATCCTTTACAAAAATACAGGATACAGCAGTTATAAATAAATATTGGTGATTAAACCTAGCTTACCCTGTATCCATCTGATCTCTTACCTTATTATATTGGAATAAATCATAATCCCCCCTCCCTTTTTTAAATGGGTGCTTACTTGCACCTGATTGACCAACCTGCCCTAGTTTCATTTATACAAGGCCAAATGCTTGACACAAAACAACAACTATTGAACTGATTCAAACTCAGATGAATGGCCTCGTGGTCAAAGGCCACTTATCTCATTATTGGTCACCTCAAACATAGGATCCCTGGAGGCTTAGGCATGCAGTGATAATAACTGCACACAGTTTATTCCTCAAACCGTGCCATGAATAGGGCTGGTATGTTCAGCCTCCTTGTTTATTCGTTGAAAAAGCATTGGGGAAAAACATGTATCCTAAATAAGAAAAGGGCCCCTTTTTTCTGCAGCTGTGAATGGCCCAGATAAGCTGCTGAGTCTTTCATTTGTCTTTATATCTCTGGACTCTATCTATTACAGGGTGATTTTCTCTAGCATTTAGCATCCATGCCAGAATTCTATTTCCATAAGTGATTTCCCAATGCAAATATGTGTTACTACTGCTTAAGGCTTTTCTTGTCCTTGTTTCTCACCACTGCCCTTCCACATCCAATGGGATTACATGCCATAACTACTTCATTACTGAATATGTAAGTCTTTGTTCTTTACAATTCCTCCCCCGCAAAGCTTAGCCATCTTAACTGGCATCTATGGTAATTTGCACACCCACATTGCTTCCTGCTTCAGGGGTATATTACAAAAAGGACCTTCCACAGTGACAAAATTAGATCTGCTATGAATAATTCCCCTCCAGTCCCAGGCAAGTGAAAGGTAACATTTCAGTAAATCAGACAGAAATGCATAGAAAAGTAAACTGTTATTATTACTAAGGAACAGGAAGAGATCTCTTCTGGGCACATGGGCTATTTTTAAGCTGCCTGCTTTCTCTTTTCAACTGGATATCATTGTCTAAAGAAATTCCTTTATGATGAATAACCTGGGCTACATCACTGGAGCTATGGCATTCCAGATTTTCAGCCACTGTCTTCTCATCTATTTTAGATGGATTTTGTTTTGCAGATTTTGAATGGATTTTGTGTGTGTGTTAACCTTGTGATTGCTTCTGCTGAAGCTTTATTTCCATTCCTTCCTGCCCTTTTAAGCAAAGCTGCAGCATTTTAAAAAAAAATTTAAAAAGTGTGGTGGTGATAAATCTATTGAGTGGGTGGCAAACCAAATCTGAAATATGGCTGTGCAGAAAAGCCTATGAGTATATGGTTTATTTATTGCCGAATCATAGAGTCGAAAGAAATTATTTGAATCACCAAGACCAAGACTGCTTTGTGCAGAAACCCATATTTAAGGCCTCCCTGACAGATGGTTATTTTGCCTCTGCATCAATGCATCCAGTGAAAGGAAGTCGACCATCTCTCTGGTAAACTACTCTTATTGCTAGAATTTAATTGGAATCTGCATCCTTGTAACTTAAATCCATTACTTCATCTCCTGCACTTTGAAACAAGAGAGAACAGGACTTGACCTACTTCTATGTGACATTGTTTCAGGTATTTGAAGAGTACTATCATATCCTTCAACTCTGTCAGTCTTTTTTTTTTCTCAAGACTAAGCACTCTTCGTTTCTCCCATTTTTCTGAAGAAAAGTTTCTAGTCCCCTGCAAATCACTGGTATTCTCTTAATCTATTCTGGATTAAGATCTCTCATAAGGCCCAGAACTAGATACAGTACTTAGAAGACACTGACCAAAGCAGATTGAAGTAAGACTACTTTTCCTATGATTTTGAAACTATTGATGAAGCCTAAAATTGTATTCATGGAACAGTTTGCTCTCAGAAGCTAGAAGGGATACCTCTCTATTATCTTTCTTTTTCATTAAATTGTGGAGGTGAGATAAGCCATTATGAGTTGCTAATGTTGTATAAATTCAGCTTTAGCTTCTTTTATGGAATTTGCACGGCTTTTTAGAGAGAAAGAGAATACCACACTCTGTATGGTTTTTAAACCAGTTATGAAGCTCTTTGTCATGCAATCTACCCCATATATAACTAGTGTACTAATCAGAATATCATGGAATGCTTAGTCAAATGTTTTGCTGTAATCAAAGTATAATACATGTGTTGTGTACTGGGTTCGTTGCTTCAATGACAAGACAAGGCGAGTGAGTTCAGCAAAGATCATTGTTTATTGCTTGCAGGATCTGAACTGAGAAACAGGGCTATGAATGCAGCAATTTATACCCTGGCCTCTAGGTGGCGGCTAATATGTTTAAAGCACCCTATTGCCGCCCTAGAGGCAGCCAATGGCGGCACTGGAGACGGGTTGTCTGAGGAGCTGGAAGGTGTTAGCCAGCTTCCCTGCTTAAGCAACCTTCCAGCAATTAACCACGTGGTGTTCCCTTAACAAGACAAAGCCCAATATATTACACCCCTCCCCCCTAGAATGTACAAACATAATAACAAAAGGAAAATGATTACAGTAATACAAGTTTACAAAGGTACAACAGTAGTGTGCAATTACACACTTTTTTCTTCTGGCTAATACAGATGCTTCCTAGCTAGCAGCACAATAATGATACAGACAACATTATAGCTTCATTATTTCTTGTAGATATGCAGGAGGCTTGCGAACCCTTGTGGAATGCCTGGGGGACCCATGCACTTCCTGGTCTACCAATTTGGACACAAATGTTGAGTCCATAAAATTTGTGGTGGCCCCAGAGTCAAATAAGGCATGGACTGGAATCCCCTTTGGCTTGCCAGGAAGGATCAGATGTGCCTCCAATATCAGATGCCGTGGAGGTCCACAGGCAGCATTGGAAAGACGTCGCTCAGTGTTGTTGTGGAATGCCCAATCTATCACCCCATCTAGATCGGGCTCGGGGCGTTTCCCGACAGAAAAGTACGGGACTTTCTCAGGGCAGACTCGGTCACTGATGCCCGTTGTCACTTCTTTGGGCAAAAAGCAGCCAAATGCCCAGGGTCCCCACAGTAAAAACACAACCCCCCTGATCGTCGTCTGTTCATTTCAGTGACCGAGAGACGAGACCTGGCAGCCCCCAGCTCCATTGGCTCCTCCCTTTGAACAGGGGTCTCATGCACAACAGGGGCTTCAGGGGTCTTTGGGGTGGCATGGTGACTCCTTCGCTGCTGCAACCGAGTGTCGATCCACAGGCAGAGATGGATCAGCCCATTCAGGTCTGAGGGAATATCCACACGGGCCAGCTCATCCAACATCTCCTCCGACAATCCATCCTGGAAGGCATCCACAAGCGCAGCCTCATTCCAGGCGGAATCCTGGCTAAGCAGCCAAAAATCGCTGATATAGCCCTGTAGGGGGCGTTGACCCTGCCTCAGAGCTTTCAAGCGTCGAGTAGCAGTCTGCGTCTTTATAGGGTCCTCATACATCAGACGCATATGATCACAAAACCCCACAAAGTTCTCCAACAATGGACTAGATTGAGCCAGCAGAGGCATGCCCCAACGAGCTGCATCACCCGAAAGAAGGCTTAACGCAAACCCCACCTTATCCCGGTCAGTGGGGAAATCAGCTGCTCTCACGCTGATAAAGAGCTGGCATTGTCCCAGGAAAGCAGGAAACAGTTCTGGAGTGCCATTAAATTTATCCGGCATCGCAACTTGGCATTTTCTCCTGGGTGGTGGTGATGGTGGGGGTGCAGCATGGACCTGAGCTTGCAGTTGAGCCACCTGAGCTGCCAATAAAGCGAGTTGCTGGGTGAGCTGGGCATTCTCAGCAGGTAGCTGCTCCATAATAATAATAAGGGGGTGGGAGGCTGAAGGCAAACTGTTCTGTTCCAGCCTACCACTGGCCCTGCAGAAAAGGCAGGGACAACCCCTTTACAAAAGGCAAAAGGCTGGAAGTAAGCCTGCCAAATTTATTTACACAAAACAGATCCAAAACAGAGCAAACTGAGCAAAACAAAATATGAACCACTAAAACAGAAGCTGATCAAACAGTTGCCTTCAGCAACCAGCCCTCCCACACATTCCCCTTTTAAACAGTTTTAAGGTGTGGCTTCTCTTTGCCTCCTTCCGAGGTGCCCCATTGCCTTCCTCTGTTTACTCCTGCTTGACTGCCTCCTGCTTCGGGCGTCCTTGAACAAGGCCAGCTGTGGGTCATCTTCATCCAAGCTGTCAGGCTCACACAGCTGGGACTGAGTAGTAACCAAATGGGATGGGCCTGGCTGAGAGCTCTGCGATGCCTCAGAACTGTCCTCTGCAGGCTCTCCAAACCCCTCCTCCTGCTCCTCTTCTGAATTGTCCGACCCAACTGCCGAACCCACAGGCTGACACTGAATCACAACAGTAGTTCTTGACCCTGGACAGGTATGAGGACCACCCTTCTGACTGAGTTATGTTGAATTCTTCCAGCTTTCCAACCTTGGCCATTTCTGTTGGTCTTTGCAGCTGGTGCTCGGTGTCTTCAAATCCTGCTCCTCTGTTGCCCAGGGACTGGTCCTCTGGGCGTGTGGTCACTAGCGTGGCTGTGCTAGCCGACTGTAGGGGGGGAATTGCTTTTCCTGCCAGGCGTGCACTGCCTATCCCCAGTGACTCTTCAGCTCAGTTGGGGAAGCAGGATCCCATCCTCGTCACCAGTGCTGTGTACTGGGTTCATTGCTTTAATGACGAAATGAGGCGAGTGAGTTCAGCAAAGTTCATTGTTTATTGCTTGCAGGATCTGAACTGAGAAACAGGGCTGCAAATGTAGCAATTTATACCCTGACCTCTAGATGGAGGCCAATAGATTTAAAGCACCCTATTGCCACCCTAGAGGCAGCCAATGGCGGCGCTGGAGATGGGTTGTCTGAGGAGCTGGGAGGCGTTAGCCAGCTTCCCTGCTTAAGCAACTTTCCAGCAATTAACCACGTGGTGTTCCCTTAACAAGACAAAGCCCAATACATTACAACATGTATAATATTTGCAAATTTATTACATGATATGATTACCGTATATACTTGAGTATAAGCCGACTCGAGTATAAGCCGAGACCCCCATTTTCACCCGCAAAAACTGGAAAAAGTTCGTGACTCGAGTATAAGCCGATCCGCCGTTCTGCAAGCCTCTGCCGCCAGCAGAGGCTCGATCCGCCATTTTGCAAGCCTGAATACACAGGAATACCATGTGTGGCCGCGGCTCTCGGGGAAGCCCTGGCTGTCCGCTTCCTCGCTCCACGCTGCCATTCGGGGCCCGCGCGTTCCCCGGGCAAATTGTGGCACCCAGCAGGCGAGGAAACACGCCCGCTCCAGTCGCCCCCCCTTCCCTCAGGAGACGCGAAGCAAGTGACCGCCCGGAGCTTACCGAGGACTTGCGCGCGGCCGAGGCTTCGGTGCTTCCAGGATCGCGCGCACCTCTCCCAAGCCGCCGCCGTCCGGAGACCTGCCGAAGTTTGGGGAGATTTGGGGAGGTGCGCGCGCACCTCCCCAAACCTCCCCAAACGTCGGCAGGTCTCCGGATCTCCGTGCCCTGCCTGCCTGCTTCTTTCCACAGCGGAAAGAAGCAGGCAGGCAGGTCACGGAGATCCGGAGACCTGCTGACGTTTGGGGAGGTTTGGGCACCTCCCTAAACCTCCCCAAACGTCGGCAGGTCTCCGGATCTCCGTGCCTTGCCTGCCTTCTTCTTTCCGCAGCGGAAAGAAGCAGGCAGGCAAGGCACGGAGATCCGGAGACCTGCCGACGTTTGGGGAGGTTTGGGGAGGAGATCCGGAGACCTGCTGACGTTTGGGGAGGTTTGGGCACCTCCCCAAACCTCGGCAGGTCTCCGGATCTCCGTGACCTGCCTGCCTGCTTCTTTCCGCAGCGGAAAGAAGCAGGCAGGCAAGGCACGGAGATCCGGAGACCTGCCGACGTTTGGGGAGGTTTGGGGAGGTGCCCAAACCTCCCCAAACGTCAGCAGGTCTCCGGATCTCCTCCCCAAACCTCCCCAAACGTCGGCAGGTCTCTGGATCTCCGTGCCTTGCCTGCCTGCTTCTTTCCGCTGCGGAAAGAAAGACATAAGGTTAAACAAAAGCAACTGCATTATAACTTGGTGATGAAGATATTATGATCAATTTCTATCCCTCCGTAGAGATCTCAAATTACTACCATGGAAGCATCATATGGTAAAAGATAGAAACTTCTCTTATCAATCAGGTTGCCTCAAAACCACTTATGGTTCAGGTTCTACAGTCCTTCTCTCTATCCTTTGTTATATCTGGATGGTGAAAGTAGATTTGCTTATCTATTTCAGAGTTAATGTGTTGAAAAGATTATTGAAGCTCTTGTACCAAAAATTCTTTGGAGAAGACTTTTAAACAGAATAACAAAATAAAAGAGTTGGAAGGGACCTTGGAGGTCTTCTATTCCAATCACCTGTTCAGGCAGGAAGCCCTCTATTATTTCAGACAAATGGTTGTCTAATCTCTTCTTAAAAGCTTCCAGTATTGGGGCACCCCCAACGTCTGGAGGCAAATTGTTCCACTGATTAATCGCTTTGTCAGGAAGTTTCTCCTTAGTTCTAGGTTGCTTCTCTCCTTGATTAGTTTCCATCCGTTGCTTCTTGTCCTGCCTTCAGGTGCTTTGGAAAATAGGTTGACACTCTTGTCTTTGTGGTAGCTCCTTAGATATTGGAACACTACTATCATGTCACCCATTGTCCTTCCCCCCCCCATTATACCCAATTCTTTTGTGGAAATGAATTTTGTACTTGAAGAATGAAAAAAGTGCTCAATAAATTGCAGCAGGAGTCTATGGCAGGAGTCTTCAAACCTGGCCCTTTTATGACTTGTGGACTTCAACTCTCAGAATTCCTCAGCCATAAAAGGGCCAAGTTTGAAGACCCCTGGTCTATGGCATGCCAGAAAATGGTCTGTGCAAACAAGTGAAGCCCCACTAGTGGGATGCAGGCAGCAAATGAAACCATGGACCCTACTGTCCACTGAAAAGCCTCTCTCCACAGAACCAGTCCCTGGTTCCCAAAAAGTTGGATTAGAGTAAAGGGCCAACAGCTTAACTATAGAATTGCGACTTTCAACAGGTTTTACACTGGATAATATCTGTTTTGAAATTATACAATGTCTGCCTTATTTAGAAAAGGTCATCAAAATTATAATGGGGACAGAAATGACTTTTTGGGCAATGTTGATCTAAATTGGTTTTACAAGTGTTGACCTCTTATTACCCAAAAGTGAATCCAACTTTTCTTCATGAAAAAACCTTTATCCTTGCTAGAGAATGAAATATTGTTTTTCCCCCTAAATAGTACTAATTCATTGGAATTCAGACTTGCTGCTTTTGCAAAATGATGCTTTCCTTCCCTCCTCCTTCAGCTTCCTTTTGAGACCTTCTCACTTCTTTCTCCAGGGCACTGTAGGGAATCACAGGAATATCTCAATTTCCTGTCCCACAAGATTCACAAATAAACAACCAAGCCAAATTTATGAACAAAAATGATATGTTCTTGATAAAGAATTCCTCTTCATGTGCTGCTAAAAGCAATTCAGAACATGGTATATTCTTTGGAATAAGATTTTTTTTAATATTAGTGGAGTTGATATTAACCAAAAGTGTTCAATATTCAGTGTCTTATTTCCAAGAGTTCATATTGGCTAGATTAAATAAAACATATTGAGACTGAGTCAGTTAATAACTTTAAGAAAAAAGATAAGAATCCATTTCCCTTTTTTCTCCTAAAACAAGAGTGATGATGATGATAATGATGATGACAAATCACCCACAATGAGGTGGTGGTGGTGGGACTTGCATGCTTATCTGAGGATTAGAATTATGCCAGAGGTTCAACCATACTGGAAGTTCTCATTAAAGGAGCCAGACAAAGAGTGTCTCTCTCATAATCAGTATGGTGAGATGAAACTTGCAGAAACCTATACTGGATCAGTCATCACCTGGGTCAATAGGAATTGTGCTAGGTGCTGGAGTTTCTGGATATCTGCTGACAAATGGGTTACACAGGACTCAAGACTGTTGTCTGGGGAACCAGGATCAGAGGCTGAAGGATTACTGGAAGAAAAGTTGTTTACATATTGCAAATATACAAAGACTGAAAACAAAGAAAAAATGATTTGCTATTACAAATCACATCCAATGAGGGTATCTGAAAAGAATGCACCAGGTCTGGAAAGCAATACCCAGAAGAAGAAAAAATAACAGAACAGATCAATGTCAATTTAGAATAGAAAATAATGTATTCATAAAAGTAGAATTGGAAGAACTGTAAAGGTCTACCTGGGCAAAGAAATTGAAATTTTGCCAGAAATAGCTCAGACAAACCAAGGGGAGTCAATAGTAGAGGAAGCACATTGCTATTGAACCATTATCATTCCCAAATCAAACACCCTCTCCTCTTATCTTTTTGTCTGAAAGAAAAAAGTTTTTTTAGCTGAAAAAAAGAGAAGCTGAAAGGAAGAATAACTGAGGATCCGGAACAGCACAAAAATAACAGAATAAGGTTGCCTGCATTGAAGCTTGTTACAAAAAAAAAAGCTAGCACAACTGAATGAATGAATGAACCTTTATTGACAAAGTACAACCATGTATACATTGAGATTGGCTGAGCCTCCCCTCGTGTCCCCACCCCAACTTACAGTGACACAAACCCTCCATCTTATTACACCATGTGAGCTAACTGCACAATGCACCGGCCTCACAAGTCAATTATACATAAAGTTTATAAAATTATTTCCCATTCAAAAGCCTAACAGCCCATGGATAAAAGCTGTTCTTCAGCCTGTTGGTACGGCTGGCTATACTCCTATATCTCCTACCCGATGGTAGGAGAGTAAAGAGATACCGTCCAGGGTGTGAGTCATCCCTAAGAATTTTCCTCACTCTTCCAAGGCAGCGAGCCCTGATGATGTCATCCAGTGGTGTCAGGGGACAGCCCACAATGTCTTGTGCTGTGCTCACCACCCTCTGTAATACTTTCCTCTCCGCGGCTGTCAGACCAGCATACCAGACCACAATACCATACAAGAGGATGTTCTCTACAGTAGACCAGTAAAAGAGGGTCATAAGCCGTTGTTCTACCCTGTTCTTCCACAAGACCCTGAGAAAGTGAAGTCTCTTTTGGGCATTTCTGGCCACCTGGGTTGTATTAACTTTCCAGGTCAGATCTTCACAGAGGTAGACTCCCAGAAATTTAAAGGAGGAAACTCTCTCCACACAGTCCTCCCTGATGTAAAGTGGGGCAGGTTCCTCCTTTTTCCTCCAGAAGTCTAGCACCATCACTTTCGTCTTGCTGATGTTCAGGTGCAAGTTGTTGTTACAACACCATATGGATAGTTTTTGTACCTCTGCCCTGTATGCTGTCTCATTCCCACCTGTAATAAGACCCATGACAGTAGTATCATCTGCAAACTTAATTATCGCAGTAGATGGGTCGGATGATACACATTCATATGTGTACAAAGAATACAGATAGGGGCTAAGCACGCAGCTCTGTGGCGAGCCAGTGCAAAGCTTCAGAGAGGTGGACAAAGCAGACCTGACCCTAACTGTTTGTAATCAGTCCCTAAGAAAGTTTTAAATCCAATCGCAGATGGAGGGGGAAAATTTCAAGTCAGTCAGCTTCTCAATGAGAGTGCTCAGCAAAATGGTGTTGAAAGCCGAGCTATAATCAACAAAAAGCATCCTGACATAGCTTTCAGGTTTCTCAGGATGACTTGCTGCAGAGTGTAAAGCAGTAGCTATGGCATCATCTGTTGACCTGTTCCCCCTGAAGGCAAATTGATGTTTATCAAAATCCAGTGGAAGGCATGTCCTGAGATGTTGGCGAACCAATCTTTCGAAGCATTTCATGACTACAGACGTTAATGCAACAGGTCTGTAGTCATTCAGGCACTCAACTGCAGTTTTCTTGGGGACTGGGACAATGGTAGCTGCTTTCAAGCATGATGGTACACATGCCGTTTGCAAGGAGATGTTAAAAATCCTTGTCAGGACCCCTGCTAATTGGTCGGCACAATTCTTAACCACTATCCCCAGCACCCCATCTGGGCCTGCAGCTTTGCTGGGATTCATAGCCTTCAATACAGTTCTCACTTGATCTTCATATAGGGTGAGTTGCTGAAAATCAGAAGGCCAGCCAGCAGAGGCTACGGGATCTGGTCTTTTTACCTCATAGCGAGCGAAGAAGATATTCAGCTCCTCAGCCAACGAGGCATCGGTGTTAACCATGCTCCTCATACTGCCTTTGTAGTTGGTGAAGTGCTGCAGTCCCTGCTACACTTGCCTCGGATTGTTGTCTGCTAAGTGGTTCTCCACCTTGTGTTTATATTGCTGTTTTGCCATCCTAATGCCTCTTCTAAGATTTGCCCTGGCCTCTCTGTATGTGTCCCTGTCCCCTGCCTTAAAGACAGAATCCCAAGCACTCAGGAGTGTTCATATCTCTGCAGTAATCTAGGGTTTACAGTTCCCGTAAACTCTAATGCACTTTTCTGTTGTTACACTATCAGTGCATGTTCTAAAATATAAGAGAGTACGGCATCTGTGTATGCATTCAGGTCTTCATCTTCGAATACACTCCAGTCAGTGGTTTCAAAGCAGTCCTGCAACTGGCTGAGAGCACCCACTGGCCAGGTTTTGACCCTTTTCATGACTGCCTGAGTTCTTTTCTTGACAGGGACATACTTTGGGCACAACAGGAGTGAAAGATGGTCGGATGCAAAATCAACAATGAAATAAAAGCCAAACAGTGTACCACAAAAATGGAAGATCAGCTTAGAAATTAAGATCATCATACTAAGATCAGATGCAAACAAGTTAGAACAGATGAAAGAAAAGAAGATCAAAGAATATCTTATCAAGAAATATCACCTAGAGACAAGGAAGCTCAAGGAAGCTCTGGAAATAATAAAGCAGTAAATAAGAGCTATAGCCAAAAAACACACAAAACCAGACACAAAACTCAAGTTGCACACTACAATACTGAACAAATTGGGCCATAGCTATCAAACATCAAAAACCTCTGCCAGGCCATCCCACCTCTTTTACATCTGTATGGAAAAACTGAATAGAAAAACACCATCTGAAACGGAATGGCTGCTCAATACTGTCTGTATATACAGTTAAGATATTACAGTGGAGTTTGGATTAGACATACATGCCACCCTTTCCATCAACAGGGTGAAAAGAGTGAAAACTGAGGGAATCAAGATGCCCCATGGAAATAACATCAAGAATATGGATGAAGATAATCACCACAAATACCTGGTCTGACCACATCAAACACATGGAAGTCAAGAAGGAGGTTAATCATTAGTACATCAAAAGTTTGAAGAAAATCTTAAAGCTTAAAATCAGTGGAGAAAATAACATCAAACTGATCAACACTTGGGCAGTTCCAGTCAACAGATATACTGTATAACTGGAATAGTGGACTGGACTCAGATTGAAGTAGAAGCCTTGGATAAGAAAAGCAGAAAAATAGTGACATCTATGTAGTGACTTTAACAGACTCTAATTATCAAGAAGCAAAGTTGGGCTCCTAATGTTCCAAGTGTATCAAGACAGTTGAAGAATTAAAAAAAGGATACTGAAAGAGTATCTGATTGGCTGTGAAGAAGATACACTGCATCAAGTACATCACGAAGGATTATTAAATATCTATGAGACCAAAGTGACCTATAAGAAAGATCAAATGAAGAATAGAAAAGAGACATGGAAAGGCAAAGTATCATAGTACAATGTATTATGTACCAGCCAGTAGATTAAAAGAAACTAGCAGGCAAAGCAGGTAACAAGAACTGGCAATGTCTAAATGCAGGAAAGTTAAAGAAAGATGGAAGGGCTAATTCTGGTTGCACAAGATCAACCCTTAAGAACAAATGCACACAAAGCCAAAAATAAGAAGAAAGCAAATGCCACCTCTGCAGAAAAACAAAAGAAACAGAAAACCACCTAGTTAGTTCTGCAAGAAGATCTGCAGACTGATAACAACCAACAACATGATAAAGTAATAGCAACAGTGTATTGAATATCAGTAAAAAATATTACTTGCCTGAAAGCAAGAACTGGTGTGATCACAAAATAGACAAAGGAAGGGGAAAACAAAGATGTGAAAATTCTCTGAGATTTTAGAATTCAAACAGAAAAGCATCCAAACAGACAATACCTCAGACTTAACAAATGATGATAAGAAAAACAAGTAGAACTGGCTAGTGAGATACCTGCAGACAGAAGAATAGAAGAGAAAGAAATGGAGAAAAATCACCAAATAAAAAAGGCCCGCAAGTAGAAGTAGAACAATTGTGGCAAGAGAAAGCAAAGGTAGTACCAATAGTAATAGGCACCATGGGTGCAATTCCAAAACATCTGGAGCACTTCTTGAATACCATTAGCATTGACAAAATCCTCATCAATTAATTGCAAAAGGCACCTTTCCTTGAAACAGCTTACATCCTGCAGTGATGCCTTTAGCACCATAAACCAACAACATCTCCCTATCCCGGATCCTTGGGAAGGACTGGCAAAAAATGCCATATCCAGTCTAAACATTTAGCTGACAGTGTGATAAACCATAATAATTCCTAAAATGTTGTATGCAGCAAGTATTTTTCAATAGATGCCTTGAAGTGAAGTGAAATGTCCTTACAGCTCATCATACAAGCTATTGTGTAAGGTCCTTGTGATCAAGGAGACTTCTAGAGAAGACATCTAGTTTACAGATATCCTGCTGCCTTCACAGAATCTTCTATGATCACCAAACATTGTTGTCTTACGTATTTTCCACCTCATTTTTTGCCTGCTCCTTTGGTAGAAATGGTTCCTTGAAAATGAAACAAAGTAATAAAATGGCTGCTGCAGCAGGAGCTTTAAGAGCTTACTAGAAACATCTCATAAAATGGTACTTAGCTATGGTTCCTCTAATTCCCTCTGGCAACCAAGTAAGCTAAACAATACTCTGTTACCTAAGTAGATGACAGTTGGTGTGCATGTGTGTATATATCAGTCAAGCCTTAATACTTCCAAAGTCTTTAAGCAGTTTTATGAAGTGATGTTAAAATCCACATTTTCTAGGACTGAGTTTCATTGAGTTCAATGAAACCTATTTTTGAATAGACATGTAGAGCCAACATTGGAAATCTTGCATAAAAAGCATGTCTTGTTTTCATTAAATATACTTATTATTTTAGAAAATTTTAAGGAACTAATAACTGTCTAAGTAAATGTATAGGAGACAGAGCAGGAAACTTGTGCATATTTTTGGTATGATTAAAAGAATTTGGCTCAATAACATAAAGGTGGCTTTAAATTATTTAATTCCCACAAGATGACATCTAATTAATTCATCAGTGTTGTTCCTTTTTGAAAGTTACTTGATTCACTATAGTTCTATAGTAGAACATTTCCTAAATGTACAATTATTTGCTAGAAAAATACCTTCTCCTACATCTGGTTCAGATATACTTTATTGCCCCATCCTTTTCATTTATGTTCTAAGACTTGTTAAGCTTCAAAAAAGAAGGTTATAACATAAATCAGATTTCATTTGTTTACTACAATTTTGGGACATGATTCAACTAAAGCTAAGTAGTCTGAAAGTTTTTTTTTTGTTTTTTGTTTTAATATTATTGGCAGAGTGGAGCACATTCTGTACATAAATCTCTTCCACCGAAATCAATGCAAGTTGAAAGTACTTGGCATTGCTTGGATTGTGTTCATATTGTACAACATCACTTATATCATTATATAAAACATTGATTTGTACTTAGCTTTTGATATATAGTACAGGGAAGTGTATCTGAGTCAATGGAATATTTCTTGTTTATCCCTGCTTACTTTACTGTAACCAACAAGTCTGCACACAGATTTCCTTTTGTTGAATTGTGAATGATGCAATATGGTTAGTTTATTTGTTGAAATAAATAATTCATTAATAAATAAATAATATATTTATTATTTCTTTAAAATGTGAGCTTTGGACTTTTCACTAAAATTCTTACAATAATAGACATTAAAAGCAGCAGTTAAAATAAAGAAACCCATCACACCTTAGTAAAAGGCCTGAGAGAATAAAAATATCTTTGGCATCAAAAAGCAGTAAAGACAGGGACAAACATGGGTTTCTGGCGAGGTTAATCTAAAATTAGGCTGCCACTGAAAGACCCAATCACAGGATGAGAAGGCACTCAGAGCTGACTTTGCAAAAGCAATCTTATAGGGGAAAGTGGTAGAGATCTTTCAAATACAGTAATCCCAACCCTGAACTTTTATTGATTAACATCAGGTTTTGAACTGAGGGACAAAAATTAACTAGGAGCCAACAAAGATATTAAAGAACCCATCTAATATATGTATAACCTACTTTCAGCCATTTCTTCCCCAATACTTTGTAATAATAGAAGTTTCTGAGTAATCTTCAAGGACAGCCTTGAACAATGCATTGCAGTAGAAAAGTCAGCGAGGTGATTTTTCTTGAATCTCGTATTAACCTGCATTTGTGTAATAATTTATCTTTCGAAGCAAATCATTTACCATCATACTCACCCATAATAGAAAAAGATGCATATTTCCATTAACCTATATTGCAATAAACTTTCACATAGAATATTTTGGTACTCTCTAGAAAAGTACTGGAGTTTCAGTTTGTATACTCACATGTACTTTTTTTGTCGCCCACTAAGTTTTCTTCCACATGAATTCTGTGAACAGAAACTTGGTCTGTGGTTCATCTGTTATTTGTGCTACCTAACTGAACTTTGCCATGGGCAAGAATAACCTAAGAAAGTTTTAAAATGAGCCTAAAACGGATTTAAACTTTTTAAAAATAAAACAAATACAGCTATGTCCTTCCCTTAGCTAAATTGAATGCTGCTCAGCTGAGTGATTTGCCTAAGAGAAATTCTGGTTGGGTAGGTTACTTAATAGGCCTCAAAGGAGCTTGAAAAAAAGTACAATGTTATTATTCATAATATCTGTTAAGGTTTCAGGGTGAATTGAGATTTTTTACTGTGAACTTTAGAATTTCACAGCTATCAAAACTGAATGCATATCATGATGAATATGGGTCCAGCTATAATATTAGGAATCTAGAAGCAACAAGAAGGGATGTCCTTATTTTCTGCTTACCTGATATCATTTTGGGGGAAAAAGTGTTGCAAAATATTGGTCACTTACATAGCAGCCAGTACAAGCTGTTTTGAGCTTGCCAAAGAAGAGCAAGAGCCCAATATAATAAGAGCACAAAATAAAAGTAAAAACTGGGTCCTCAAGCAGAACGAAGCTAATATCCAAATGATTCCTAATAATGAAAAAAGTATAATTAAAGAATTTGATCTTTGTATCTTCAAATTTAATTTTTAATTCAGTCTAACGATAGCATCTTTCCTCTAGCTTCTCTGAGCTCAGGTAGTATCGAGGAAGATCTTATTCTTAAAACAATGACTCTTTGCCTGCAAGGCAGTCAGTCAGGCAGAATCTACCTATCTAAATGTATATCAATCTCTATCTATCTATCTATCTATCTATCTATCTATCTATCTATCTATCTATCTATCTATCTATCTATCTATCTGTATATCTATCAATCATCTCTACCTAGCTAGCAATCATCTATGATCTACTTAAGATCAAACAAAATTTGGCAAAAAACAACATTTAAAACAAAGAAGGCATGGCTATTTCTGCAGGATTAACATCCACAATTTATATTAGGATCCAAAATAAGTCTAATTTCACTGACTGTTACTAATGTTATACTTTTAGCAGTATGGTTCTCAGTCAGTTATACCACATCTAGAACTGCAAGGAAATGGTAGTTGCAGAGTTACTCTGGGACCTTTTATGCTTGTCTTCATGAAAACTGTGAAAGAAGCAATGTACCTAAGTCATGTACTTGAATTAAGACAATGGGAGCACTTTTTTCATTATATTTTCAAGATTATACATGTACTTAATGCTGCTGAGACTGACCATTAATCCATGGCCTAAACCTAATCTTATCAACATCAACTAAAAGTGGTTCTCCAGGGTTTAAGACACCCATAGAGATGTACTGTGCAAGCCACAGTGACAACTAGTTATCTATCCACTTCCCTATGTATTTTATCTCAAAGCATGCATTGTGACATCATAATGACACATTGGTTTGCATTGGGATGTTCATGATTTGTGTTGGGATGCATGCCCATAATTTGCACCTTCCTTGCAACATCTTCCTTTCCCTGGAAGCCCGCAGACATGCATATTTTCCAGTCCAGTCCCAACTTTCCAGGGCTTGGAATTGTGATCTTGTGCATGGAAAGTGTGTGATCTTTTACTGAACTGAGCTTCTCCTTGCCTCTTCACAGGGAAGTTTGCTCAGGGTTATTATGTGTAAGAAATGTCTATGAAAATATAACTAGAGAACACTATGATGTTATTGTTCAGTCATTCCTATCCAGCTTTATTCTTTATGGAAGCTTAGTTCTCCAGGGGATGTGGTAACTAGCAGATAGTCTTGATTTACAGCAACACACTACATGTTCTCAGCTATGCATGTTTATTTCAGCGCTTGGTTCCCCCCCCCCATTTTTTTGGTTATTAAATGCCCATTATGCCTCATAATCCCAGTAAAGACAGGTCTCTTTAGAGGTGCAGCAGATATACAACACTTTTGCCAAACAATAAGTGAATTCATGGAAAAAGACCCCTAAAATAAATTACCTCATTCCCTCCCCCTTTGGTGAAACAGCCTATCTCCAATACACTCAAAGGCAGCTCAGATCTGATTTACAGTTGAGTTTCCCAGAGATCAAATAAAAGCCAAATGGGGAATGATGGAAATTTCTCAAGGGAGAAACCAAACCTAGGTATAATCAGCTTTCACACTTCCCTTACCAGCAAGATTGGTAGACCTCATGCTTACTGACAACTGGTGAAATGGTTGAAAGGCTCAACAACAGTGTTCCTGTTCTAAGGTTTTAGGTTGTTGGTTTTTTTTTAAATAAGCATACACTCACATCTTTCCTTTTGCATGACTTCATTTTGTAAAGACATTAGTCAGACATACTGCAGCAGATCTGAGCATTTTTATAATCTTTGTTGCACTTGCCCAGAATAGAACAGTGGGTACAACATTCCCTTGAAGGGAAATACTGGTTGTGTCAGTTAGGATTTCTGAAAGTTTACTTATTCGTAACTGGGTTTATCCATTGAACATTTGGATATGCTTATATTGCTCACTATCATCACTTGCTGTCCCACACATCAATAGACACTGTGAGTGAAACCAGTAGAAAACCAATTTTTGGATTGGGACTCCCCCCCCCAATTAAGATTCTATTCCTAAATAATCCAGAGCAGATTCAAAAGGCAATCTGAAATTCAAAACTTGCATATGGTTTCTTCATTTTGTGTCAACCTTAACTTTAACCCTTTGAAGACATGAAAATACTGAACCATCTGACAGAATAGGCCAGGTAGCCCCATATAATGTTAATTATTTTATTGTATGGAGACTTCAGCTACAAGCCATTCAGAATGTCAAGGTAGGAAGAGGAGGAACATCATTAGTTTATTTTTTTTAAAAAAGAATCATAACTGCCTATATGTCTAAGGAGCAGGTTTGTCCGCTGCCCTGGCTAGCTTTTTGAACCAAGGGCCATACTTAACCCTTGCATGGCCTATCTGTGGCATGCTCTAAGAAACAGACAGAGGCAGGGTGGGCCAGAGCAATAAGTGGGCCAGATAAAAAACTTCATACCGATCTCAAAGTGTTTTGAGTTTAATCCACAATAATAGGTAATTGCTAATTTTATGTATTTATTAGAGGAAGAAAATTACAATGGGGTGGCAATTTTGGAGGAATCTCTGAGGCAACACCCATGCCTGGGAGAGGCAAAGGAGCTTGAGCATGTGTACCACCGCTATTGTATGGATTTTAGATAGGTAAGACCAGCTCTTTTTTTTCTAAGTATGGCTCTTTCCTTCCCCCATTAACAACTTTTAAAAATTAGAGTTCTGGATTTCTAAAACTTCATAATCTAGCTATCCTATTCTCCAATTATCTGTTTCTAAGAACCCTATTTCTCAGAAT
Source organism: Vipera ursinii (assembly GCF_947247035.1). Taxonomy (NCBI): domain Eukaryota; kingdom Metazoa; phylum Chordata; class Lepidosauria; order Squamata; family Viperidae; genus Vipera; species Vipera ursinii. Next base: position 113,009,908 of record NC_139513.1, read on the forward strand.
CTCTGTTTTGGCTCCAGGCTTGACGTTCTCAAACCACATTGCCTACTAAAAGGAATCATATGTAAAAAGTAAATATGTAACCTCATTTACAAGTTCCATGACATAAGAAATTACAGGGGACAGATATTTATAATACGCTTACTGTTTTTCCAAGCCAATTTTATGAGAGCCAAGATTCAATTCAAGTTATTAAATAAATACATCATGTTCTATGAGTATTTGGGGATAATATAATCAGCAGCTGTTGGTTTAGCAAGAAGCCAACTGATTCATTACTATTGAGCAGATATGAACTAATTATATGTCAAGCTTGTCCTTATCTTTTTCTTCTGGTTTCTGTCTCGTTGTATACTTCCATGTCACTCAGAAATAGTCTTCAGTTGAGCCATCCATATCCTTAACCAATTAGTGACCTTCAGACATGTTATACTTCAACTGGAAATAAGGAGAAATGTCCTGACAGTGAGAACAATCAACCAATGGAACAGACTGTCTTCAGATGTTATTGGTGCTTCATCACTGGAGGCTTTCAAAAAGAGACTGGACTGCCACCTGTCAGCAACGGTGTAGGGACTCCTGCTTGGGCAGGGGATTGGACTACATGATGTACAAGGTTCCTTCCAACTCTGTTATTCTATTCTATTCTATTCTATTCTATTCTATTCTATTCTATTCTATTCTATTCTATTCTATTCTATTCTATTCTATTCTATTCTATTCTATTCTATTATTCTATTCTATTCTATTCTATTCTATTCTATTCTATTCTATTCTATTCTATTCTATTCTATTCTATTCTATTCTATTCTATTCTATTCTATTCTATTCTATTCTATTCCCCTTAACAGCTGCATCCTACATTTATTTTTTATAACCATGTTTAGCTAGTTTGTTGGACCTGTGATGCATCAGAAAATGAACTTATAAAAGTGCTGTAGATTTATTATATTTATGAATGTAGCTGTGAATCTAGTCTTCTATTCCAGAATCTCCCTTCCCGGTAAATAGAATGCCTCAATGTTTAAGCAATATTGGTTCTGGTAGGCCTTGACTTCGGGTCATAAATGAGCTTGGCAATTACAGTTATCAGTTGTGATGGTTGGGTTGCAAAGCAGGTCACCATGTGACTAGACCCAATTTTATGACCCTTTTTGCAGCAGTCATTAGTGAATGCTGTAATTATTAAAATTATTTGCAATGAGCCAGAGGTAAACACCAATTTCCAGCAAAAGCATTGTAAACTGTGGTCATGTGATTGTGAGACTGCAAATGGCCATAAATGTGGCTCATTGCCAAGCACCCAAAATGTGGTCATGTGACTGCAGGGAAGTTCAATGTTGGAACTTTAAATCAGATTGTAAGTTTCTATTTTTGGGGTGGGGGTGGGGGTGGAGGTGGGTCCATTGTAATCTCAAACCGTTACCAAGTTGAGGACTACTATACTTTCTTCTACCATATGTGTTCCTGGATAAGTAATAACCTTTAGCTGATCATGTCTAGACTAAGAAATTCAGCATGTTTGTGCTTGGTTAATCTGTGGATGGGGTGCTGCAGGTGAAAAAAGGATCACTGAACAAGGCAATGGTAAGGCACTTTCATACTGTTGTCTAGAAAATAGCTCTTGCTGTAGTTTTTCTCTCTTTCACCACATCTATTTTCTTTACTTTACTGATGAAGGATGAAGAGAAAGAGGAAAATCCATTTGTAGTTTCAGCTCTATTTAATAAACTACAACAGGGGTGTCAAACTCAATTTCACTGAGGGCCGCATCAGCATTGCGGTTGCCCTCAAGGGGCTGGGTGGGTGTGGCCAGGGTGGGCGTGGCCTACTGGGTGGGCGTGGCTAGAGTGCGTATGGCCTACTGGGTGGGCATGGCCACCTCTACATCGTTCGCATCAAGGGTGCCTATGGGGGCCTGGGCAGGAGTGGGACAGATCTGAGGGTCTCTGGCAAAAGGAGGGTCTCTGGGCCAGGGCCAAGGCAGTGGGGGCTGTTCCCTCCCTGTTTCCAGGATGGCTTCGCGGGCCGCATGAAACCAGTTCGCGGGCCGGATCTAGCCCCCGGGCCTTGTGTTTGACATGTCTGAACTACAATATACATAATGTTTACCTCAAAGCCCTGGAGAAGAAGGCAGATTATAAATGTTTTAAGTATCTGCATAAGTAATTTATTATAAAAAGCACCACAAGCTAAGGATAAACGGGGAGAGGACAGAAAGCTGACTGAAGGAATGCTATATATGGAGATATTATGAAGGCAGTAGCTGAGAAGCACTTTGAACCATCTGAAATTCTATTTACAATTTCCATCATTAATACAGAATTTGAAGTTTCCAGAGAAACTTGAAATTTGTCCAACTGAAGAGGATTCAGTCAGAGAGTAGCTTTTTTAAAAGTTGCAGTTTCCTAATACAAATTCAAGCAATATTTTCTGCTGAATACATTAGCTGTTGACGGGGGGGGGGGGCAGAAACATGCCAGTTCCTGCCTCTGTCCTCTCCCCACCACCCCTCAGAGGGAATAAAACAACTTCTTTCTGCAATGGATACAACAAAGGGCCAAGGCAGCCCCCTCTGACGCCCAAGGAATTTGTGATAACCTTCATAATTAGCTCCCATAATAAAGCAATTAATGGTTTCTCAGTAAATTCCCTCCGTTGTTAGCAGGGGAAGTTTTGTCAGAGCTGTTTACCTACTGCTGAGACAGAGAGCTTTGCACAGCCCTGGGAACCAGGAGACACCAGGGCCTGAAACACTGCAAGACTTCCAGCCCTCAATTAGCTGGCAATTCAGAAGGAAAACAATTCTCTACTTTCTCATTAAAAGATGAGTTTAAAAATCCACCCAGAATGATTCTAGCTCTCCTTGGTGAAAGAAGAAGAAGTTGCTTTTCTTTCAAGCCCCCCTGGGTTTAGTTCAAACTAGGCTGAGAGCTCCTTTGGCTGGCTAAATTGCAAGCAAGGGGGGATAATGGGAGATTGATTAGGGTTAATAGACTTATTTTTGCAGGTCATGCCGCACAGCAGTCTGGGTTGTGGTGCTCCAAAACATATTATCACAAGCCATAAATCAAGGCCCTTGGAGGGGATTCAGACCCCTCTCTCTCTCTCCCTCTGAATGGCTAGTTAACAATTCACTTTTGTCTCCAAACTGCAACTCCCAAACGCCTCTTGGCTGGTGTCCTCTTTCTAAAGGCTTGACTCACAGGGAACTTTGCAAATCTTGGAAGAGCACTGGGTATCCTCTGTCCCTGCTAACAGTAGTGTGAATAGTTGGACCAGTTAATCATCAGGCCAGGTCACCATTTAGTACAGTAAAGCCCGCCCCTTATTATTACTTTTTAAAAATAGGGATTTAAAAATAATTGCATCCTAAACTACAGGGTGCTTCGGGTGACAGCTATGATTCTTCCCCTTCTCTTCTAGCCTTACAACAACCCTGAAGAGGGAATGAGGCCGAGAGGTGGAGACTTGTTTAAATGAGCTAAATGGCAGCGAGCTTCATAGCACAGTGGGAAGCTGTAGGAGAGAACAATTCTTCTTCTTCTTGGGAAATCCAAAAATAATTTAAAACATGACAGATCGGCTGCCTCCTTTATGTCTGTGTGGCTAATTCTGTCTTCCTGGTTGCTATTAATTCACCCACAGCTAAATGTACTGAAAGATAAGGCAGGCTGGCTTCTCATTAAACAAGCTAGCAGAACTTGTCTGCACGCAGGAGAGCCATTGGGAATCACTGTTTATGGCTGATCTTGTGGGAGACATCTATTTTCACATGATTCCTTATCAATTCCTTTGCCTCTGAACTTTTCTTCAAATGGACCAATGAATTTGTATAACCAACAAAATCCCCAAGAGATTTTCTGGGAATTTATATCACCACTCCTTTCCCCAAAATGACCGGCAAGGTCCAATGGGAAAGTTTGCAGACAGAAACATTGTGCTTGCAGTGGTACTTTAGTTATGCAGATTTCAGAGATCTCAGATTTTAAAAAAAAGGAATGTTTTTGGTGGCAATCCCTTCAGGATAGATGAGGGAAAGAAGCCTCAGTTTCAGATTAAAGATCAGAGAGCTAATGAAAGACTGTAAGAAGGCTCCAAATACTTCAATCACTGTCCTTCATTAATATAGTCAATAAACAAACATCCCTTAAGAATCCGCAGTTAGTACTTAAGTAAATTCCACATGAAAGCACACTTCTCATAAAACATTTCAACTTCTATCTCAGGCTAATATATTAGGCCTCATTTCATTTGCATTTTAATGACAAGGCTATACTTTTCGGATAAATGACTGCACTTTATCAAAGGATTACTTCATTTGGTCTGTAATGGTTCTTGGCCATATGGGAAACATATCGATGCTGAGAAGCTGCATACCACCGCTCACATGGCTAAAATTACCAAGTTCCAAATTTCATGTTTCATTTTGCAGAGCTGCTTTTAAAAAGAAGTTAGAGGGAAATCACTGAAACTTAAACACATAATTTATATTTCTCTCAAAATCAGGACAAAATTGATCTGGTAATTTCAGTTTTTCTTCATCAGTAATGATATTTACATTCCAGTTTTTATAAAATAACAAACATTAAATAATGTTCTGTTCGGTAACATTTTTTGCTACATGACCATTTAAACTAATAGGGAGCTGGTATTACTAACTAACACTACAACTGTCAAGTTTCCGACGGATGAAATGTCAGTGTTAGTTTGAATTGTATTTCTATTTCTGGTAACAATAAAAAAAAAACACTGCCATTTCAGAATAAGCCACATAATTTATTATCTCTCCTTACCCCATCCCCCTTTATTTTTGACTCCTTACAGCAAAAAGGTTCAGTTTCCATGTGATGGATGCTTTCAGTAATGGTTATCCCTGTGACAAATTTCATATTGGCCCTTTTCTAGATTTCCTTTGAAAATCTCATACTACATGTGCATTAAACAGTAGCTCATTCAAGTGCTCTCTTCCTTGAGCCATTGCAGATAATGTCTTTGGCAAAGAAAAAAAAAACATTTGCTATGAAATCTGCAAACATTGGGATTTCCTTATGTCAGAAAGTTTTTTGCATTAAAAAGGCGGCCATTCAAGCTTGCACTCATAATTAGCTTCTATGGGACCTTTGCCTGAAACACCCATCATTTTAAGAGCAAGTGAAGCTGGCAGAGACAAATTGACCTTTCTTACCTGTAGGATTTTAAGGAAGGAGGTGCCCCTTTGGTATACAATTGATGGTAAGCATCTCATAGTAAAACATGCTGGGGCAGCCAGCAACTTGTTGGGTTGTTTAGGGTGATTGATGAGTGCCAAAGATCCCTATGGGGGATAGAAAGACAAACCTCTGCTCTCATCCCCTCTTTGTTTAGGAGATGTTCTCAGTCAGCAACAGATGGCCCTTGCTCCCCTTTGCTGACTAGAGATTTGCAAATGCCATCCATCTTCTCCTAGATGTCTGACAAACTAGAGAATAGATGAGCTTGTTGGAGGAGATGATGAGAGAGAGTGAGAGAGAAGAGCAGGAATGAATGAATGGAAAGGAGACAGCTTTACCTAATTTTGCATATTTTCTCTCAAAGGAGGGCTTATCCATAATGTTACCTTAGAAAGAGACATTGCATCAGAGCAAGCAGACTATTTCATCTTTTCCAAGGACCATCATGCAGGCATACCGCACCATTTGTATTAGTTTGTTTGAATTTCATCTTAGCAAATAATGGGGCCTGCCCCAGGGAAGAAAGAACCAAGAAAGAATCTGCTTATGCAGATCAGCCTTCCTTAGCCCTTAGCCAATTGAATTGAGGAAACAGAACAGAATAACAGAGTTGGAAGGGACCTTGGAGGTCTTCTAGTCCAAAAAGGTTGTGTAAAGAGTCAATTCAGCTATGGCAAATCTAGACAACATACTAAAAAGCAGAGACATCACCCTGCCAACAAAAGTGCATATAGTCAAGGCCATGGTTTTCTCAGTTGCAATGTATGGCTGTGAAAGTTGGACCATAAGAAAGGCTGAGCGCCAAAGAATTGAGGCCTTTGAACTCTGGTGCTGGAGAAGACTCCTGCGAGTCCCTTGGACTGCAAGGCGATCAAACTGGTCAGTCTTAGAGGAGATCAACCCTGACTGCTCTTTAGAAGGCCAGATCCTGAAGTTGAAACTCAAATACTTTGGCCACCTAATGAGAAGGAAGGACTCACTGGAGAAGAGCCTAATGCTGGGAAAGATTGAGGGCAATAGAAGAAGGGGATGACAGAGAATGAGGTGGCTGGATGGAGTCACTGAAGCATTAGGCGTGAGCTTAAATGGACTCCAGAAGATGGTAGAGGACAGGAAGGCCTGGAGGAACGTTGTCCACGAGGTCACAATGGGTCAGACACAACTTCGCAACTAATAACAACAAAAAGACTCAAGTCAGGGAGCTACTTTTCCCCTTTGGTAGGTGCAATGAAATTTCCATGAGTCTCAGAAGAATCCTGATTTAGTCTCTTTCCAATATATACATATGCAGACCATGAAATGAGAGACATTTATTTTACTTGGCACGTGGAGAGAAGGAAGGGATGGTGATTACAGAAGATGTATCCTTGTGCATGGCCCTTACTTGTGTATGCTCCTCCATCTTTGCTAACTAAGTGTGGGGGAGAATCAGAGAGGAGATATTATTATTATTATCATTATCATCACCATCATCATTATTATTATTATTATTATTATTATTATTATTATTATTATTTGAAGTCATGTTAAGTCCTGCATTATGCAGATCCCTAGACAACACTGTACCGTACCCTTAATATCAACAGGAGGTTATTTCCCAAAGGCTCCACATCATCAAACAAGTTCAAAAATGATAAGAACATAGAATGCTGACTATGTCTATTCCTACACATATACTGTTAGTAAACAGTACTGTGAAATGAGTCTGGAACCTTGCACAAGTTAAAAAACAACAACCCAAGTGCTGTTTCATAAAAAGAGCAGGCAAAATTAATACAGCTTGAATGGGTGGGATTAGCTGCAATCACCTTGCCTCTTGCTTTAGTAACAACTTAAAAACAAACAAATTCAGGTTGAAACCTTTCCTACCTATCAGTTACATATTTTGCTTAGTGATACCTCAATTATAGCAATTTTCTCAGATCCCTGACTGGTAACCGTGCCAGTTTCTTGCAGAGAATGTTATAACACTTCAAAGTCAAAGAAATATATTATCACATAAGCTTTCATGGATCTCAATTGCCTTCATCAGATGCAAGGCATTATAGTTTTCATGAAAAAGTGCATAATATATACAGATAGTGGTTGTGGGTTGCAGTGGAGATGGAAGAGAAGGGAAAGGAAGATTTTTTTTAAAGCAAGGTAATAATGATCTGTAAGAATTATCTGTGTTTTAAGTCCAGTAACAAACAAGCACCATATGGATAAGATACAATAAGCCAAGCTGTTGGATCACATGGACCAGTTAACATTTCTGTTTACTTTTATAGAACTTGTGAACACTAGCCTAAATACCTCACACTTTATACATTGTTTTTTTCTCCTGATTTATACAAATTCGGCATTCCCAGCCCAGCATTCTTAGTCAATTCCAGAATCTCTCTAGAGGCAAACTCATATAATGAATTCAGCTGGATGCAGCATTTGGCATGTGTTTAGAAACATGGACTTAACTGCTATGTGAAATTTTGTTCTCTCATCATCACAACAGCCAGTTGATACCTCAGATGTCATGGTCTCTTTATAGCAGATTTATTCCCATCTTTAATTCCCCACTATTCAGGACTTGTTTGCTTTGTAGGCCTATAGAAACAAACCTTCTAAGTAACAAAGGTTCTTTTATTTCAAACCTAGCCATAGTTAAGGAACTGTCTGCCACTGATGACAAATTATTCAAATTTAATAAGAAATGGCTGCAAACTTAAAAAGTTACAGACAGGGGAAGATAAGAATACATTAAAAACCCTGTCTTCCAAATTTCCAAGTGCAGCAATGTGATTAATTAGAATAAATTAAAGAAGGAACTGCAAAATTTTCATCTTTCTGTTATTCACCCACTGTACCCACCACTTTGGGGTCAACAGTGCATGCTGCAAAAATTTCCACTGCTCTTCACAAGAATGCAATCAAATTAATAAAATTAATACACCTTTTTCAAGCTTAATCCAAGTGCTTTTGATCAGGCATTGGGAATTGGACCCTTAGACCACCTTTAGAAAAGTTAGAAGTCTTGCTAAAAATGTTACCAAAATCTTGCAAAAGTTTGGTCATGGGAGCTACATATATGAACTAGTCCATTCATATATTCAAGTTTATCTTAAAAATGTTTGAGTTACTAAAATATTCTTAATTGTAAAATATTCTACAAGCAGGTTGAGCAACTAGACTGTATTATGCCTGATAGCTGAAACATGTAGTAATTCCAATGAAAAACTCACTAAGGTGTTATAACTGTTGTGACTGTTTATGGATTAGGTCATTGTATTGAAACAGAGGTGTGCAATGGTATGAAAGTGCTTTTGTGCAATTTCTCCTCAGTGTAATATGCCTTGGGCAAGCAATCAGTTCTCAGGAGTCCTCCCAAGATTTCAAATAAGACCAGTCAAAATACTGGTGTGTAACTGTGGCAGGGTCAGGAAGATATATCAAATTTTACATGCAGTGCCTTTTCAGTGCAGACACTAAACATCCAATTTGCATCTAAATCAAAGGCAAAGAGAAGTGTGGATCTTTTTTTAAAAACAAAAATCTGACTATACCCAAAAGAAACAAGAGTATAACCTGAACAAAAAGTACATGAAAATCACATTTGCATTTTTATGAATAAACTGGTAATCCTTAGTTTGCAATGTGCAGGGCACTTTATTCTAATTTTACTAGAATAATTATCAAAGTACATAAATGAAGCATTTAGAGTTGAATCATTTACCTTCAAGAGGAATTTCTGATGTCTTTCATTTATATTTCCATTGTTGGACACTGAAAATATTTGATTAATAATAATAACTTTAGAATTCAGAGAGAGAAGCACCTGCCACATAGTAGTGAGCTGGCTTGGTGGGGCTATCAGTGCCAGTGTTGAATATAAAAGACATCCCCTGAAAATAAGACCTGGTGCCTCTTTTGGAGGCAAAAAAAATAATAAAAAAAATAAGATCCAGTCTTATTTTTAGGGAAACATGGGTAGTAATAGGCACTTTGGGTGCAATCCCAAAACATCTGGCACACCTTTGGCACTGGAAAAATCACCATCAGTAAGTTGCAAAAGGCAGTTTTCCTTGGAATAATTTACATACTGTGATGATATCATTAAGACTGTCAAACAAGAACATCTGACTATCCCAGGTTCTTGGGAAGAACTCAATAGATGGACAGAAATGTCAAATCCAGCCTAAACATCGGGCTGACTATGCAATGTACCATAAAGAAGGCACAATTCTGGTTCTTTTTATAGTGACGTTTTTGTTTCTCAGACTAAACTGTTTTCATGTGAGCTTTAACTCTCCGTCAGATATTTTGATCAATAGAAAAATAAATCTTGTATTTTATAAATAATAAATTAATAAATAGTAATTCAAGTTCACTAAGTTGAACTTGACTGCTGCTAATTCTATGGACATATCTGTTGTTTTCTTGATAAGAAGAAAGTTATTGGCCATTGTCTTTTTCCAAAATGTCTTCTGAGTCTGACTGTATTTAGGTTTTTGAGATCAGACTAATCTCAATAAATAAATAAAAAGGCATCAAGCATTGTGGATGATATGAAGATATTAATTTATCTTCCAGATTGAACTCCATTCCTCTGCTATGCTTTGCACATTGACATACCAGAAGTTCTGATATTTACAGTATTAGTTTCACACAAAGCCAAACATCTGGTTACTAAGCACATGTGTACTGTCATCTTATTTTTTCTTCCATACTTAACAATAGCTTTCAAATCAGGAACAGACATATTTCTTGTTTAGGGAAACTTCCAATAAAAAAGAAGATGCAATAGATAAAAGCAACTATTTCACTTTAAAGCAGACATGTCAAACTCGCAATGTCATGTGATGTCGTGCGACATATCGGAGCTTTTTCTCCATTGCCGGCAATGGGGTGGGCGTGGCTTCCACGTGACACATCCAGCCCGTGGGCCGGTCGTTTGACACCCCTGCTTTAAAGGGACTGTTTAAGTTCTTGTATGTTTTAGGCTGGGAATATTGCTAGATTCTCAACTTCTTTTATTCTCTTGGGAAAGATAAAAACACTTTCTCTGTCTCTGTTATCATGCTTTAATCAGGATATAATGTAGATACCACAAATCCAAGATTTAGTCCATTTTTTTTAGTGGAGTGTTCTAGATCACTGATTAAATTTGCTCAGATTTTTCTATACTTGCTGCACACTCTTGTAACAGGCAGCTGGCATGTTTAAAAAGAAGCAAGAAACTAAATTTCCCTGCTCTGGTTTAAAAACAGTCTTGAAACAGAGCTGATAGAAAAATATTGAAATTGGTAGAAAAAACATAAGCCAGATTGATTCTGTTTTTTCACTGACAAGACCCTTGTTCTGGGTTTAATTAAGATGACAAATGCCTTTTCATTCATCACTGGTACTTGATTTCCACAACTAGTGATTGGTTTTCTTCTATAGGTAGATTCTCTCATGTATCTATTTTCTATGTTTCACTTAAACACTGTTAAGCAAGGAGTGCTGAGACAAGTCACAGCCATCATCATGATCAGGATGATCCTTTTCATTATCTCCCCCAAGAGCAGCAGTTTTCCTTGACATCCCCATGATCTAGTTCTGGTCTAAATCTCAACCCATGAGACAACCTTGAGGTCACTCCCAGTTCAAATATAAACGTCATAATATATTTCCCCTTCTTTCAAGCCCATCCAATCATAACTTCACAGTGTATAAACTCGCTTACACTTGGCTGGTCACATAGAGGGCAAAAGATCAAGTAGTTGGTACCATCAGAGGTGTGTTTGGGGAACGGGAGAAGTCTGCTCACTAGCCACTCTCCAGAATGGCATTTCTTTCCATTAGCATTTTGTTTATTGAGGGTCTTTTTCATATTTATCAACTTCTATTTTTGATACCAATTTCTGCCCAAGCTCTCAACAAGCAGGTCTTATTTGGTGAAGAACAGGAGATGATTCTCTCCAGGGTTTTTTTGTCATAGAACACTCAGAACGGAGTTCTGGCACCTTTTTTGGATGGAACCTTGTAGGGTACATAAGGCAGGTTGTATGACATGTATGAGTTCCGGCACCTTTTTCTTGTACAAAAAAAGCACTGATTCTCTCCTTAGTTGCCAGTTTTCCTATCTTTCCCACTTCCAATCATTTCTTCCCTCATTATGAAGACAGAAATGGGGCTACCCAGCAGCCCTGAAGTTTCCTAGCTGGTTGCACAATAATTCTCAGGACTCTGCCTTGGTGTTTTCACTGTATCCTTCTTCATTTTTTTTATTATTTTTTTTTAATTCCATTTATATCCCGCCCTTCTCCGAAGACTCAGGGCGGCTTACAAGCTTAGCAGTAGCCTTCATTCTATGTATATACCTGCTTATTAGGGCTTTCACACACACACCCCAAACGGCATTATTACAAAGTCAGCTTAATTGCCCCCAACAATCTGGGTCCTCATTTTACCTACCTTGGAAGGATGGAAGGCTGAGTCAACCTTGAGCCTGGTGGGATGCGAACCTGCACTAATTGCAGGCAGCTGGTGTTACTTAAGGAGGCATTAGCCCACTGCTCCACCAAGGCTCAATTTCAAATTATTTAATGTGGGTGATATTCAGAGTGTGATAAGAACAGCAGACAAATCAACCTTAAGAAGACAAGTCCTGAAGTGAGACCTGGCTCATGGTGACAGGCTAAAGGGATGGGCAGCAAAGCCAGAGGGTTGTGTGTGGTTTTTTTTAACACACACACACACAGAAATAAATATAAATGATCCCATTGACTCTAATAAGTACCACACTCACAAACCAGGCAAAACCATTCAGTAGTGATTTAAAACAGACACGTAAACATTTTACAGCACTTTCTTCTCATCTCACAGCCAGTAGGAAACTATGTCAGCATTAATTGTGCTGCCCCCACAGTGTGCCCTTAATGTCCATCCAGAAAGAGGCCATGCTGGGCTGCTATCCTTATGCTCCTCACATGACATTGTAACTACAGTGATTAATGGGTTTTCCTGGCTTCAATTTGAACGGAAGAGCTACCTTCAGTCACTTTACAGAAAGTGTATGGGGGTGGTGCTTATAAGGCCTTAAAGCTCCATCCAATCACTTTTTTTTTGCCTTTTCCCCCCAAAGGACTATTGACCTCTCAACCTAACAACTATTTAATGGGAGCAAAGAGCTTGTCTCTCTTAATGGCAACATAGTGGTTGCTGAAATTGTGCAGCTAAAATGCAGCTGCTGTATAAGTATTCTTGTAGCTGTTGTAATAACACATGAGGGACATGTATTTGCTTCTGGGTTGCTCTCAGATCTATCCATATTATTTTTCCAAATTTATTATTGAGCTGTAAGCTATTGACTCTTGGTAGGAAAGAGCTATAACTATTTGTGCCTCTTGGCTGCCATCTAGCGATTGTCCAGGTTTGTGTAGCTAAAATGCATGCCACTTCAAAAAATACTGCCTAGAGAATTGTAAATTTGCTTATAGTAGTTGCCTGGAGTCGAGGCTGATTCAAAGGCAAAAATACAAAAAAAAAGTGAGAGGGGGCAGTGGGTGGGATAATTTATCTACTGACCCATGCCTGGTGGACATAGGAAAAGTTGATATCGTTGTCCTTGAAAATTCCTGCAATATCACTAGTCTGATTACTTGGCTTTGTTGGAGGCTAAACAAATTTGGTTAAAAGCCCAGCTTCTACTTCAATATCTTTCCCAAGCCTCTGGATTGCTCATTGCTTCTTTGAAGACTCTGTGGGTATATAGGGCTCCTTATCTACATGTCCCATAATATCATTTATAAATGGGAGATTCCTACAGTAAATTGCTTTTTCCTCCTGCAGAAAAACAAGTTCTATTAGCTGTTCTTCCCTCATTAAAACTATCTCATCTTATCTAAGGGCTAAGAGATGGATGGCCTGCTAACTGGTCTGAAATGGCTCATTACAGAAAAAAGGACAACCAGGTTTTTTTTCCCCCTGCCTAAGCTCCAAAGGAAGTTTTGGCTAGTTTTTTACAATCTACCTTAATTTTCATTTTCCAAGAATAATAAACACAAACAAGCAAATATTGGAAAATGTATCAGACAGAAGAAAAGAAAAGAAAAGAAAAATCCGAGGGAATGTATGTAAATACAAATAAATGTGTGGTTAATTTTAATTGCTCTTTCTTAGGACAAGAAAAGAAAAAGAAATAGATTTGCACAGGAAAGAAATCTTAATTTCATATTTTTCAGAGGTTTAGTGTGACTGGGTAAACACATTAGGAAGAAAAAGTGGCTTATTTTAATAACAAAAACCACTCTTGGTGACCATTTTATATCCCAGTTCCGAATAAATGGAAAATAGAAGGATCTGAGTGTGCATACATGCCTGGGTTTTTTATATCAAAAGTCGATAGCCCACAAGTTAAAAAATTAACTTGGGAAGCAGGCATTAGACATAAAGATCAAATATATCAGTTCATAGCCAACAGGGGTAAGATGATACTGTACCTCAAAGTAGCAATAAATGTTTATCTTCTGTTTCAGATGGATGATTAACAATTTCTGAATTCTTCTGCCTTAATATATTGGATAAGAAAAAAAGGTAACAGGAATGAAATATATCCAGGACTCTAACTAAAAAAAGAGACTTCCGGATTCAAAGATAAGACCGCATTTATCTTTTCAGGCCAGGAAAGAGTAAAGGGTAAGAGTTGGGACAATAAAGATTTATAGAGATATAAATAATTCTATTCCAACCATATTTCTCTTCTACATGTGTAATACTGTAGCCATTCAAGAACTGTGTCATCAGATCTGGAGTAAAGATACATTGAGATTCCTCCAGATGTTTTGGTTAGAAGTGCCATTCTATCCTCACCACTATTCTGATCTTCAAGACATATCTGTCAAGTTTTTAATCAACCATTCAAATTATGACTGTACAGCAGCTTTATTTGACATAGTAAGATTATCCATCCTGTAAAAAGATTTATCCTCTGATGCTGGCATATCACATGGCTATTGAAAAACAAAGAGATAATCAGAATCCTGTCTATATTACAGGTAGTCCTCGACTTATAACAGTTCGTTATAAGTTCTGTTCAAAGTTACCACTGCACTGAGAAAAGTAAGTTATGACCATTTTTCACAGTTGCGACCTTTGCAGCATCCCCATGATCATGTAATCAAAATTCAGATGCTTGGCAACTGGTTCACATTTATGACGGTTACAGTGTCCCCCTCATTTTATCACGATTCATGGATATAATGCAATAGATAGTGTAGTGGGCACAATGGGTAAAGATCTGTCTTTATTGTCACCTGCCTGCCAAATTGGAATCTCATATGGGGAAAAAATGACACAAACACACATGGATGGCATAGAGTCTGCTTGATCCTGCTTAGGCCCTTTAGGTAATCTGCATTTCAGACGTTTTAATGAAGGTTAACTTTTACATACAGTACATTTCCACATGAGACAAATACAGGATGTTTACAAATCACTTTCTGCCTTTAATTATTGGCTTACTGGGCAAGAGTAGGTGAAATCAAAAGGCCGAGAAGCTGCATTAAGAGATCACTTTCTATGCATAGACTGATAATACAGACTTTATAACGATCAACATAAAATTGTGCCAGACTAACCTTGTATCTCATTCTTATAAGGAAGCTCAGTGGTTCTCAACTTGTGGTCCGTGGACCCATGAGGGGCCATGATGTCATCACAGGGGGTCTGCAAGGACTTGAAGAAATATTATGATTTAAATCTTGAGGGGTCTGTGGTCATAGTCTGTGGCTACAGATGGTATTTAAAGGGGGCCTGTGGTGAAGAAATGGTTGAGAACCACTGAGGTAACTTATTTATTATATTGTGGGAATGCTGTGGCTTCTATATACCTGGACTTCAGCATTTGATACATCACTCATTATATGCTGATTATCAGGCTAATTAAATATGGACTGGATAGCCGAACAATTCAGTGGAAAAACAGTTGCTTCAAAAATCATTCTGAAAGAATATTTAGCAATGACATCTCATCAAATTATAGACAAGTACTGAATTGGGTGCTGCAGAACTTCTTTTTGGGTCCTCTGGTCTTCAGTGTTTTTATTGCTGACTTGGATAAACAGATGGAGAGAATGCTTAATAAATTTGCAGCTGACACAACTTAGGGTAGGTTAGTCAATACCCAAGAAGGCAATAATAAAATTTAAGGAGGATTCAGAGAAATTGTAACAGGTTCAGAAAAGGACTTTGATCAGGGTGTGGAATTAAGTACTATAAAGAAAGATGGAAGGAACTGGGTACATTTAACCTTGGAAAAAAATAATAGAAAGGGGATAGTACTCTTTAAAAGCCTATAAGAAGGACTCCCTCATTCCATAGGATACGGAATAATGGAATAAAGTTTTATAGAAAGATAGATTCTGACATTGCAGTTTTCTAGTGGAACCACTTACTTAAAGAAATGCTGGTCTCTTTCACTGGATACATTTAGTAACATAACAGAATTGGAAGGAACCTTTGAGGTCTTCTAGTCCAGGGGTCGGCAACCTGAAAAAGCAAAAGAGCCACTGGGAACTGGTTCCATCAGACATAAAAAAAAGTGGGAGCCGCGCACGTGCATCCATGCGTGCACATGCGCATAAAACAAAATGTTTTGCGCATGTGCAAAATGTTTTTGTGCATGCGCACGCGTGGATACACTTGCGCAGTTCCACTTTTTTTATGTGGACGCACCTGCACGCCAGCGGCGACGGGTCTCCGTGGTGACGGGCGCTGGGTTGCGGCGCTGCCTTCAGCCTGGGCGTCGCCAGAGCCACCCCCGAGACCTCCAAACTGCCGCCCGACCTCCGCCCGAACACCAGCAGGTCTCAACACGGGTGTTCGGGCAGAGCTGCCCGCGCACCTCTGCCCGAACAGCGGTTTGGAGACCTGCTGTTGCTGGTGGACACACCTGCACGCCAGCGGCGACGGGTCTCCGTGGTGACGGGCACTGGGTTGCGGCACTGCCTTCAGCCTGGGCGTCGCCGGAGCCACCCCCGAGACCTCCAAACTGCCACCCGGCCTCCGCCCGAACACCAGCAGGTCTCAACACGGGTGTTCGGGCGGAGCTGCACGCGCACCTCTCCAAACCTTTGGAGAGGTGCGCGCATAGCTCCGCCCGAACAGCGGTTTGGAAACCTGCTGGTGCCGGTTTAGAAAGCTGCTGCGGGCCACGGCAGCTTTCTAAACCGGCACCAGCAGGTCTCCAAACCGCACCTCTGCCCGAACACCAGCAGGTCTCCAAACGGGTGTTTGGGCGGAGGTGCGAGAGAGGTGCGCGTGCAGCTCTCCAAACATTTGGAGTGGTGTGCGTGCACCTCCTCCCGTTCGGAGTGGTGCACGCGCACCTCCTCCTGTTCGGAGAGGTGCACGCGCAGCTCTCCAAATCTTTGGAGTGGTGCGTGCGCACCTCCTCCCGTTCGGAGTGGTGCGCACGCGCCTCCTCCCATTCAGAGAGGTGCGCGTGCACCGGGCGACTGGGAGCTGCAGGTTGCCAACCCGTGTTCTAGTCCAACAACCTGCTCTAGCAGGAGATCATTTCCAACAAACAGTTGTGTAATCTCTTCTTAAAAACCTCCAGTATTGGAGCACCCACAACTTCTAAAGGCAAGTCGCTCCACTAATTAATTGTTCTCACTGTCAGGAAATTTCTCCTTACTTCTAGGTTGGTTCTCTCCTTGAACTTTCCTTGAACTCTTCTGTACTTGAACTTATATGAAGTAAAGGCTAAATGTTTGTATTGCTGGAATGCTTTAATTAAAATTGCTATATATGTAAGGGTAAAAGGGACGCGGTGGCTCAGTGGGTTAGGATGCTGAGCCTGTTGATCAGAAGGTCGGCAGTTTGGCAGCTTGAATCCTGAGTGCCGTGTAACAGAGTGAGCGCCTGTTACTCATCCCAGCTTCTGCCAACCTAGCAGTTCGAAAGCACGTAAAAATGCAAGTAGAAAAATAGGGACCACTACAGTGGGAAGGTAACAGCATTCCATGCGCCTTTGGCATCCAGTCATGCCGGCCACATGACCACAGAGACGTCCTCGGACAAGCACTGGCTCTTTGGCTTTGAAATGGAGATGAGCACCGGTCCCTAGAGTCGGAAACGACTAGCACGCATGTACGGGGGAACCTTTACCTTTACCTTTATGTAAGGGTATAGATATATACATATGTATGTATATAGCATGACTATATGTGTGTTATGTATGTGTACACTTTTGGGAGCAAGGAACAGAATTTCATTTTTAATGTGTGCCAGTGAACCACAGTAAAATATGACAATAAAGGTTATCTTATCTATACTGAGCAGTGCATTAGATTTGATGGTCTAAATAAACGTTTCCAAGTCAATGTTATTTGTTTGCTAGATTCAAAGGCAACCCATCACAACTCTGGATTCTATCTGCATGGGATATCTAGAATGGTAAGGCTTCTGCCTACTCTCATTCATGAAAGCCTGATATCCTACAGGACTAAAAAGCACACACAAAGGCAATTGGCAGAAAAAAAATGTTATAAGAACAGGGCTGATAAAGAGGAGAAGGTATAGATTTGTAATTTATATAAATGTTATTGAGAAGATCAATTAAAAAATGATTTAACATTTCCTAAACTGAAAATCTTCAGATGTGTGAGAGCCCAGGATTCTGCCTTTAAGGCAGGGGACAGGGACGCATACAGAGAGGCCAGGGCAAATCTCAGAAGAGGCATTAGGATGGCAAAACAACAATACAAACAAAAGGTGGAGAACCACTTAGCGAATAACGATCCGAGGCAAGTATGGCAGGGACTGCAGCACTTAACCAACTATAAGGGCAGCATGAGGAGCATGGCAAACACCAATGCCTCGTTGGCTGAGGAGCTGAATATCTTCTTCGCCCGCTACGAGGTTAAAAGACCACACCCCGTAGCCTTTGCTGGCCGGCCTTCTGACTCTCAGCCACTCACCCTGTGTGAACACCAAGTGAGAGCTGTATTGAAGGCTGTGAATCCCAGCAAAGCCGCAGGCCCAGATAGGGTGCTGGGGATAGTGGTCAGGAATTGTGCTGATCAATTAGCAGGGGTCCTGACAAGGATTTTTAACATCTCCTTGCAAACGGCATGTGAACCATCATGCTTGAAAGCAGCTACCATTGTCCCAGTCCCCCAAAAAACTGCAGTTGAGTGCCTGAATGACTACAGACCTATTGCATTAACGTCTGTAGTCATGAAATGCTTTGAAAGATTGGTTCTCCAACATCTTAGGACATCCTCTCACTGGACTTTGATAAATATCAATTTGCCTACAGGGGAAATAGGTCGACAGACAATGCCATAGCTACTGCTTTACACTCTGTAGCAAGTCATATCGAGAGACCTGGAAGTTATGTCAGGATGCTTTTTGTTGACTACAGTTCAGCTTTCAACACCATTTTGCTGAGCATTATCATCAAGAAGCTGACTGACTTGAAATTCTCCCCTGCCATCTGTGATTGGATTCAAGACTTTCTTAGGGATCGGTTACAAACAGTGAGGGTCGGGTCTGCTTTGTCCACCCCCCTGAAGCTTTGCACCGGCACGCCACAGGGCTGTGTGCTTAGCCCCTACCTGTACTCTTTATACACTTATGATTGTGTATCATCTGACCCATTGACTGCAATAATCAAGTTTGCAGATGATACAACTGTGGTGGGTCTTATTACAGGTGGGGATGAGACAGCATATAGGGCGGAGGTACAAAAACTATCCATATGGTGTAGTAACAACAACTTGCACCTAAACATCGGCAAGATGAAAGAGATGGTGTTAGACTTCCGGAGAAAAAAGGAGGAACCTTCCCCACTTTACATCGGGGAGGACTGTGTGGAGAGAGTTTCCTCCTTTAAATTTCTGGGAGTCTACCTCTGTGAAGATCTGACCTGGAAAGTTAACACAACCCAGGTGGCTAGAAAGGCCCAACAGATGCTTCACTTTCTTAGGGTCTTGCGGAAGAACAGGGTAGAACAACGGCTAATGACCCTTTTTTACCGGTCTACTATAGAGAGCGTCCTCTCATATGGTATTGTGGTTTGGTATGCTGGTCTGACAGTTGTGGACAGGAAAGTATTACAGAGGGTGGTGAGCACAGCACAAGACATTATGGGCTGTCCCCTGACACCACTGAATGACATCACCAGGGCTCGTTGCCTTGGAAGAGTGAGGAAGATTCTCAGGGATGACTCACACCTTGGACGATATCTCTTTACTCTTCTACCGTCCAGTAGGAGATATAGGAGTATAGCCAGCCATACCAACAGGCTGAAAAATAGATTTTATCTGTGGGCTGTTAGGCTTTTAAATGGGATATAATCTCTGTGAATTTATGCAGAATTGACTTGGGAGGCCGGTGTGTGGTGTAGTTGGTTCACATGGTGTGGTAGGATGGAGGGTTTGTTGTCACTGTGTGTTGGGGGAGAGAGCACGGGGGGAGGCTCAGCTAATCTCAATGTACACATGTTGTACTTTGACAATAAAAGTTTATTTATTATTATTTAAATCACACCGTTCTTCACTAGGCTTCTTTTTCAGATCCTATCCAGCTGTGCTCAAAGACCAATGGAAACTTCAATACTGACAGGCCCGTGAATTATACCCAAGGATAAATAGTAAGGATGCTTTGGCAATAGATATTCCATTGATGACTTACTCTTATTTGGGTGACTTGTTTTAGAATATTTGAAGCAATACCTAATTGCTTACTGCTTTTTATTGCTTGCATTGAACTTATGGAGTTAAAGTGCAGTGCATCTTGGAACATGGGTAAGATAAAGGTCAAGTTGGTTTTAAGGGGACCTCATCATCTGAATATGTAGTAAATTTATGCCAATGGAGCTTTCCATGAAAGGGTTCATAGCTCCATTGGTGCAACAACATTCCTTTTTATTCTTTTTTCTGTGTTCCTAAAGAGCTTTGAACACAATGGCAGTGGCTTATGATACAAATGATCTTTCACAATTGCCTACATATTGTTATGGGGAGGGAAGATTCCAGCTGCATCTATTCTCATTAATCACTTACTAGCTCCCTTTGCAGGCCTTTTGACAAACATTAGAGCCAAGGAAGGGTGGGGGGATTTCATCATTTCATCTTTCATTCTGAAGGCTTCCCTGTTCCTTATGTGTATGAGAAATATTCCAAACCACTGTGAGATCCTCTCCGAAGACAAAATGACTCCTTCCAAAGCTTAATGTAGCACAGCATAAATTACAGACCTCTCATCCCGTGAACCTGCCCTCTTATTTAGGAAAGCTCAGAAGAAATGATTGTGCAACACCATTTTGTTTTATCTCCTCCCTGGCATCTTCAATTAAGAATAAAAATAGGTTGGCTCTTTTAAAAAGAACAGATATACACACATCTGTTTAATTGGGATAACACACCAACAACTTTATAAAGGCCTAGAGCTCTAATGCCTTGAAAGGACTCCTTGGGAGAGAGACAGTTTTAGATCCAGAGCAATAGTACATAATTAGGGATAGGCAGAAGTAAAACAAGGCTGTTATTGAAATTCCTACTTATTTCAGAGAACCGATAGTAAGCAGAAGTTAGACAAATAAGCCAAATTTCCAAATGAACTGGTTCCTTCTTAATGGGCCAAAAGCCTTGCCTGGTTTTCTTGCTACCAAAAAGATAGAATGATGGAGATCTTTTATTTTCTTCACAAGCAACTCAGCATTGGGAACTTCCTACTTTAGCCACAACTCCCTTCAATAGAATCATATTGTCCAGAATGTATTTTAGATTCCATTATGCCTTTAAAGTGCATGATATTTCATGCAAATCTATCCTTTGGAAAACTTTTTTTCCCCAGTTGTTCATGATAGCTTTACCAGGTGCTAGATTGTTCTTCTCTAAATAATGTTAACTAATGCAAAGTCTATTTTAACTTCTCAGTTTGCTGCTGCTGAGAAACTGGGTAGCCTTCAAGCTTGAATGTGCTGATCACTCATATAACAAAGATATTGTGATACAGGTGGACCATCAGACCTTCTTCTGTTCCAGGGCTACCTGAAGAAGCATCTGATTTTCATAACAAAAGAAGAAAAAGGAAAGCATCAGTATGAGCAGTGAAACTTTGTGGGATGTTTAGGCATCTGACAGAGATTGGCCAGGGAATGTAACTTGTGAAGAAAAGCTAGAAAATGGCTATGGAAACTCAGCATATGAGTCCAGGGTGCTTCACCATAAGACATTATGAGTTCAAAATGCAGAAGGTGACCATGCGAAATCTCTGAATTTTAGATTCTCAAATAATTCAAGATACAGTTTTTAAAAAGATGTTTATTAAGTAAACATCTTCTAAATAAAAGAAGAGAAAGAAAAGATAAAGCCATTTTCTCAATGGGTAAAATGTATTGATCATTTTACTTAGGTCTGAATATGTAGTGAATGTGAAGTGTATATGAGTGGATATTTCTAATACATAGAATTGAGCCTCCTTTTTTGGTCCTAAAAACATGAGTGTCCAGTTGAGGGCAAGATGGGAAATTTACAGGACCAACTTTTATCCCTTAGTTTCTGCTTGCTCTCTTTACATGTATGTGAGTGCATGTTTTGGGCTCCTTCTGACAAACTATGCAATCTTGTTGGTTCCCAGAGTTGTTGTGTCTTTTCAATGGCATTGCTTGTCCTATGGCACAGTATCCCTCCAGCGATATGAATGTCCTCCAAACTTGTTAGGCCTTGAAGTCCTGGCTGTTTCCCAGGGATTTGCATTGGGGGTGGGGTGGGGGTAGATGAGCTTTGTTGTTCTCAATGTAGGGGTTTCTTTTGTTTTGTTTTTTAGGGAGTGAGGTTATATCCTTGGGCATCTGCTGGTTTTTTTCTTTCTTTCTGTATTTTAATCTTGCAAGCTGCCCAAAGTCATGTGTTACGTAGATAGTTATATAAATCAAACCAATAAATAAATGCTCTAGTCTCAGTTTTTATTAAAAAGAAAAAAGAGAACAAAAGACACAACTAGAACCTGAAATATAAATTAAAATATTTATAATGGTCACGCTTCTGCTCATTTTGTAATAAAAATGTAACCTGTTGCATTTTTCAGTGGTTTTAGCCAATAAACAAGGAAACCTAAACAGTGGATGATATACACGATGCGTGGAAAAGGGGATTCTTTTGAGATTCCTTATTAATCTAGATTTCAAGTCACAGCAAAAACAGGAGTTTATAATATTTCTGGCTCCTATCTTTTATTTTAAAAAAGAGAGAGCTTTTTAAGTTTCTAAATCCACTTTAAAAATTATGCTGCTAATGAATCCAGATAAAGACTATTATTTTTACTTTTAGGTTTCAAAAGAAAGGATGACAGCTGATGGCATATAAATCACGCCAGTCTTGCAAGGTAATCCTGTATTGTGATATGTGGTCATTTGAGGGATTGGGTGAATGAAGTTTAATGATGTTCTCGCCAGCCTCCTGATATCTTGTTTCTTTTTGAGAGAAACACATGGAGACACTGAAGTTGATTCTATAGTAAAGCAATTTATTAACTGAAGAGGCTTTAGCTATATGAAATGTGGTGTTAAGCAAGTTTTAAAAATCCCTCATTCTTACCTCCTGGAGAGCTACTCACTTTCTGTCTTAAAAGCCTGCCTTGATATTGAGACACTTTGCCCTCTGACTTCTATATATTCTATCTTGTGAGCAAGCCTGACTAAATGGGATTAACCAGGTAAAGAAAGTCAAAGAAAATACGTATTCATATATTAGATTTATATGCCTCTACAAAATGTTGAAGAGGGTTAGAAATTCTTTGATCCACCTCTGTCTAATCTGAATTAAGCCCCGGTTTGATTTCTTTCAAGCAGGCCGTGGCTGACATTAGTTATTGTTTGGGGAACTGAACAACTCTTGAGAATTTTAGCACTGATAAAAAACATTGTATGGATCCTAGATTTATCTTATGAAAAAGAAGGAGTAGAACTTTTCATTTGTCTATTCTTTTTGTCAGAGTAAGCCTATGTAGGTGTAGACCTTCTACTTATTTTGGGATGGACACAGAGAGAATTGCAGCCTTAGAAATCATTCAGATGTTTAGCTGAAGAGATTAACTAGGAGGTAGCATTCCATTTTTATTCATTCATTCATTTTCATTTTTCCCTGGGCAACTGGGCACAACCACGCAATTGTTTGCTGCCTGGTCAAGAGCAACCTTGACCTTTTATGGAAATTGTTAAATAGACTGTGTGACAGGGTAGGAAGATCAAAGGACAATTTAAGAAAATGGGACCTCCCTATAGAAGATGCTCTGTATGAATGTAGTGAATAACAGTCCATATCACATATTCTACAGTGTATATGATGTCCTTCAACATGTATGGAGGAAGAAATACTGGTGACAGAAAATGCTGTCAACATGGCCTGACACACTGAGTGCATGTCATTTAGTTTTAAACCTATTTATTCTACCTACTTTTTACACATATTTCAGGGACCTATTTTATCGCTATTTTACTTGCTCAGTGTTAAAAGCTATATGTCTATAATTTGTAAATGAAATGGGATAACTTCCACATTTCATATCTGCGGAACAGAGATAATCTAACAAATAGAGCAATGTTTTTCAACCTCAACAACTTTCAGCTTCAACAGCTTTAAAATGTGTGGACTTCACCTCCCAGAGTTTCCAGCATGCTGGAAGTCAAAATCCACACATCTTAAAGTTTCTGAGATTGAGAAGTGGTGCAATAAAAAAATGCTTCCATAAATGCCATAGATCCATCATTTTATTTTTATTATGCTAACAAAAGATCTATCAATATTTCTATTCCTACATCCTGCATGTCTTCTGCTTTTTAGTATTCAGTTTGTCAGATTACTAGTCCTTATTATGTCTTTTTTAGACATATCCTTTGACTTGATAGAAAAGATTCTTAATAGATTTCAGAGGCTTGTCAAGGAAATCTTAAAGATGTATGTTTCTTCTCCCTTCCCTCCCATGTTAATTAAAGCCCCAAGGAAGATTTTTTTCTCAAGCTGATTAGACTACTAAGAGATATTTAACTTTCCTAGGTGAGCTTCACATTCTGAAGCATGTACATTTCCTAATCTGGTTGAAGACTAATTTTCAACTAGAAGGCTTTGAATTTCCTAGGTGACTTCTGTCTTTAGAAAATATATCAGGAGACGAAACAAGCGCAATAGTTTTTAAACTGCCTTAGAAAGGTGTCCAAAGTAATGTCATGTTTTTAAAGATGTTGTGGATCGTACCCCATATCTCAGTCACATGTTATATATTCACACAGCAGGTCACAGCAAGTTGAAAGAATGTAGTGCTATGTAGCAGGCATGATAGAGCTGCTGAGGACTGAGGCTGCCTCAAGCACTTCTATCCTTCATTCCTCTGCTTTTGAATGATTGTTGGGATATTTCTATGGCCTTGGAAAAGACCTATGTAAACAGTGAGTTATGCAGAGTAGAGTGGAAGAGAGCTGCAAAGGTGCCATTTAAATCTCAGCGAGATCCATACTGGGGCTAAAGAACAATTCCTGACAAAATGAGGTGGTTGGAGCAGTTCAGAGATAAAAACCTGACTGTCATTCTGTTACATGAACCTATATTCCAATTTTATCTGGTGAATGCAATTCTTTCTTATCCCATTTGCTGTTTGAAGGGATTTGGAGCAGAATAGATAATCCTAACTTTGAACATAAATCACCAGGCTGTACGGCTGATAGATGCCTTGCACTTTCTTATGATAATGCCTGATTGGAGCCCCAGAGGAAAAATGCCAGTGGCTTATCTCGGGGAAGCAGGATTGGGAGGGAAAAGAGCTCCATTCTAAGGAGGCGAGGCAATGAGATGGGGCCCCATTTATTTACTCATTTTTGAGATCTCCACTTCCGTGGAAATACCACAAGGATTGCCAAAGTTCTGGAGGCTTGGCTCTAGCAAGACACAAGCAGTACGAGGACAAGGGAAGCTACAATAAAAAGAATAAGGATGCCTCTGAAAGGCTGATTTCAGAGTTCAGCACTGCCATTAGGGAAGGACTGTTGTTTCCAGCCTTTATCCATATTTTTCACCAATAAAGATCACTTAGATTGGAGGGAGAGCTGAAAAGGAATCTGAGGAAGTGCTAGAATGGTGATGATGACGCTCAGGAAAATAAAATCATGACGGGGGGGGGGGAAAGAATGGCAGAATTTCTGCTTTCATAGTCTGAAAGATTATAGGCTTGAGCTGATAGCACAGGGTGTGGGAGACAAGGCTTTATTAGAATGAAAAGTCTTCCAAAGAAGAATGAACACATGTATCCCCTCCCCTCCCCCCTCCAAAACTTAAAGACCTTAAGGTTATCCCACTGAAATTTGATAAAAATGAAATAAAGCAGTGCACTGTTCTCTTTGTGTTTGCAAATGAATTTTAAAATAGTGTTATCTAAATTTAACATTCCCAAAATGGAGAAGGGCGGGAGTAGTAAAAAAAAAGTGACTCTCACAATCCAAAATCTTTAGAAGCTTACCTTATCATCTCTCTCTTAGCCATAGAAAAGTTGTTTGCTTCTACTGAACGTGCCTCATATTTCTATATAGCACAGCGTAGAGGTATCTCCCTATTGGTTCTAGTACAAGCACTGGAGTGGTCCTCAAAGTTCATATATTTCATCATTGTCCGCAATTTTAAATGTGCATCTGGGCCACTATCCAAATATTCAAGTTCTAGGACTTCTAGGACCAGGTCTACACTAGCCAGAGTGGGAGATATATATAGAAGTGTCATCTAGCCCCTTCCTCTTTTTCTGTTGGTTCCCTGGAAAAATATTAATCATGATAGCTCCAGGTTGACATAGATGGAAAACTGATCTTATGATCTCCTTAATTAGTGACGAGGGATTACTACAGCAAAATCAATCTCAGCATCTAATATCCTGTTCGGGAGATTATTGGAACGTTTTCTATACACTGCATTTTATCATGCCCTGTTCTCCATTATCATTCAGAACAGCTAGTGAGCAAGAGAATGGAGAATTTATATTATGAATATATTTTCTATCAGACTAGATTCATGGTGAGCTCTACACTCTGATTCTGCTCTTTATATTCCTATGCTACTTTTTTGTTGTTGGTGCTATTATGAGACTTCAAATTTGGTCCATGAATCTTAACATTATCTCATTTATATCAAATGTTATATAAGTGGTCACTAAATCACAAGACTCAGTACAGATCCTAATTCTTTGCTTCTGGAAAGCTTTTGCTTGATTAAGAATCTTTTCGTCTATCCCTTTTTGATTTCAGGAACTGCACCTGAAATTTATCCAGGATTCCCTAGGTATCTTATTAATAATCATTTCAAAATAGCAAATACACTTTTTGCTATAGATAAAATGGGATGAAAGTGTCAGGAATAATATTTCTAAGGAGATGATGATGAGAAAGTTCTACATTTTAAATTGTGCTTCTTGGAAAAATGCAACTAAGATACGTGTTTTGACAAAACTGCATAAATTTGCAAAATGGCATTTTCAGTGGAGAAAAACAGAAAAATAGAGTTGGAAGGGACCTTGGAGGTCATCTAGTCCAACCCCCATCTCAAGCAGGAAACCCTATAACATTTCAGACAAATGTCTGTCCAATCTCTTCTTAAAAATGTCGTTGGAGCACCCACAACTTCTGGAGGCAAGTCGTTCCACTGGTTAATTGTTCTAACCGTCAGAAAATCTCTCCTTACTTCTAGGTTGGTTCTCCCCTTGGTTAATTTCCAGCCATTACTTCTTGTCCTGCCTTCATGTGCTTTGTAGAACAGGTTGCCCCTCTCTTCTTAGTTGCATCCTTTTAAATATAGGAACACTGCTATCATGTCAGCCCTAGTCCTTCTTTTCATTAAACTGAACATTCCCAATTCCTGCAACGGTTCTTCATATGTTTTAGCTTCCAGTCGTCTAATCATCTTTGTGAATTTCTCATACCTACCACAATTCATATGAAAAAGTTCAAGAACTTTATGCAGGAATAACATTTTAATCATTGTTTTTAGAAGCAACTATGATGAAAATGATGTACAACAAACTAAATTTCCTTAGCAAAAAACAAAACAAAAACCCTACAAAATTTCAGAAAGATAAGTGTGTATTACTTTTCTGAGGGACAGCATATGTATATATGTATTTGATTTTTATAGCTGCCTATGTCACCAAATGGCTTGGGTAGCATACATTATAAAAACAATTTAAAATTGTTAGAACAATACAACATAAATACATGTGCTCACTATGTAAAACTATTGCATGGATATTAATATAGACAAAAAGTGGGGCTTTTAATACACTTGGGGGCAAGACTAGAATAATTTGATCCCTTTATAATGGCAACACCAGTAGTTTTAGAAGAAGAAAAAAGAGCTTTAGAAAAAGTAAGCAACTCCTGAGGTAACCTATAAGTAATTGACCATTTTAATATAAGTCTGCTGCTCTCATTGACATTGGATAATAACCATATTCTTGATCACTACTTTCTTTCTCCTATTCTGTTAAAAAAAGTAGTTTAGCTCAATATTGGTGTACATTTTTAGTTGACAGAAGTATCTGGGCTCCAGTCCTTAGTTTTGCTAGATACTTCCAATTTTTCTGTAAGTACCCAAATTGCATGATACAGAAACAAAGGAACTATTCCTATTCCACACATAATGAAAATGCCTGACCATGGTTTTTGCCAAGCACAAAATGAAGAAGGCAGACAAACAATATAATGGCATATGGGCTACAGCAAGTCTAAATCTGAAGGTGGATAATAGTTTCTCATACACTCAGGGTAATATCTTCATTGTTAGTAGCTTGGCAGTCCTCTTAAAGGGCAAGACTGGGATTATGGTTCATGAGAATGATCTATTATGAGCTAGATTATAGTTCTGAAAGATAAATGTTTCTTCTCTATCAACAGACATTTATGAATTGCAGGCACAAAAGAGACTCTGGTCTTTCAGCAATGATAGTTTAGCCTTAGCTGCAAACATTTCAGCAAAGAATTAAATTTTCTCGACATCACCTATGCTACTTAGCTTGCCTGTCATAGATGTGAGATCAATGCCAGATATTTTCAGATGAAAAAGGACTAGTAGAGCTTTCAACCAGACTTTTTTCTCCTTGCCATATAATTTAAGGATATATTACATTACTTAAACTTTAGACTTGTTAAGCTGACCACAGCCCATGGCAAACCAGAATCATGTCCTGATTTTGTGATTGCTTAGATCTTTAAATGAAGAAGGAAAGTGCAAAACTTGGGTTGAAACTTAACATTAAGAAAACCAAGATCATGGCATCTGGCCCTCTCAATTCCTGGCAAATAGATGGGGAAGAAATGGAGGTAGTGACAGATTTTATTTTCCTGGGCTCCGAGATCACTGCAGATGGGGACTGTAGCCAAGAAATTAAAAGATGCTTGCTCCTGGGAGGAAAGCCATGGTAAATCTAGACAGCACACTAAAAAGCAGAGACATCATCCTGTCAACAAAAGCGTGTATAGTCAAGGCTATGGTCTTCCCAGTTGCAATGTATGGCAGTGAAAGTTGGACCATAAAAAAGGCTGAGCACCAAAGAATTGAGGCCTTTGAACTATGGTGCTGGAGAAGACTCCTGCAAGTCCCTTGGACTGCAAGGCGATCAAACTGGTCAGTCCTAGAGGAGATCAACCCTGACTGCTCTTTAGAAGGCCAGATCCTGAAGCTAAAACTCAAATACTTTGGCCACCTAATGAGAAGGAAGCACTCACTGGAGAAGAGCCTAATGCTGGGAAAGATTGAGGGCAATAGAAGAAGGGGACGACAGAGAATGAGGTGGCTGGATGGAGTCACTGAAGCAGTAGGTGTGAGCTTAAATGGACTCTAGAAGATGGTAGAGGACAGGAAGGCCTGGAGGAACATTGTCCATAGGATCGTGATGGGTCAGACATGACTTCGCAGCTAACAACAAGATCTTTAAAAGTCAGGCTTCCATCTTCCTCTCTTCTATTTTAAGTAAAACAACAGCAAAAAAGAAGCTATTGACATTTCAAAACCTAACTACTTTATGATCACATATGCTTTTATGGAGCAAAATCTGTCACATCAGATTATGAAGTATACCGTTTCGTCTAGTTGGACCAACAAATGCTATACTGTAATTAAGATGTTGAACAAAGACTGGGAAGGCCCAAGTTAGCTTCCCCACCTCCACCACAGAAATAGACACATTGTTTAGCTCAGGGGTAGGCAACCTTGGCTCTTTTATGACTCATGGACTTCAATTCCCAGAATTCCTGAGCCAGCTATGCTGGGAATTGAAGTCCATGAGTCATAAAAGAGCCAAGGTTGCCTATCCCTGGTTTAGCCCAACCTATCTCACAAGGCTGTGAGCTCAATGGCATTCTGCAGAAAAGAAAATCTATCATTAATAATTATGGAATGGTAAAGTGGAGGAAATATTACAAACTGAGGTCAATTTGTTTAACCTCCACTGACATTGGATTTAAAACCTTGGTGTATGGATTCCCAACACTTGTTTATTATTAATCAGAGTATTTGGCTCCAGTCTTATTTAATACTGCTTTCTTAAAACAACAAAAACACATCTGTTTGTCATTGTCTGCTGCAAATGCATGCATATGTATCATTTGAGTTCCCTTAGAATGCAGCAATTTCAAGGTGGGAGTATCGTTTGTTTTCCTTTATCCGTTCTTATTGAAGGCAAAATTCTCAATTGTTTCCACCTAGTTCTGAATGTTAAAATGGAAACAAAATCCCACCAAAAAAGGGGCAAAGAAAACATTGAAAGATCAAATTTCAAATAGTTTGTTATATTGACATACGGGAGATGGAGCTTTGAAGTATGTCTTGATAGACACCAGGTGTCTAAATATCTTGAAATGGACTAGAAATTAAGATGTCATGCTTAAAGCTCAGCTGTTCTAGGCAGGTTTATCAAGCTGGTGAAATGCATGCACCCTTTAATGGTCACATTTGTAATTATAGCAAGAAAATAAAATCACATGCATGCCCAAACCTGGACATAGCAGCATCCTGATGCTATGCATATACAAATGTGATCACCTTTCTAAAAGAGAATTAGCTTGTCTTAGAACTAAAGCCATCATGAAACATGTCCTTCCCAGTCATGGGGGCAGGGAGAACCCAGCCCTCCCCTAACCTACCAGACTGTGTAGACAGCTGCTCACTGCTGCCTTCAGACTGGCTGGCGTCCAAGGAAGGGCCTGGTGGAATGCAGAATCGGGCACCTGCTGCAAATCTGCCTGGAACAGCAGGAAAAAGAACGATGAATGCCGCCTTCCTTAATCCTGGGTGATGGTGTGGCTTCTTCTAATGATATACCATTACTGAAAAGAAAAACAAAGTGCCCCAGAAATGGTCCACACTAGAAATTTCTCAGGAATCTAATTGTAATGCGATACTAGCTGGTCATCATTTTGCCTGGGCAGAAAAAGGATGAAGCTAGATGTGCCACCTCTCAATTATGCTGGGAGTAAAGGGCCATTTCCTGCCTGACATAATATGCTGGTGAAGCCCCAAAGCTGCAAAGCGGATGTGTAGTAACTACAAATCTGGAATTCTGGAGAAAGAAGTGGGAAGGTAGAATAAAAATGTCTTGCTAAGAAGAGGGTGATACAATGCCTACTACTTGTCATCTTAAAATCTCTCACACATAGGTGAGCATACATGAGTAAGAGCCATGCACAAGAGTACATCTCCTGTAATTACCATTCCTTTCCTCTCTTCATGTGCCAAAATACACATCCGTCATTCCATGCGCTGCATCAGTATATACTAGAGAGAGGCTAAATCAGGATTCTTCTGAGGCTGGTGGAAATTTCATTGCACCTACCAAAGGGGGAAAGTAGTTCCCTGAGTCTTTATACAACTTTCCACAATTCAGTTGGTCAGGAGCTACTACTACAGTCATGTCAAAAGCCCCTACCAAGGCACTTCTGAGTTGAAAGGATTAGCTGGTGACATTGTCACTGCCCAGGGGACATCTGAGGGGGCTCCTTTCGTGTCCCTATTATTTTTCCCACTGAAGTCATACCTATTTATCTACTTGCATTTGCATGCTTTAGAACTGCTAATGTGGCAGGAGCAGGAACAAATAGACAGAGCTCATTCTACCACATGGGTTTTGAACCACTGAGCTGTCCACATCTCAATGGTCTTCAGACTAAGTGTCCTCGCCTCATGAGCCACCATGGTCAAGGGCTGAGGAAGCATAAGCCCTCTTCTTGTTGGTTAGTATTCTTTGGGGGAGTATACCCACACACACACACACACACACACACACACATATTCATTGTTTTGGAGGATAAGGCCAGAGGCATCACATCTCTTCATCTACTTATGCAGAAAAAAGACCCTAAAAATACTTAGATCCAGATTGTAAGAATGGGCAACCTATGTTGTTGTTGTTTTTAAATAGGAGATACTTATTTGTTGGCTTTAAATCCACTCCAAAACTCCATGGAGCACTAACAAAGAACCAGCAGTACATTTTTCCACTGAGGAGGGAAATAGATGAAAAAACATATTTCACCTTCTAAGAGCTACATGTTCTTTACCTGATTAATAAATAAATTTTAAAAAACCACTACCCTTAGCCCAAAATTACTGGGGGGGAAACTGGAAAATCCCAGTCTCACTCATGTGTAAGACAACTGTGCAATCAAACAACTATATCATCATCCAACACTCCAGCCTTCTTCCCTTCAAAAATATTTAAGTGCATCCTTTAACTAATGGCCTGCCTATTTTACCTTAAGGATGTAACATTGCAATATGAAGCATCACACTTAGTGAACTATGTAACTTTTAGCACTGTTAATTAAATGCCTTAGTGAGTAATATAAATAATCTTGATTGGGGACCTCAAAAATGCTAAAGCACCATCGGTATCAAATCATAGACTTGTAATACAATATTCTTTTCCCCCAAAAAGCCTAAGTATTAACTTATTGGATTACATAAAACATTTCACAGAAAAGTAGGATGGTATAAATGCTGGTGGCAAGTCTAACTTAAAAGAAAATCTTCAAAGTATGAACCTAGCTACTCATCTCAACGTGATCTAAAGCTTACTTTGTAGATCATGTTTGGGGGTATTTTACCAGAGGTATTCTTCCTACGAGTTTTGACCGTATAATCTTAGGATATTAGAAGTAACATTATCCCATAATGTTTTGTGTCATCCATTTCCAGCCAGAGCCAATGACTATATTTACATAAATGGCATCCTTCCCCTGCCCTCACATCACATAGGATTTAAAACAGCATTTGATCTCCAAGATAGAAACTCTAATTAACTTCATTTAAAGATTAACTTAATATGATGCCTTATTAAAAGAAAAAAAGCTGTTACGGAAATTGTCAAAGAGTTAAAGCTTTTTCATAAAAGCGCAGCCACAAAATGTTTCCGTTGCAATATACCAAAGGCCAAAAACAATTACTAAAACTCCAGCAAGAGATTAGCAATTTCCAGTTACCCTTGATCTGTTACCTCACATCTTCCACATTGTGCATAAAGATGTCTCTCTGCTAGAGCAGAGAAAAACTATTTTGCCAGCAGCAGG